>NC_052632.1:81210208-81513238 GCF_016161935.1 Mauremys reevesii | reverse complement strand
GGACTCAGGAGGAGCAGGGGCAGCCGCGCAGCCAGCAGCCGGAGAGAAGCGGCGCTTTCCCCTTCAAAGTACCGGTTCTCTCCATCTGGCTTTGAAGGGGAAAGTGCCGCTTCTTTCTGGCTGTGCGGCTGCCCCTGCCTGAGTCCTCCGGCCCGTGCTCGCAGGGCCGCATTCTGAAACGGGCTTTAGAGATGCAGGCCAGGGCCCTGGGGCCCCCTTAGCCCAGGGCCCTGCAGCCCCTAAAGCCCCTGCATTCCAGGTGGCCCTGCCTGCGGGCGGGGGGAGGGGAAGCAGCTTCCCCGCTTGCTTCCTCCCTCCCAGAAAGTCCTAAGCGCCGTGAAACAGCTGTTTGGTGGCGGGGGAAGCGCTGGGAGGGAGGAAGGGAAGGGGAGGAGGCGGAGGAGAGGAACTTGTGCAATGGTCCCTTGTAGTCGGCCAAACGACGTTATAAGGGAGCATTGCACAACTTTAAATGAGTATGTTCCCTAATGGAGCAGCGACGTAACTTTGAAACAACGTTAAGTGGGAGGACGTTAAGTGAGGAGTTACTGTACAACTTCATATGTGCTTTCTCTAATCTTTCCTGTTTGTTGTCTGTAGGTGGTCTTTGGAAGGAAGCTTGCATCCTTTTCAACAATACCAATCAACCAGCTGCAGCATGAGAAGAAATATGACATCTACTTTGCTGATGGAAAAGTTTTTGCACTGTATAGGTAAAACTTAGCATTCTCTTCTCCTTCCTAGCATTATCATATTTTCCCTTCCTTTTTTCCTTGGGTCATCTGAGCAGTGGGCTTTGATACAGGAAGCACACCTAGGAGATGACCTTGATTATAGCTGTGGTTTTGCTTTAGCCTAACAACCCTGGCAACTTCCGTTGATTTGTGGATATATTGGGTTCAGAAAGATGAGGGTAGACAGGTTAGAAAAAGGGCCCCAGGCAAGTGTGTATAGCAGGTAGCCTGTGGCTTTAATATGACATCTCTAAGATAATACCTTGTCCTCAGTATGTAACCGGAAATGCATGCTGCCCTTAGGTAAAACAGTGCAGACTCAGCGTGTGGAAATTTCATTGCAATGTGTGTATTTTGTACCATGCTGCAGAATGGAGAAAATTGAACATGTGTGCCTGGAAGTGTCCAAGAGACCTGGGGCTGCGAAACGGACACATCTTTAAGTCTGAAATCCTAGGGCTTCAGCAGCTTAATATGTGATTTGTCATTAAAAGTCACTTTTCCGTCTCTCCCACCTGCGGCCGTGAGCAAGATGCTGAGTGACCTCTACTCCTTATATTGGTGCTGTCTCTGTTAGTAAGAACAATATCATCGCCTGATTTATTAATCATGTTTTTTCATAGTGCTTAAGAACCAGCCAAGAATGAGACCTCATTGTGTTTGTATAGTGCCTCACACGGAGTAGTAGATAGATTGCAAGTCCCTGCCTTGAAGAGCTAATTAGACAATACCGACTGGTGGGGGAAAGGAGTGTAACCCAAACAGAGTGAACAATGGGGTGGCAGCAAATGTCATATTAGTTCAATGTTTGTTTGGGTTTTTTGTGTGGATTCAGTTAGGAGGGGGATCAGCTAAATGGAAAGATAGGGGACAGGAGATGGGACATGGAAGGGTATAGGACTGAGGAGTAAATGCAGCCAGTGCCTTTTCTTGGAGACTAGTGCAATGCATTCAGCCTTGTTTGGCCCAAGGGTGGGATTCAGTAGGTGCATTGGTATTCTCTTAAGGCTTGGCATTTGCTGGGTTGGATAGTGGCTTTAGTGGCCGCCTGACCTAGAATGGAAAATGGAAGTATGTTGTGGGATTTTGCTATACTAACTGTCTGAGGAGTTTTCAGATAAGTGAGATATGGTTCCACTGTACTAAGTGTTCCCAGAAACGTGTTGTTTGCTGCCTCCTATTATTAGTAAATGACTACAGGATAAGTAGGAAATACATTCTGATTAATTAAATACGTTTGCTCTGAGCAGTTGCATTTTGTAATGATGTGTCTGGTTAGAAATGCCACAGTTTTTGAAAGCCAAATCCAATGATTTGTTGCTGAGGTTTCTGAATGCCATGAATAGCTGCAGAATGACAGTCAGGAGCTAAACCCATTAAGCTGTTCCCTAATAGCCAGGCCTGTGTTTCTGCTTCTGCTGTCACCTCGGAGAATGGTGCTTTACTTGTTTTCTCTTTCAGTTCTAGGGCTTCCCCCCCACCCCCCGCCTATTGACTTAGCTGCAGATGAGGTCACTGTTCGACTATATCATGTAGATACAATATTGCATGAAGTTGTTGCCTGTCGAAGAGATTTAACTTGATTAGATTTTAACAAATCACAGATTAAACTGCAAACTTCGTACCATTACCTTTGGAGGAAGTTGAGAACACACCCTTGTGTTAGAATTCTCTAACACATTACAGCCTGTTCATAGGCCATGCCACTCTAGTAGTGAATCACTTTTCAAGCAGTAGTTGTATTGCTCCCCTCCTGATATTCAAGCTTCCGTATAGTTTACTTCAGTTTTGCTCCTGGAATGATCAAGGGTATTTTTGGAATAAGCATAATCCTAACCTCCTTGAGTTAGAAATTGCTGAAACTGCTTAAAAAAAAGTAACACTCTGTTGGTAATAAAATATTTTTCTTTTCAGTGAAGTGTAGGTTCTTTTTCTGAAGTGTAGGTTTTTGGGATAGGATTTGAAATAACCTTGATAAACCTTCCTTGAATATCTTTCTCCTTTAGGAAGCTTCTGCAGCATGAATGCCCTCTGTGTCCAGATGTGCGGCCATTCAACACCATTGTGGACTTGGAACAGCACATGAGAAAACAGCATGAGCTCTTCTGTTGTAAACTGTGTGTTAAACACCTGAAGGTGAGCCCATAAAAATGTGCTTTAGGGTAGGGAAAAAGAGACTTCATTGCATGGGAATCTGTGTAGCTGTAAGTTTGTAGGAGTCTTGCTGGAGAGAGAGGGGCAGAACGGAAAAGAGGACACGGTGGAGAAATGGAATCAATGACCCAGTAGAAGTTTCTTCCACCCCACCAGTTCTGTTTGAGTGACTTGCAGCATTTTATAACCACCTCTTGTCATAATTCGGTTAATTAAGGAAATCTAAGGCTTTCAGTCTGGATTCTATTTTAAATATATATATATATTTATAGCCCAGCCATCTCAAAAAACCTTATGACGTTAGTTCCACCCCAGGTATGGATTAATGCCGTGGGTCTAATTTCCTGCTTGCAGTCACATCAGAAAGTCTGACTGTAGAGATCTGCTTTCTGTAGAACCTCTTATTTTTATTTTTTTTGTATTGTGTTTTTAAAAAACAACAACCCAAAACTAATTCTAAAAACGTTCAGCACCAATTCAGAGAACAAGGTGCATAATAGGACCTCAGAGTCCTCCTCAAGGGCAAAACCAACTCAGCGGTATTTAGAACTTGCAGTGAGTTCATGTATATGATGAGAAATCACCTGAGCAAGTTAAAGTGGGCCTTAAAACGCATATTGCTATGTTTTTTTCCTACATGGGTCCTTTTTTTAATGGCCATTGTTATGTGGCCTGTGATGTGCAGGAGGTCAGATTAGATTATCATAATGGAGATGATCATAATGGTCCCTTCTGGTCTTAAAGTCTGAGTCTGTGTAGAGCTAGACAGTTAATACTTTATACCATCTTAAATTTGAGCGTTCAGAGTGGAAAGTAGCACTCTAGCTGAAGTGGTTCAGCTAAAATCACCAGCTGTTACTGCTGAAGGAACACTTGTAACCTCTAACCTCCAATGTGACTGATACTCCTCTGCACTGGTTAATGTAGAGGGAAGGAATTCCTTCAGAGCGCGAAGAAAATATATTTGGCACTCTTCACACACCATTTTGTGATTAAATTTTTTACTTTCACTGACATTGAATAAGTAATACCAGGCTGGACGTGGGCACTTAGGTAGACAGTAGATAGAAAGAATGGGCCTGTAGTTGGTTATTGATAAGAAATCAGAGCAATAATTGTATTTAGCACTTGCACGGTGCTTTACAGTTTCCAAACACTTCATAAACATTTTTTTTCTGGAGAACTAAATGTGGACTGTGCCCATGGAAAAGAAGGTCCTAGTTCCATTGAGAATTAAAGCTGCTTCAGTCTGTTGATGTTAATGAAGCCAAAGTAATCCCTGCCCAAGATGAGTTTAATACCTTTGGTCTAGACAAGATATATATTGAATATCTACCACCAGTTTTTGGAGATATATTTGGCAATGTTAATTTTTTGATTTGCTTTCAAACAGTTATATCGAATCAATGCCTAATGTTGTTTGTATATACACCTCTACCCCGATATAACGTGACCTGATATAACACGAATTTGAATATCACACGGTAAAGCAGTGCTCCGGGGGATCAAAGCAAGTTCAATATAACGCGGTTTCACCTATAACGCAGTAAGATTTTTTTGGCTCCCGAGGACAGTGTTATATCTGGGGAGAGGTGTATGTATATTTTGTTGTTATCCTCGGTTTTATAAGCCCTCTTCCAAGAGAAACAAATGCCAATATCTTGTCATTCCTGGCATGGAAAGTGGTGCAGCAGTTGTGGACTGAGACAATGTTTGTGTATAGGTCTGGCACCCAGTAGCTGTATGAGGAATGTTACCAAATGCATAATGGCTGACTCATTTCATTTTACATTTTCCCAGTCTTGGGTAAGCAGAATACTAAGTGTTTTCAGAAGATGGTTTAGATTTAAAGACTTTTCCTACAGAGTTTGTAACTCAAACTGCTACATTGTTAGCACATGAAACAAAATTTACTAGGAGAAAAATGAAACTGACTGGTCTGTTTTCCTTGTTCCAGGTGAGTGAAATGTAAATTAGATTTAAGTTGGAGAGGGACTTGAATTCTTACACCCATTCACTGAACCATTTAACCACAGATTGTTCATAGCTTGAAAGTGGGAAATTGCTTTGACTAGTAATGTTGGCCAATGACATCAAGATTGGTAGAACCTGATTTACTCCATCAGTAAACTGCGTAGTTCTCTGTTGACATGAGGTAATTCTTTCTTTAAGATCTTTACACATGAACGTAAATGGTATTCCCGCAAAGACCTCGCTCGACATCGAATACATGGGGACCCAGACGACACATCTCATCGTGGGCATCCCCTTTGTAAATTCTGTGATGAGCGTTATTTAGACAACGACGAGTTATTGAAACACTTGAGACGAGATCACTATTTCTGCCACTTTTGTGATTCCGATGGTGCTCAGGAATATTACAGGTTTGTGAGAGTGCCTGACTTGGGTTTCGTTTAATTCAATTAAAGATTTAAATCTTGATGGAAAGGTGGTTGCATCTGCTTTCAGTCTCTGAGAGTAGGTTGTCCAAAGGCACCCAACGCAAGAGTGAGCAGATTGCTTTTGATCTTTGTTTACGCTGGGACTGGTAGACCGACCTTTTCTCCTGTTCGGTGTCTCTTCTGAAGCTAACAGACATGCTGTACTGAAAATGGGCTGTATGTATTGCTTAGCGTTATATCAGTGCAAACGGAGCCATTGAGCTTTAAAAGTTGTATAAAACTGTATATATGAATGAGCGATACTGATTATACCATGTTCAGTGCAGTGAATTGGCCTTAAATGCTGTGGCAAGAGGCAATCCCTCTGAACGCAGCAGCAGTCCTCAGTGGCAGACTGGAAATGCTGAGCAGCTATGGCTACATTTCCATTTAGTAAAAGAAGGGAGGTTTGTAAAGAACTATGTAATCGGTGCAGCAGCTGGTCTCTATTTTTGTGTTTAAAATCAATGTATTTATTACTGTTCCCTCGCTTTCCGTTTGTAAGTGAATTTGCTGGTACTTAATTCTCACGGGGGATCCCGAGGGTCTGGGAGGTATCTGAGCCATATTTGGGAAATTAGCCTTTGAGACTTAGGAAGACACGATGGATGGTTTAGGATTATTGGACAGATACATCAGATGGATGTTTCTGATGATTATTTCACTACAAATCATTTTAACTGGTGACATTTAAACTGTCATCTTTAGGGCTCACATTAACGCACTAAGATGAGTGGGACAGTTCACACGTCTGAGATCTTGCTTCAGACTGTCTGCAGATTCAGACAGCCCATCATCCATTTATATCCAGTTCATGCTTTTAAGGTTTCTTCACACTTGAAGGCTAAAAACAAAAATTAGACTCTGGAGTGCAGTTGTGTGGCAATTTCTGCAGCTCTGCTACATAAGCCCATAATAGCCAATGGTCTAAGATTTATTTGGGGAAAAGTAGGTCTGAATAAAGTTCCTTTTATGGAGGAGATTTTGTGCAGGGCTAATGTGATAAGGTCAGGGAGGCATCATGCAGTGAATTTGGTTTAACTTCTCTGAGACATGCAATAAACTGTTCCGTGTCCTGACACACACAGAAGCGAGTACGGAAGGTCGCTATTCTAGAGTTTGCAAAATGGAGTGACAACACTCAAATTGTTTTTAAAGAATGAACAATTCTTTTTAATTGACTGCATTCCTGAACTAACCAATCAATGTCTGTCCTCTTCCCAGCGATTACGAATACCTTCGCGAACACTTCCGTGAAAAGCACTTCCTTTGTGAAGAGGGACAGTGCAGTACAGAACAGTTCACTCATGCTTTCCGTACAGAAATAGATTACAAAGCACACAAAACAGCCTGCCACAGCAAAAACAGGGCCGAGGCCAGACAGAACCGACAGATTGATCTGCAGTTCAACTATGCTCCCAGGCACCAACGGAGGAATGAGGGTAAGTCAGATTGGAAAGAACAAGTTGCCAGAAATACCTTCTTATTTCTTAATGCTTTGAAAGTTTTCAGGAACTTGGTGTGTAAGTTGGCCATTTGTGGACTGAAAACTCATTACGTCCCATTTCAAAATAAGGGGATTATTTTCACGGCTGACTTTCTGATCTAGCTTAGAATTGCTTGGGATACAGGTAATATGAATGAAGGAAGTGATAACCATGGTACTCCGAGGGGTACATCTGGTACTAAAAGTGGGGAGATACATGGGTATTTTTTACTTTATTGGAAGCTGTACATGGAAATCTCTGCACATCAAGATGAAATGTGTCCTAAACTTGAATCACAATCCTATAATATATGGAATCCATATACTGCTAAATGCATTTTAATGCAATAATGGTAAAGGCTAGCTGGTTTTATAAAATCAGTGGTAGCTGATTGAAAGATGCTAAAATATATTGGTACAAAAGGACTTTCCCTGACTCTCAATCACCTATGGAGCGATGGTGTTACGTTCCTAGGTTAGAAAAGCAACAGAGAGAATGATTGGACATGTCTCCTGGTCAGGTGGTGTAGGTGGAGAGGACTATGAAGAAGTTGACAGATATAACAGACAAGGACGACCAGGTAGATCGGGACTCCGAGGAGGGCAGCAAAACAGAAGAGGGAGCTGGAGATATAAGAGGTGAGTAACCCAGTGTGCTGTAGAACTTACTGCAGAAGATGAAATATTTTCTTATTTCTTAAATTATATAAACTTATAAAGAGTTATAAAGTTTGTAGACGATACCAAGCTGGGAGTAAATTCAAAATGATCTGGACAAACTGGAGAAATGGTCTGAAGTAAATAGGATGAAATTCAATAAGGACAAATGCAAAGTACTCCACTTAGGAAGGAACAAACAATTGCACACATACAAAATGGGAAATGACTGCCTAGGAAGAAGTACTGCGGAAAGGGATCTAGGGGTTATAGTGGATCACAAGCTAAATACTGTATCAGTGACCAGTGTAACACTGTTGCAAAAAGCAAACATCATTCTGGGCTGTATTAGCAGGAGTGTTCTAAGCGAGACACGAGAAGTAATTCTTCCACTCTACTCTGGCTAATAAGGCCTCAGCTGGAGTATTGTGTCCGGTTCCAGATGCCACATTTCAGGAAAGATGTGGACAAATTGGAGAAAGTCCTGAAAAGAGCAACAGAAATGATTAAAGGTCTAGAAAACATGAGCTATGAGGGAAGATGGAAAAAATTGGGTTTGTTTAGTCTGGAGAAGAGAAGACTGAGAGGGAACATAACAGTTTAGTTTTCAAGTACGTAAACGGTTGTTACAAGGAGGGGGGTGAAAAATTGTTTTCCTTAACCTATGAAGATGGGACAAGTAGCAAGGGACTTAAATTGCAGCAAGGGAGGTTTAGTTTGGACATTAGGAAAAATGTCTTAACTGTCAGGGTAGCTAAGCACTGGAATAAGTTGCCTAAGAAGGTTGTGAAATCTCCATCAGGAGAGGATTTTGTCTAATCTGTTCTTAAACACCTGCAGGTACGGTCTAGAGTACAAGGGATTGGACAAGATGACCTACTGAGGTCCCTTTTCCAGTCCCACCTCTATGATTCTATGATGGTGTTTTGGTGAGAGGGAAGTGAAGAAAATGAGGAAACTGCAGTACCACCTCCTTAGATAAGGATGTGACTAGTTTTCGTTAGAAGTCTGGACACCACATGCACACAATTAAACAAAAGTATTTTACGTGAAATTTCAACTCTCTGCACTTGCCAAAGTAGATGAGCATTGTAATCTTAAAGCTATCCTGAGCTCTCCAACATGTGGGTTAGTATAACTGAGAATTTTCTGGTTTAAGATAGTTATTTTCCTGCCTGACTTTTCGAAGTAGGATTTTCTGAAGTAACTGACGTGCCTTTGCAGGCTTAGCGGACCTTTTTAGGTTTGGGCAATCATTAAGTTCCTGTTCTAAGGACCGTGCTTTTTTATTGAACTAACAGATCTCTGGTGGGCCTGTGCTTTGGAAAAAGAAGAGGGTTAAGTATTGAAATTAAACGGCACTATGTCTCCTTTCATCCACACAAGAGCTTTGTACCTACTGTGTCTCTATTTTTCTTTCTTGCTGGGCAGTCAGTGGGGTGTTCGTTAGCGGTAACTTCACTGGGAAAATCCATCTCCAGGCACCATATACGTTGGTGTTTCGCATGTGGATCTTGCATGTGTTGGAAGTTCATGATGAACCATATTACACTGAGTTACTTGGACTAACAAATGAGGTTTTCGTACCTTGAAAATGCATGGGAGAGACTAGTGTTCCCATGCATCTCTGATATTCTCATCCTGGTTCCTGCTGTACTTAGATATCGGTTATCACTGTACGGCAGGGGTTCTCAAACTGGGGGTCGGGACCCCTCAGGGGGTCGCGAGGTTATTACTTGGGGGGGGGTCACGAGCTGTCAACCTCCACCCCAAGCCCCACTTGCCTCCAGCATTTATAATGGTGTTAAATATATTTAAAAGGGTGTTTAATTTATTAGGAGGGTCGCACTCAGAGGCTTACGATGTGAAAGGGGTCACCAGTAAAAAAAAATTTGAGACCCACTGCAGTATGGAATTTAAAAGTCCAATGAATGAATTTTGCCTGTTTCATTAGCGCCTGTACCTGGATGTGATGATATGAATTAAATTGAGTTTCAGTTGCAACATTTCCCAGCAGGTGGCAGCATAAGGCAGTTGACATAAAGTAGTTTGAATGTGAAATTTAAAGGTGAGAGTTGGAGTGAGAGACAAAGGTGCTTAAAAGCCCATTAGTCCTTTCTGTTAGACCTAAAAAGCCTGTCCTGCCCTGTAGGGAAGAAGAAGACCGAGATATTGCAGCAGCAGTCAGGGCATCAGTAGCAGCAAAACGGCAAGAAGAAAAGAAACAAGTAGAGGATAAAGAGGATGGCAGTCGAGGTAAAAAAGAAGAATTGAGGGATCCAGACGTGTCCAACACTAAACGAGTGCCAAAGCCTTCAAATGAAGCCACAGGTTAGTTGTGTGTGTGTTCTGATAGCTGTAGAGAATTCCAACAGGCATGAGCAAAGGTGTGAATGGTTATGAATGCATGGCAAAGAATTGATTTTGGCCATTAAAGAGACCAGCACAGCTAGCCTGCCTTGAAACATGGCCAGATGTAATTCCTTCCTTTGGGATTCCGGCAGCATGTTCATATTTTAAATAGATCTGGTCAGAAATACTTGAACAACCAAAATAATCAAACCAAAGTGTGAACAACACCCTGATTTGGCGTACAGACACTGGTAGGTTTAGATTGCACTCCTCTCTCTTGGTGTGAAGAATTTAATTTCCAGTATTGGTGTAAAGTTGCTAGAATCAGAAAGCTAAGGCCTGCCATGTGGTACTTTTTCAAGTGAGGTCAGTTTGGGCTTTAAATATTATATACTAAGTACTGGTGTTTTAATGTCACTCTGTAACCTAAGTGCAAAACATTCCGGATACAGTACCCTAAAATACACTGAAGACTCGTATGGCATTAACATCTCTATTTGGATTATATTTGGAGTCAAGTATCAAACCTGTCATACATAAACCAGTGGCTTAGTGTCACTCTTCTTGACTATCATTAATGTGCTGCAAATTAAACCCAGGACATGAGAAACAGTAGCAAATGTAGTTATCGGAATGAAAAAGTGCTTTTTTACATTCGTTTAACGTGCACGTCCATTCTTCTGGATTAGAATATCACAGCTAACAGCAGCATATAGTTCCAAAACCAGAATTAGTTGTGGTGTCCTGATGCTCGTTGATAGTTCCCAGGCGGAAATGAATGAATTTTAGTTAAGAGCTTTTCTTTGGTCTTTTTGTCAAAGTTCCAAAAGAAGCAGCTGCTAATGGTGCTTTAAGCCAAGATGACTTTCCAGCGATTGGCTCAGCAGCAGGGCCCCCACAACGGTGAGTTTGTGCAAGATCATAGCAAAGTGAAGTCTGGTTTATAAGCTCACTTGGGTTCCGAGTTTGGCAGATAATAGTTCTACAGATAATTTGAAGTTAAATTATTTCTGAGACATTACTCCCTCTTCCCCCAAATTCTGGCTACGCAAACCACCCACGTGGCCTCAGTGGGACTGCTTGACAAGGTGTAGGCTGTCACTTCCCATGAGTTTCTCAATCTAAAGATTTCTTCAGATAAGTTTCTAATCATCCCATATCCCATCCTCTTGGACCACTACTCCTTTTCTAGCCCTGCAGTTTATCTCCAGTAGATACACATCCACAGTACCTGCTGGCCATCTTACTCTGAAGCCAGTGGTGGTCCCTAAAGTGGCTACCTACCAGGTGACCGTCTCGAAGCTGGTGGCTCCTGGAGTGCCTCCCTAAAGCCTGTGGTTGCTTCTGCTGTGTCCCAGTCTGGAATGTGAGCCTTCTAAGGCAGTGTCCCAGTCCAGGCCCAGGCAATGTGCTGCTGAAGTCTCACTAGACTTGCAGTGTGACATCTCATGGGAGGGCTTTTGTAGCACATGACCTGTTTGTAAGCACGCATGCATTTTAATTTTACCCACAATTACTTGTGAGTCTCGACGCCTCCTCTAAGCGATAGTATTTTTGAGGGAAAACTGCAGTTAGATGTTGAGTTTTTTCTGCCCAGTGGATTTGTCCTCCTCTGTGTTGACCTTGTGACTGCTGTACCCAGTGTTGTTTTCCCTTCCCACAGCTCTGCTCAGCCGGCATCAGTTAAGCTGAAGGAAGAAGATTTCCCAAGCCTTTCCTCCTCTGCAGCGCCCACCATCGCGTCTGGGGTGTCTTTAACATACACAGTTGCTGCCAAGAAAACAGCCTTTCAAGAGGAGGACTTTCCGGCTCTGGTCTCCAAAATGAGGCCTAATGCTAGAACAGTGTCTAACATCACATCTGCATGGAGCAACACTTCCAATAAAAGCGCAGTTAAAGCCGTCACTTCCCTCAGCTCCAGTTCAAACCATCTGGCCAAAAAACCAGCCCCCTCGAACAGCAATAAAGGAAGCAGGAAGAGCGGTAAACTCTCCCTGTCAGATGACGAAGACAGTGGCAGTGGCTTGACGACCCAGGAGATCAGAAATACACCAACAATGTTTGATGTATCCTCCTTGCTGGCAGCTTCCACCTCACAGACTTTTACTAAAGTGAGCAAGAAAAAGAAGATGGGAGTTGAGAAGCAAAGAGCATCATCCCCTCAGCTGCCAGAGGAGACCTTGCCTCCTGCATCAGCTTTGGAAAAACTGGCAGAAGCTGAGCAGACGCCAAGTGCCCCTGCAAATCTTCACTTCCCCGACAGATCCGCAGCTGTCATGAATGGTCACTTGGAAAAATCAGTAGCAATTTGTAGTGCATCCAAAGAGCCACCTGGCCTTAAAAAGCCTCCAGTGACTAACCAATGCCCTTTATCTCAGGAAGACTTCCCGGCACTCGGGAGCTCGGGACCATCTAGAATGCCACCACCAGGTAATCCCTGCAAAAAGTTGGTCCCATTCTGACTAGCTCAAATAAATGGGGTATGTGAAACATGCAAGAGAGAGGAGTGGCTTCCATGGGTAGCCAAAATTACTCTTAAAATGGGAACAGTTTCCTGTAGCTCGCAGGGCTAGAGAGTAAAGTAGAAACATTAGCCCAGCAAACCTCATTGAGCAGTTTGAACTCCTCCCCTGCGGCCCTGTCCTGTTAAAATTCCATTGAAATGTTGGGACATACCTGCCTCATGCAACAGCAGAGCTGCTGTGTTCGGTCTGGCACTTGGGGTGACTTGTAGATAAGCAGCCAGCCTCTGAACACTCCTGCTTGTCTAATGAGTAATGCCAGGTGTACCTGTGCGCTTGAGTGTTCCAGGGGCTAGTCTGGAAGCTCCTTCGTGGAGGGACAGTCTCTTTCCACTGTGCGTGAACAGTACCTAGCAGCATGAGCACAGTATAAATACACGTAGGCTTGATCGGTCAGTTACTCTTGTAATGCCCTTGCCTTTAGTGGTGCTATGATGGGTGTAGCTGAAGTAACACAATAGTGAATCAGGCCCCTAGAATTGTGTAGTTTAATGTAGTCTGTGTGTATAGCTAATAGATAGGGCAGTTCACTCATAAACATAGACCTGCTGCTTTCCTAGTGGAAAATTCCTGTGGAGAGCTCTCCCAGAGCAAAAGAATGACCTAAATGGCAGGGAAGAATCTGCGCTTTGGAGGAAAGTATCACTGAGAGGTTGAGAGCTGGTAGCAACTATTTCAGATTGCAGTAGGTCAGAGTCTCTCATACACCCAGTGCAGCACATGGCAGTTGCATCTCATGAAGGTGGCAACACAACCACCATTGGTGGTAGAGTAACGCCAGATGGCAGCCTGCTGGAAAACATCCGTTGTGTGGTTCAGGTGAAGTAAAGCTGTGCCCTTGCCATTTGTTCCATTATGTAAAAATGGGTTTTCCACCAGTGCATGTTTGTACTTCTCTTTCTGTGGAAGCAGTAAATCAAGAGTTAGGGCTTGAACTTTGTTTCCAAAGAACAGCCAGTTCGTAGCATCTCTTGGTTCGACTAGGATCAGTGGCCTGTAAAACAGCAGATTAATCCCTTAATTTGAACGGTCTTCAGATGCATTGGTACCTGTTGAGCTGTGTGGATTTTATAAATGGAAACATATCATCTCTGCAGACTTTTGAGGGAAGGGAAGGACTGGATCTGAGAGATGATGGGCTGTGTAGCGTAGACAGTGCACTAACTTCCTCCCCATTCTGTGTTATTTGAATCTAGGCTTTATCTCTGTGGAGCTATTAAAGAGTCCCCCTCCGCCTCCAGGGCTGTCAGTGCCTGTTAGTAAACCACCTCCAGGTTTTACTGTTATTCCATCCACCAATGTCTCTGATCCTGCCACTACATCTCAGAACGAGTAAGTAAAAGCACTTTGAGAATTCACATTAGTCTACACACAATCTGTGTTTCAGTTCCTCCATGTAGGGCTTCTCAATATTGCATGCTGCTTTGGGGCGATTAGCCTGAACAGGTGAGGTTTAAGAGGCCGGCAGTACACAAAAGTAAGGACCTGATTCAAATCTCAGTTGTAGGGTCTGTGAGTCAGATTCCTGATGATGTGTAGAGAGGTAGGTGTCAGTTACATTTTGGTAGATAGTTCTGAATCTGAGCAAGTCTAAACAGATGCAACATGTTTTTTTTTGTTTGTTTTTTTTGGGGGGAGGGGGGGGGGAATGACTGACCAGCTCAGAGTCCCTCATATTTGTCCCTAAACCTATAACAAGAAATCCTTAAAAACCTTGCATAGTGACTCCATCTCACCAAGGGAAGCATGACCTGCTGTCAGAGAAAGCTGCTCACTTCTAGTGTTGCTCAAACATATGAAAGTTCCCTGCATAAGACACCCACACAGTTCATGAAGCGTGTTTCAGACCAGGCCCAGTTTGGATCACGAATAGATTAAACTTGCATTTTAAGTGTTCTCCCCATCCAGGAAGAACTGGGAGCAGATACCCTAATCCTTAGGTGATGCCATTCCAGCATCTCCGTGGGATGGGTGCATGTTGCCAATGGGAGTTCCGTGTATAATTGGGTGAAGCGGGTAGCATACCCCGTGGTGAGAGATTGGCAAGGGCCAGTGTAACAAATCTAAGGCATTTTTCAGTCCCTTTCCATTGCATGGAGGGTTAATTCACTTTCTTTCCAAATGCAGGCCAAAACCCTGTCGAGGATCTTACTTGATACCCGAACATTTTCAACAAAGGAACATTCAGTTAATACAGTCTATAAAGGACTTTCTTCAAAGTGATGAATCTAGATTCAATAAATTTAAAACTCATTCTGGACAGTTCAGACAGGTAAGTAGTGGAAACCCTTAGAAATATTTGAAGTCCTACGTGGTTGTCAGCTCATTGAGGGTTGAGGCAATAATGAACAGTGAGGTTGAGCGGTTAGAGGTACCGAGGGATGAATTTCACCCTCTGTCAGTAGACTCTTCCTTTTCGTTGCTAATTGTCCTGATTCTCTTTTAAATAAAGGGGCTGATTTCTGCGGCAGAGTATTACCAAAGCTGCCGAGAGCTGCTTGGAGAGAACTTCACGAAAATCTTTAACGAGTTATTGGTGTTGTTGCCAGACGCAGCTAAGCAGCAGGAACTGCTTTCTGCTCACAATGACTTCAGAATCAAGGAGAAACAAGGCTCAAACAAACCCAAAAAGAACAAAAAGAATGTCTGGCAAATGGACTCTGCTTCTGAGCTGGACTGCTGCATCTGCCCGACGTGTCAGCAAGTGCTGACTCAGCAGGACATAGCCTCCCACAAAGCTTTGCATATTGAGGATGAAGAATTCCCTTCCTTACAAGCAATCAGCAGAATCATCACTTAGCTTTCACGAAGACCAATAAAACAGTCTCAATCTTAAACGTGCACTTTTTGGAACGAGGTTTGACAGTGTAGTGCTGCCAACTGTGAGGGCCAGTTGAGTAGTCTTACGCAGGTTAGCATTGGGAGGTTCAGTGCAGCCCTGCCTAAAAGTGCTGTGTAAAGGGATCACTGGACTACACCTGTATCTAATTAACACCCAAAATGTTAGCATTGTAAACACCTGATTAGAAACAGGCTAACTTTGCAGGTTCGTCAGGCGAGTGGCCACCTTGCAAGACGCTACAGTTAAAAGGTGGAAATCTATCATTGCTATTGGTGGAAACAGCTCTACGTTGTTTTCCTTAATATTCTGGTTACAGCTAATATTCTATTTTTGTGGCCACAAAGAGAGGGAGGTAATTGGTGCAGAGTTAGGAAGAGAGATGGAAGCTGCGACATTGGTGAATAAGACCATTAAAATGTATGCTGTAAACACCTCTCTGTTTATATAGCAAAGAATATTCCTGGCTGAAAGCTAAAATACTACTACTACTACTACTTGAATTGGACTGATCTTTCTCTGTGGTTAGTTGACCTGGGATTTGAAGTTGCCTCTGACTTTCTATGTAATCGTGTTCTTTAAAGAAACTTATTTTGTAGGACTGCATGTAGTAAAGTAGTGTTCAAAGCTTTAGTCTCTTCAAAGGGCATTTGGTTCACCGTAATTTTATTTAACTGCCATGTTTGATTTCTTGGATGTGTTACTGGTGTTAGCACAAAACAAACAGCAAATTGGAACATGAAATGCTGCTGGTCGCTGACCATTCTGTTGCTCTGCAGTGCCTTTAAGTGCATTTATCTGTTGACTGGTCTGCACTGAAGAGGACAAGCTGTTAAGAATTGTAGGAGTGTTTTACTTCCTGGGACTCCCTTGGTGGCAACAGTCTGGAGGAGCTTTGCTCCTACCACTTGGCATTTATAAATCCCAATTGGAGGGGCTGGGGGATCTGTCAATCATCTGAAGCAACTCCTCCAGCAGCAGCTTTAACTGGAGGGCGTGTCAAGCAGCTTTCCTGTGGGGCACTTTCATAGCTGTAGCTTCTGAGTGTCTGAGACGCACCAACCAGGGCAGACCATGTTTAATTTTTACCACATAGGAATAGAAATGAAAATTAATTTTTGAGTGACAAGACACTGCTTTTATTTAAGCAGCACTTCTAGGAAACTGAGCTTGAGCTGTTGAAGCATTAGTCTTGGCTACAGAAACGAATTATCTTTGCCTTCTCTTTCATTATTGATTTTGCTTGATGCCAGACTGCACTATCTGTGGGTTGTTTGTTTTCATATAACTCAGGATATTTTTCAGTACCTGATCTTGTACCATTATTCATAGGGCCAGGCTATATCCCCTGAAATGGAGAAGAGAAATGATTTTCCAAGGGGTGTATCTTGTTGCATGATTGTGTATATTATGCATGTATACATAGCAAAGGTTAATGTTTTCAAATGATTGTTCCTAAGTTCTAAATCTCTATTTCCCATGCAGTAGAGACTGGTATTTTTACGTTGGTCATGCTACCACAATTAAAAAGTACTTTCACTATGAAAGCACTTACATGCTTCTCTGTTAGCTATTGACCCATGATGTAAACTGCTTTCCCCTTGTCGATTAATTTGATTTGTAAAGTTCAGAGGTGATGAAATGCATATTCTTTGAAAGAGCATCTTGTGTCTTCCCTTTATTTTCAGTTAGTTTCTTCTGTGTTATCAAACTGTTATGTAGGCCTCACCTAGGGGATTGAGAACTTGAAGTGACCCATCTATCTAGCCTGATGCAGGTTTGTTGTTCCATGTGCTCACATCATTAAATAAAGTATTATTGGAGTTTTCAGGCCACTTCTATTAATTTTTAAATCTTTATTGAAAATAAGTTGCAGTTGGTACACGGACACTGAAAATACACAATCACAGATTGTTCTTTCAAAAGATCAATACAAAAATTGTAAACATTTTTATTTACTCCCATACATAGTCCACTCTGTACTACAATGCACGTAGGATTACTGACAACTGCAACTCTATGAAGCGGTCTGCTTGTAAAGAGGTATCTGCAAAAAATTAAATTCGCAAACCACATTTGGTATCAGTTTGATATTAAAAACTATTAAAGAATCTGAGGTTTAAATGCATATTGCAACAAAATACAGGCAGCTAACTTCGGGCTTCGAGTTGATACATTAAAAGGCCATCGTTTAAGCCTCATTTGTGAGGGTTGTTTTGACACGAATGGCCCCAAGAAGCACTGTTTGTTAAAGTACCATGAATAAATGTATAATGGAAATGGGCTCACAGGCTCCCTACACACACACACACACACACACACTGTAGAAGAAAGGCCAAAAAGTGAGTTTGTGAAATTTTAAGGTAGTTCTGTATAAAAGAAATACTGATTCCATGGAAATGACTTTGTGATAAATGATGTCCTTAAAGTTAGCCTGTATCACACCTGCAGCATGTAGAACTGAAACGTAATCTGCCAACACTAACTTTTTGATTTGTGGAGGGAGAGAAGAGGGAGTGTGAATTACTGGGAATGCAGACCTGAGGAAAAATAGGAAATGTACATGCTAGAATAGTAAGTGCTAAGTATTAACATGAACTGATCTTCAACATAGCTGTGAAGTAGGGTAAGTTCTGTGTGCACTTTACAGGCCAGGAAACTGGCCTGCTTCAAAGCATCTGTGCAAAAAACAAAACGTAACTCCGGGGTGGTGATGACGTTACTAGCACAGGGACCAAACTCTGTACACTATTTTAAAGACATTTTGTTATGGACAAAGAAAAAAACCAAACTTTTCTACTAAACCTCAGTTTATCATGTCATCTTTACTCACTGGGACTAATGAAAAGGTAGGAAACGATACTTTTTCCTCAGTGAGACATTGCCAATATACAGCTGTTCTTTCGACCCTACGATATTGAACATGCAAAAACAACAATGAAGCTTACACAAAAGCACACTGTTTGCTTGTTAACCTCGGTGTTGCTGCACCAAGGCATCCTGTATCAAGGCTATTTCTATAGAACAACTCTCCAGCAAGCCATATGTGACTTTTTTTTTTCTTAAGCTCTATTCTTTACACCCAAACTTCATGCTAACAGTAATGCAGAAGCTTTCAGCAGACTAGCCTGAGAGCAGCATAAACTGGCCCTCTGTATGGTAAATTATCTACTGGGCTTTTGGAGATCTCCAGGGAACACGATGCAGTATATATGTAAACAGCCTGCAAAAACAGCATATGGAGAGCAACTGGCATGACACTCTAATTCACAGCAAAATCCTGGCATGCTTATAAGATTTGGTCTGGATCGTTACAAGTAAAGCAGCTAATAGCTACTGAACCACAGTGAATTTACAACAGAATAATAGGAAAGAGAAAGGAGTGATCTGGATAAGTAATATGGGAACCCACAAATAATGTACTACAGTTACTACACTGACATCTAGTAATTTGCTATCCATAGTCCATAAGAATCTATTTAATTACATCTGTATCTGTGTACACTAGTCTACTTCACAATTCACTGATACATAGATGTGCTACCACAACAGTTAATAAACAGCACTATTAACACTTGAAATGGCTACAGGGAACACCTTGGAATCTTGCAAACTGCTTGGAAACAGGATTTAATGCAAGTGGTAGGCACGTCTCATTACTGGCTGCAGTGAGGTCAGATGTCTTATGCTACCTTTAAGCATATCTGTTAATTCAGAAGGTTCTTTACCAACTACTAAGCTATGCTACTACCCAGTAAAATAGAGTTAAACAGGAAGTTCACCATGCTGGCAAACAAGCCAGAAAAATGTCTTTAAAAGTTTTGTAAATACTGTTTCCAAGGCAGGTGTGACTTGCGCATTTCAATACAACATTAGTTACGCTTCTCTGACGTGACTGGCTAAAACAGCCTCATGGGGCCAAGTGTAATTCATCACTTGCCTAGACAGGGCAGCAAGTGTGCAGTGACTACCCAGGCTTCCACACTGCTGTCCCAACACTAAAGGCAGATCAGCTTTGAGTCCATGGAGGCTGGAGCATGGCACCAGTGCAGCAGGGAGTGGAATACCTGGGGAACAGGGAAGGGTTTCAGCAGTAGAGAGAGTGGGGCAGGACTTCCTTCAGCTGAGCGAGTGCTGCTGTAATCGAACCTTGCACTGACTGAGTAGGTTATAGCTTTGTACACCTCTGATTCTAAGCCAGTAGCAATCTGCACGGCTTTCCTGCCGCCACTAAAATGTCCCTGGTACTCAATCCACCTCCCCAAACCTGGAAAAGTAGCTAGTTTCCTAACGGGGGGTCACATTAAAAGTGTCATTAAACATAGTGACTATTTGAGCGACGATTGGAAAATGAAATGTGGCCCTGAGGAGAGCAATGGTGCCCCTTGATTGTGAAGTTAATGCCTGCAGGTGTTAAGTCACAGCCACATTGTCTTGCCTCTGTTCCTCGTGCAATACTTTAGGGTTGCTGCCCTCAAGGCCAGTCCTTATTGGTGTGTCTGTGTGCAGCTATGTTTTTTTGTTTTTTTTTTGCATTGACTGGACTCTTGTACAGACCTCAGCGGAAATCCATTGAGTGTTCCAGTTGGGGAGGAAAAAATGAGACAATGCAATGTAGGCCTCAGGTGCTTACATTCATATTGTAATATTTAGCACGTGTACACCACTGAGCAGGACAGTTCTAGCAGTCAGACAGAACTTAGTTCTTTACAGTTACAAGGAAACTCTGGAACAGGTATATAGTTAGAAAAAATACAATGTACTGAACAAACATTATCTCACATGTACAATCAATTTAAGTAAACATTTAAATTGATTATAATTTTGCTAAAATATTAACACAAGTATGTTTTGTGCTGCTAAATTTTCAGTGTTCCCTCTAAGGAAAATATTACTACGGCTCTACTGTACCCTGTAGGAAAATAATTTGATTTTTTTCCCCCAGCAAGACTGATTTGGTAGAGAATCACAATGGTCATATAATTAACGTAGGTGTATAATGTATTGGGATTCAGATGTTCTTTGTCCTCTTAATGTGAGGGTTTCTCAGTGCGTTCCTGTCAACTGCAGCCTTCCCTAATGCATTTGCCTGTTGCATCTCCCTGCTCCAGGCCAGCAGGAAGCGCCTGGCTTAAAGAAGAGCAGCAGTCTGTGGCTTGTCCTCAGCTCCTTTGCTGTTTGGGACAGGAATCCCGTGGCAATGGGATTCAGTCAAGCAGAAATTCTCAGGGGTTTGGAACGTCAGACTGGGTGCAAATTCATCTCAAAGCAGTGCCAAAAATGACTGAAGCTAAACGGGGCGAAGTTTTTAGTTTTGTCACTGTAATGTGAAAAACCTGCTCCGGTTTATTTTTCTAGACACTGGCAGCTAAGCTTGCCTCTTTCAGGTGCAGTAAATGTAACTTTCACTGGAAATGCACATTTTAATCCTTTCTGGATAGTCAGAAATTCAACTAACTCCGTTTTGTCAGTGACAGAAACTGCTTATGACTGTATGTCACTGTTAATTAACATATTTATTTGCAATTTAAATAGCTGTTGAAATGAGCCGCATTGATGACAAAATGGTTTTTACTACAAAAAAAGTGGGGGAAAGTCATTTTAACTAGTTGCTCATCATGAGGTCAGAAGTCATAAGACCTTTCTACTGCCTCACTAACACACACATTTTGCAAACAAGAAATATACTTTTGAACTGGCTCTCGTTTAAAAAAACCAAACAAATTAACCAAATCAAATTGATCCAGATTACCAATGGATGATCTTAAATACAGAGCAAAGCTCCCATCATGGCAGTAGGAGCGTCAATATTTAACTCATCCAGATGTCTGCTATCCTTGAAGTTTGTCCTCAGAGAGAAAATGCCACACAACCACCACCACTGGTCAGCTGGATAACCTGGGACAGCGTATTACTGGGGTAGCCGATCTACTGGCTTTTGTATGGTTTACATTCATTTGATTCTAATAAGCCGATCAGTTTGCAGATGATAACTAAAATTCAGGCATTGTCCCCTTCACATTTTATATTAACTCACTTTGTTAATTCTCTCACATTAATTGAAGATATGGGTCATGGTTTACTCTTCATTTACTGCTCATGCTATCAAGCTGAATGGCTTTTCAGTCTTGCTTTATAACATCTGAATGGTTTACATATTTCTAGCAGCTGCAATGTAACAATATATTCACACCTGAATTTATTTGCTTCTGTTAATGGCAGATGGTGGCACTTGCCAATATCAAAATAAAGGCCAGGCTTTCCAATTGATTAGATTTAAAGTTGAGTCACTGTGTTGTAACACGCCCACACCACTTGTGTAGGCAACTTTAAATGATAGAGTAAATAGCTGTGCAGTATCACTGGGAGCCACCCATTGGAAATTTGCAAACTGTTTAATGTGACAAACCTAACATTGGCATTGAACAGTAACATACCATATTTCCCACTAATAAGTGGTCTTTCCAATTAGCAGACAATCATTTGCAGAATTGTTTTCCAAACCAAGTTGAAAGGGTAATTTTGAATATCCTAAACATACAATGTTGAAGCAGATAAGAGATTTGGTTATTCAACATTTAAAAAAAAAAAAAGTAAAAAGCAAAACCAGTGATGCCTGAATCCTAAGCTAAAGTTTGCACCATGGGTTCAGTTATTTTGTACAGTCCATATATACAAATCAGAAACAACACAGAGATGATTCTTTTTTCTTTTTAAATTTGGCACTTTCCATAGACTCGACTTTCTATGCAGCACAAGAAAGCTCTGTAGTGGCTTCTCGCAGTGGGAAGCTATGAGGCTAGAATGAACGGGTGCTGTGTGTGCAACCCCAGGTTCATCCAAACGAGAACAATTCTGTGTTAGCTCTGGAAGAACGAGATAACCATCAACTCATCAGCTATTGTGTATTCTAACAGGAGAATTATTGTCTACTTTCCCGGGTGCTCAGCAAAATTCAATGCTAACGTTTGGCATTCAAACAAGTCAAAGAGAATTGTGGTGGTGGTTTTGTGGTTGCCACGTGTATTTTGTGTAGTAGCAACCTTCCTTCTGTTTCAAACTTAGGGGGAACACTGCTTTTATAAAAAAACCCTTAGGTAAGACAAGAACCAATACTACTGTACAGAATTCACTGCACAACTAGCTAATAGTAAGTTACCCAGCATTGACTTGCCACATTAAGGAAATGGTACTTAATACACTTGCAATCAACCAGTTAACTGTACTGCACCATGAGAAGACTTTGTCTACTTTTACATGACCGTGCTGAGCCCGCCGTCCTTTAGTAAGTTGGCATCTGGTAACCTTTTGGACTGGTGTCTATGGTCTCAGAAAATGGGGGGCTCTGATAGGTTTCCGTGCTTTCAACGCCGCTGCCAGTGGGGTATCCTGGGTATCCTGTATTGGGGTCAGCGGCAAACTGATCCGTGGCAAAGAGAGACATGTCAGTCCCCAGGTGGTATCTCTGCATGGCCATCACCGTCAGGGCAACCTTTAATGAGGATTAGGGAGTTCAGAGAGTTAGTGAAGGCATCAGCGGGTCATGACACCGTGTTCCTAGACAGATAGTCCCACCCTTGTCTGCCTGTTGGTCACGTTACACGGGCGTGTGTGCCTTCTCCCATCCAGCCCCCTATGCGTGGTACCATCAGCCCCATCCTCCCACGCCTACATCCAAAGGCCACTTCCTCACGGCTGCTGCCAGAGACTCTACTACGTGCTCCCCTTCCCTAGCCTCTGTGCGTGTCAGGCCTCAGACTGTGATTGCTACAGGCCAGGGGCCACCACTCGTTGCTGAGTGTGTGCACAGCTCCTACCGCCAAGCAGGGCTACAGCCTACATGGCTGGAGCCTGCCCCTTGCGTGGTAACCAACAGTTCAACTGCAATGACTAACATGAGGCTAAAAGCCGCGTTTCCCCACACCCCAGGTAAAAGCCAGCGTCTGTTGGGGATGGTGGCCTCGCTGCCGGGGGTCAGTGGAACCAGCTCTCCAGAGCCAGTCAGTGTTGGGTGATGTTCCTGCCCCTGGCTGGCCAGCCAGGTCTGGGGGCAGTACAAGGCCCTCTGAGCCTGAGACAGCCTTTCCTGGCCTCTAGACCCCGAGAGCCGCTTGCGTTGCTGTAACCACCGGCAGAATTCGGGTCATTGTACTGAGTCAGATCTTGGTAGGCTCACAAACCCAGCCAGTAGGGCAATTCTGCAGAGACTCTTTAACCCTTCTTTTGAGGTTGCAAATATTCAGGTCATAGACTGTGGGAGATGTGAACAGTGGCGCTGCAGGAATGACACACCTGCTTTTACTTCAGGCTGGTTCGGTAACAATTCAATTAGTTTACACATGCCAGGCTTGCGGAAAACTGCCTGCAGAAGCTGTCTAGCTGCTGACAACGTCTCTGCCATGTCTCACTTTGATAGACTAGCAGCACCCAGGTAATATCTGTTTAGTTTCTGTGTATTGATTATGTAAAGCACAAGGGTTTATTAGCAACAGGCGCGGGCTCAATGTCAGAATAGCTCTGCACTGATGGGGGGGGAAGAAATCGAGTGGCAAAGGAGTCGAACCACTTCAAAACTGTGACAACACCTGGGTAACTGCACAAAACTCAGCAACGTTCTCAGCTTCACTGGAATGTCGGCCAGTTTCATTAAAAGGATGTCTGTGATGGCCGCAGATCTGTGCTATTCTCATAGTCTTCACTCTGAACCCCCCATTGACATCAGGATGGGACTCACCCGGGGAGAGAATAAGAATCCAGCCATGTGCACCTGGGAGCAAAATTTTCCCAGAGCTTCTATGAAAGGCTTCATTCATCTTGAGAAAGGATTTTACAGGGAGCTGTGGAGCTGGCTTTGGTATGAACTCCCAGGATTGCTCTTGAGGCACAGGGTCAGTGAAGCGACAAACTGGGCCGGTGCACTCAGCACCGAGCAGCTTCCGCTGAGAACAATGGGGAATCCCCAGCCCTGAGCACAACAGGTGCTGCCAGGAGCTGCGCTCGACTGCAAAACTGTCCAAAAGGCTCGGGGTATGGACTGGAGAGCGAACTGTTTGTGTCCCAAGCTGAACCGCTAGAGGGAGCCTGGCTGGCTGGCGGATTCATAGAATCATAGAACATCAGGGTTGGAAGGGACCTCAGGAGGTATCTAATCCAACCCCCTACTCAAAGCAGGACCAATTCCCAACTAAATCATCCCAGCCAGGGCTTTGTCAAGCCTGACCTTAAAAACCTCTAAGGAAGGAGATTCCACCACCTCCCTAGGTAACCCATTCCAGTGCTTCACCACCCTCCTAGTGAAAAAGTTTTTCCTAATATCCAGCCTAAATCTCCCCCACTGTAACTTGCTCCTTGTTCTGTCATCAGGTACCACTGAGAACAGTCTAGATCCATCCTCTTTGGAACCCCCCTTCAGGTAGTTGAAAGCAGCTATCAAATCCCCCCTCATTCTTCTCTTCTGCAGACTAACCAATCCCAGTTCCCTCAGCCTCTCCTCATAAGTCAAGGATTGGTAATGGGGATATACAGCCCTTCCCTGCTGGGTCACTTAGGCTATTCCAGCCCCAGTTAGGGAACACCCAAAAGCTATTAGTGCTGGGAGGCCCGAGCAGGAACGAGTGGGTTGCCATGAATGGGGCCATACATTGCGAGGGGGTATTTGGGCAATGGACTGCACCATTTTTAGCAAAGCAGCTGCCCAAAAGTCCGCCCGTCACTGGGCATAAATGGAACTAATCCAACCCATGCAAAAGCCTATCTGGGTCAGCCCCCATCCATCTGACACATCACACGCAACAGCCAGGCTGAGTGGTGGTGATCTGGGCAAGGAGGGAAGTTGCCCAGTGGCCAATAGGACGGGGAGGGCGTCTCTCCCAGCGCCTCTTTGTGGCCTGCTGTATTAACTACAGAGTGCAGCAATAAAGAGATCCGGGCCTGTGAGTTCAGTGGAGCTACAGAGAAGCTGGGATGAAAAAAGATTTATTGGGATAATTATAGAGCCAGGGAGCTGGAGAACCCCAGACATGAGAAGTTCCAGTTCCTATAGTGCAGGAGGATGGATTCACTGCAGATCTCACTGGGGAATATGCTCACGACCCCATATACAGCTTACGTGGCAATGACAGGAAGTGTGGGGGAGCACAGACTCTCCCCTTCACACAACCCCGAGCACACAGAGTATTGTCTGACAGATCATTTCAGCTGGATGGCCAGGCCGGTCTGGTTGTGTTACCAGTTGGAGGTGTGAACTCCAACAGGGCATCCTAAGGGAATGATGGGTCAGAGATTAGCTTTCTGTACACGGTGCCTGTCTAATTCAGGCAGTTATCAGTTTTGCTGTCATATCTAGCACATCTTCTGGGTAAAGTACTGCAGCAATTCAACATGACACGCATGTACCAGAGGAGCACTACGCTGATAGATGACTCCTACTGAGGGAGACAAGCAAAGCAGCTCGTTCTTGCTATTTGCAGGCAGGACACCTTGGGCTGTGATCTTGTCAGATCTCGCAAGCTAAGCCGTGTTGGGCCTGGGCAGTACTTGGGTTAGGGGGTGCTGCTGACTGGCTTGCAGAGGAAGATGTACAACTGAAGTGCATTTGGATGGTGACTGAAAAATTGCCTGGTGCTCTTTGCAGGAGTCCGGGTATCCTGGACCAATTCTATCTTGAGGGATACATTCTACTTGTCCTACCTATATTAATTGGCTGCTCTGAGGATATCAGTTCTTTCCATGGGCTTGTTACGCTCTGAGGCACAAGGCAGAGCAGGGCTTGCTGTAGCTGTGCTCACACTGGTTTTTCATACTGTGTGTTTCGTTCTTTCACTTCTGTTATTGCCTTTTTTATGGTTAAAGGAAGCACACTGCTTTACTTTCATTTCTCTCGCCCCTGGGATTTGCAGGAAGAGCTGACAAATCAAACCGAGGCCTAGAGGCAGAAAATGGAAAATATCTGTCCTGGAGGGGGGGGATTTTCCAACGCACTCACCACTGGTCTTGCTCTGCTCCCCGATAGGTCAATGATTAGTGATAAAGCCTCCCACTGGTGCAGTGAGAGCAGAGTTAGGTCAACCCGGAGAGCTGCTGCACACCCCACTCAAAGACAACTTTCCTGCCAGAGGAGGCTTCTGGGAGGCGGAACCTCTCTGGCACTTCACTGGACGGGCTAGTAGCTGGGAAGCATTTCTGTGGGTTTGGGGATTTGTTTCTTGAAATCAAATCACTCACCGAGCTCTAACTACGGCCACTGAAATGATGGTGTTTACAGGCTTGCTCGCTAGTTTCAGTGGCAGGTGGGGGCACTCGGCACTCCACAGGACTGGGGCTTGGGAGGCTGGGGGAAGTTTGGAATTTCCCAGACTAAAGGGAGTTATTCAGCCAAGAACCCACAAGTTTCAGCCTTACTCCTCAGAGGGTTGGCGGTTTCACTATAGTTGCACTGCAATTATTTCTTTACTACAAACCTCTTTGTTGGGCAGAACCCCGGTTCCCCAATCACATTTCCTAATTCCCCTTTCTGCCGCTCGGCTGTGCTCAGATCGGATTTCATTTCCCTGTTTCTTTTCCCTCGTGACCTTTGCTGTCTCCTGGGCCCTTTCTGCTGCAAACTCTTTGTTCCTACCAGGAGGGTGAATGATCATGGAGCTGTACGTAGCCTGGTGACACAGCTAAGGCCCAGCACCATGCTTGGAAAGCTGGCGTGGGAGTGGCATCTTGGAGGATGACGGCTACCAGAGCTCCCACCTCACATCACAGAGCAGGCAGGACAGGCACAGACTTAGTGCTTATCTATACTAGGAAAACTGAGACAGGTACCATCTGCTCAGCTCCTATGGCGGGAGCTACTGCGGACACGGTGCAGGCGTCTTCCCCCACCTGCTCAGAACCCGGTAAAAACCCTGCCAATCTGCACTACAACTTCAACTACTGCTACGCTCCTCCCCGGGGAACTAGCAGCCTGGCTTTTCCCAGAGTCACTGCAGCCTTTTGATTGATCAGAGCGCTGAAATTCCCAAAATATCAGTGTGATAACTGACAGTGATGGCAGGGTGTGTGCAGTTCTGGTGAGATATCTGGGGTAGCCCATTGCACCGTGGTGAGGTTTCTAGTGATCCTGCTACTTCATCCTCCTGCACTGTGGCAGGACTGGTTTTGGGGTCCCCAAACCATAACTCGTACCTGGGTAGCTAATCGGTCCCTGAGACAATGATTCCAACTGCTCTCTAGACAACGGGATTTGTTGGCCCCAAATTGTTCTTTTGGCCATAAAAACATTCCTAAAGGTTCTCCCTGCTGAAGCTCCGCTATGAAAGAGAATCAGAGCCCGGATTTCCCTCTGTGCCCAGGAACTCCCCGCACGGTGCCATGTCCCTGAATGAAATGAGAGACACACTCTTAACTCCGTCGGCACTCAGTGGCTGAGGGCACAGATCCACTTACACTGAGGCCATGGGAATCCTGCCCTTCGCTCCACTGGGTGCAGGACCCATCGCTGGACTCACATCGCCAAGGATGAGGAATAGCACGGCCCTGGTAACCATGCGCCTTGGATTAATCTAATGCAGTGGGCACTGTGCTGCAGTCCCTTGTCTCTGTTGGTTATTTCCTGTAGGCCATGATTTCCTCCCACCCACATATCTGTGATCGGCGAAGCTCTGGAACCTCAACTCACCCAAGAGAGGATGGAGAAGAATGAGAAGGCGATGGCTGCCCGGGCGGCATCTGCTCCTTGAGACACCCCTCTGCCATCTGGTGTGTGCTGCCACTGGTTGGCCAGGAAGCAGAAAGCTATGAACCACAGGAAGGACCACAAACCTGGAAGAGAAGGAAGGTTGTTAGTGGGGGCCACAGCCAACTGGCATTGCTAGTACGCGCCATAGAGAATCGCAGACCTTCCAGCTCTCTGAAAACCAGGGTTTCACGGGAAGCCAGGACATAGGACTGGAAGGGCCCTCAGGGGTCCATGGAGCCCAATCCCCTGCTATTGCAGACAACCCCCTTATATCATCCCCTGCATAAACTTACTGAGCTTCATCTTAAAACTAGCTAGATTTCCATCTGGACCCCCAAGGACAGAGGCACCCTGAAACACCAGTCCCTTCTGACAATCCTGGCCAACGCTGGTAGGTGTATCTATAGCACCTTTCATCCCAAAGGCCCTCAAAGAATTTTAAACACATTTAGAGCCAAAGCTCAGAAATCTCCACCCAGGCAGGAAGTCCTGTTGTGCTCAGTGGGTCTATCCACACCACTAAGGACTGCAGCCTTGGGCTGTTAAGCTCATGTTCCTACCATGCTCGGAGATGGCTTCACCCACCTATCTAATGCAGCCACCTCTGGGTGGAAAGTGGCAGCTGTTTTAACAGCTGACTGTACCCAATGGAAATGGCAGTGGGCCCTTAGAAAGCCAGATTGTAATGCCCTGAGGTGGAATGTGGCCAGGTCAGTGAGGTCAATGCCCTTACCCTTGACCCCAAGGGTTCAGGGCCTTGGTTCTGTGTGTTGCAAAAGGAACAAGCAAAAGCAGGAAAATGAACTGTTCTTGTGAACCGATTCCCCAATCTGCCCACGCAGCACCCAGGGAAGCACATGGCCTCAGGCTCCCTCTTCTCTGCTGCTCTCACGTAAACGGGCTATCGTTCTGTAGCCTGACGGAGACAGGGACGACAAAGCTGGTGATCATTTCCTACTGGAATCCAAGGCTGGCTGAGACTGCAGATCCCTCCCGTCCAGGCACTTGACAGCATCAGTAGCTGGTACTAAGGTCTTGGGGGAAAGCAACCCCTATCAGGAAGCAAACACCACTGTCACTCCCTTCAGCGGATCTCCGGGCCCCACGGGGTGTCCGTGTTCAGGCATTTATGCTTTCAGGTGAAACCCTGACTGGCCATGGCAGTTACCTTCCCCCTAGCTGACAATTTCAAAGCGTTGGAGTACGACGGCAACGCGAACACTGGGAACTGGGCCGCAGCGCTGTCAGGCAGGAGGCTGAGGAATCCTGACTCTTAAAAAGGAATGTAGCAAGTCACGGACTATAAACCTGTGGGGCCAGCTAGCTGCAGAGTCACTCTGGGACTGTGGGGAAAGAAAAACGAAGCTTGTTTGTTCCTATTTTACTTTGCCAGAGGCTTTTAAGTACAAAACAAAACAGTGTTTTTCTTGGCGCAGAGATTTGTGTGCGCGCACACGCCCAAGTCTTTCAGTTCCTGAGATTGTGTTAAATATACTTTGAGGAAACAGCACAAAAATTTCTCCTACTGCAGAGCCTGGAAAACTCCCCCTTACCAAACAAATCCAAATCTTCAGCTGTCAATTCCCCCCTGGTTCTGTATGATTCATTTGTCTCCAGGGTGGGCAAGGTCTGTGGACCTTATTACTCAAAGAAAGGAAATTCCCAGGTAAAACCAGAGACATTTTCCTATTCTTCATCGTGCTAAGGGCCACAGATTTGTTACAATGGGGGTTTCACAGCAGTGCCTCCAGGGTGAGAAGTAGGATCATCCTTGAAATATGGACAATGAAAACAAGGTCTGTTATATCTCCTCCCTCTTCCCCTGGACATTGAGGCTTGGAGGAGACTTCTGCCAGAACAATGGCACTGGCTAAGATTGGATGACCAAGACGGAGAACTTGGTGAATCTATGTATTGATGGCCGTGGGGCTGCCCAGCCGTTCTCAATGCAAGAGACAGGCCTTCTCTGCCAGGCTGTCAGTGCTCCTAGGACTGGACTTTGATGCTTAATAGACAGAAGACGACTACTTGAATTTACTTTGGGCCGGGAGGACCCTCAGTCTGAATTCAAAGTACAGCAGTGGGTCTCATCAGAGAAAGTGCTCAGCTTCAAAAGCTAATCTGATTGGAGATTGTAGCTACTGGGACGTCTCTACAGGTGGAGAGGAGAGACAGTGACACCCCCTGCAGGGGTTCAGTCTGGAGAGCGCTGCCAGGGGCCAAACGAGGTTCCAAGGTCATGCTCTCTGACCTGGGGGGTGGGGAATAAGGGTTGACACTCTTACACCATCACCTGGAGGCCTGCCCAGAGGTACTGGAGTCCGTTTCACTGGTTTGACGTGGTGGTTGGTTGAACTATAGATTGTGCACCGACCAGCAGGATCTGTTTATTGGTGATTCTTGTTGGGGTCCCTGAGGGTGATAATCACTTCCCCCAAATATCCACTTGGAACCCTGGATTGCTGCTGTGGGGAGGAGGTGGTGGCAAGGCCTGGGAGGCTGCTGCAGAAGCTGGGAACAATAACACAGACATTGAGGTGTCGCCGGGGCAGCTGGGGCCGACAACCCATTCTCTTCAGAGTGGCAGGAAATCCCCATCCCGCTATTCCATCTCCCCAGGGAGCGCGAGAAGGGAGACAGAGCACGAGCGTGTCCAGGGCCGCTGTGGACGTCTGAAATGTCGTTTCCCAGTCCTCAGCGCTCTGCTGGGAGGAGGCGATGCTCTGACATTCCTTGTTCGTTTTCAGTACATATTTTTTCATTATTTGCGCCCTGAGCTGGCCCTCCTCCCCTCCGGAGGAGGAATTCCCTCGCTGTGTGTGTGCGCACGCCCAGAGGAATCAGCACAGGTCTGGGACCTGCTCCTTCCCACACTGATCCGCCACGCCGTGCGCTGATTTTATTTACTCGCTTATTTCCCCCATGGCGTTTGCCCCCGTGATCCGGCTCCGAGGTGGGTCAGAGGAACGGAGCGTGGAGATTGCTCTGGAAATATTTCCAGGGGCTAGCCAGCTCCCTGCCGTCAGAGACCAGCCACGTCGTCTCTCCTCCCTACACTGGCCCCTTCTGGCTCTCTCAAGGAAGGAGCTGAGCTGGGACAATGGACAGGCTCCCCAGCAGCCCTAGCTTTCTCTACTGCGTAGGAGCCACATGGGTCCGATAGGTCGGTTTCCCCTGGAGGGCCAGCCTGGGATATCAGCAGGGATCCCCTGGGAGGTCTGTTAGAGGAGAGAGCTGGGCCCAAAGGCCCCTGACTGCAGTCTCCATCCGTGCTGGGTCCATTTTCCCAGAGGGTGCTGAGCTCTGCGGCGAGGAGCATGCCAGCTGGTGCAGGCTCTAGGGGCTCGGGCATGAAGATCTTCCATCTGGTGTCACTGTCCCTCTGGAGAGGAGGGACTTGGGGGCTGCTCTGTCTCCCTTCTCGCGCTCCCTGGGGAGATGGAATAGCGGGATGGGGATTTCCTGCCACTCTGAAGAGAATGGGTTGTCGGCCCCAGCTGCCCCAGCCACACCTTAATGTCTGTGCTATTGTTCCCAGCTTCTGCAGCATATTAGTTTTTCTAATCCTGCCTGGCCTAGCTCACTAGCCTCAGCCGTTGCAAATGCCTCCAAAGGGGAAGCAGAGCTGAGGGGACAATCTCCCCCCAAGGGCAAATGCAGCCCTGGAACACAGCTGGGAATTAGACGGACACTTGACTGAGCCACAGGGTTAGTCAGAAGGCTGAAATCAAGTTTGAAATTTCCCTCCAAAAAGCTCAGCCGCAGGAGGGCTGGGGAAGCCGCTGGGACGGGATGGGGACACACACAGACGGACACGTCAGAGGCCAGGCATTCCCCTGCTGCTAGTGTCTGACAGGGCTGGTTCTGCCCCCCGAGCTGTAAGCAGGCCGAAGTATCCACTGTGCACCACAACATGATGAAACAAAGGAAGGTGCTAAGACGAACTGTAAAAGTCAGTGGATAATTATAGTTTTGGGATCTGCAGACATCAGAGTGCAAACACCAGAGAAGAGATGTCACCGCCATAATTACAGCCTGGTTTTAAACAAGCTCACGTCTGCGGGAGCAGCTGGAAGAGCAGATGGAAGAGAAAGCAGCACATGCTGAACTGTACAGCTTCAGTGTCTTTGCTGCTTGGGCCACAAGACAATATTCGAGAGGGATTCGGGTGTCAAAATTCTCTGTCCCATTCCAATAACAACCAAGCTTGGTACGTCTGCACTGCCCGCAACACCGAGCTCCCAGCTTGGGTCCACAGGTTTGCGCTACAGCTCTCAAATCAGCTGTGTAGGCATTGCTGCTCGGGTTGGAGCCTGGGCTCCGAGATCCCACGAGGAGGGAGGGCCCTGAGCGCAGACAGCGACATTGCAACGGCCCCAAGCTGGGACCAGCATTCCAGGTCTACCACAGACTGAATGTCCAGTCTTCATCCCAGTGTGAGAAACCTCCCTGGCTACTAACCCTTCCTTCCAACCATCATAGACTGTAAACGGTCCTTCTTTCTGAGTCATGGGCAATTATATTTTGTGTCGGAGTGTCTACAAACATACATATATGTACGCAGTCATGCGCACACACAAGGCTAGAGTCTCAGCTGGCCTACACCGGTGCAGCTCCACTGACAGAACGGAGCTGAGGACGTGCCTCATAATTAGAGCTGGCCAGAGGACGACAACACCGTTTTGTGACAAGTTTGGAAATGGGTTTTGTTCCGCACTGGGATGGAAACCAAACCTTTGGCGGGTTGTCCGTAAGTGGAAGTGTGTCAAAAGGCCGGTTTTCAGATCACAGAGATCAGGTGCTCTTGCTCACCTCCCAGAAGGTTCATCCTGGACCTGAGAAACTTTCATCAAAATTGATACATCTTCGTGGAACGTTTTGATGTCGACAAAACGGCATCCTTCGACGCAAAACCGTTTCGTCCAAGTATCTACGCAGCTTTTCCTTCTTGTATTTGTATTTTTGTTTTGGTCACTTCCCAGGTGCATTTTCATTGTTTTAAATCAAACCAAATAACAATGTAAACATTACACACGGAAAGAACAGGGCAAAGCGGCAGCAACGATCCAAAGGGAAACAAGAAACCCATCCTCATAGGGCAAGAAAAAAATGAAAGTCCAGGTATCAGAGGCGGCAGGCTGTAAAGTCGCCAGTGGACTATGTGACACACCGACAGCTTCTTTCAGCATCCTGAATGAGCCTTATGGAAGGAGGTTAACCCTTTACTGAACTAGTTTTAACATCTTTGGGATTCATTGGATTAAAACATCCAATTGTGCACGTGTTACTGTGACATGGTATGCACCTTCTCAAGTGAGGAGGGGCCACGCTAATGTACTTCCTCTGCTATTCACCCGCTGAAGCCACCCCCCTGGAGAGGTGCGCAGATTAGTTCCAACTCGATTCTCCAGGGCCCAACAGACAAAGAAAGGAGAAATAGCCTGGTTTTAAACTGCCTCAGGGCCTCCTTCCTGATCCAGCAAACGGACAGGACCCCTGCTCCACACAGCGCTCCATGGGTTGGATGGATTGAGCCTGCCGGAATCCATGCTAGGGGGTGGAGTTAACTCTGATAAGCCTGTTAGTGGGCACGTAGGTTCTTCTATTGTTTTTAATATGGTTTCTCTCTAAAGCTTTTTACCTTAAGAATAAAGCAGGCGTGCACAGGAAGTGCCATGTGATCCCTTATAACTGTAGCAATTACACCTGTTAACGTGTCTCTGAAGAGAAAGCCAGCGGGTGTTTCTGGGCTACCTGGCCGTGCTGGGAAATACACAGTGAAGGCAGGGATCTGTGCAGCCTGGGAATACCCTGGTCAGAAGGGTGAGAGAGATGCAGGTCTCCACCCAGAAAGGCAACGGCTGGGGAGTGGGTGTGTGACAGATTTTCATTACCAATCCTCAAGTATCAGAGGGGGAGCCGTGTTAGTCTGGATCTGTAAAAGCAGCAGAGAGTCCTGTGGCACCTTATAGACTAACAGACGTATTGGAGCACGAGCTTCCGTGGGTGAATATCCACTTCGTCGGATGACATGTATCTGACGAAGTGGGTATTCACTCACAAAAGCTCATGCTCCAATACGTCTGTTAGTCTATAAGGTGCCACAGGACTCTTTGCTGTTATTACCAATCCTCGTCATCCTGGCTGGACCATGGAGGGGAAATACAGGTGCAGCTGCCCTGGACTGTGACAGATTAATCTGGAGATGTTTAAAAAACGTAACTGAATTTTAGAGCTTGCATGGTGTGTCGTACAGTCCAGCTCTGCTCAGCTCACTGGCCGCCAATGGCAGGTTTCATGCCCCAGGCCTGTCAGAGCACAAGTGGATACGACAGTCTTTGATCGGTGGGACTACAGAGGCTGCAAGCTCCAGTACAATGAAGCACTTTTTCCAGTCTCTGCTGTGAGACCTGTTTGTTCACATGCTGGTTATGAAAGCAACTAACTGCCCGCCACTTATCTGTGCGTGTCTGGGGGGAGGGGGTGGGGTGTATGGGTGCAGTACTACGTGTAAACAATGCTTGGGCAGCAATCAGTTTAGAGAAGTGGAGACAGCGAATATACAAACCTGGTAAAAAATATCTGGAAGCTGCAGGGTTCCCCAGCCACTGGCCGTGGCTGCAGCTGGGCAGTGTGGGGAGTCCCAGCTGCAGCTGGGCAGTGTGGGGAGTCCCAGCTGCAGCTGGGCAGCTGCAGGGGATCCACCGCCATGGTTGGCCAGCTGCGGGGAGTCCCCACACCTGCTCGCCGCAGCTGGGCAGCTGCAGTTCTGCCAGCCCCGTGCCGAGGCTGGGCAGCTGCAGGGTCTGCCAGCCACCAGGCTGGGGACTGGGAGCTGCGAGGGCGCGGCTGGCTGGGAGCTCCAGCCCCAGGGCAGAAAATGTCACGGAGGTCAATGGAAGTCACAGATTCCATGACTTCCGTGACATAATCGTAGCCGCACTGATCACGAATAGGAGATCCCATTGTATGGTGGCACTGAAGAAACAAGTGTCCAGGGACCAAGATGATGGGCACAATAGAAAAACGCCTAAGATAGGTACAAGTGAGTACACTTTCCTGCCTCATCTTATCCTTCTAGTTCTAGTGACCACACAGGGTTTGTAGATCTGCCATGTAAAAGTCTCCCAAGAAAGGAGGTTAAATCCCCATCACTTAGGCTAGAGCTTCACAAACTTTTTTCATGGGGTAACCCCACTTTAATCATCTCATGGACAACTCCCCTCCCCTTGGTGATCTCATGAATCACTCGCCCCCACACTGCCCACCTCATGGATCACCTCGCTTCCCACCGGTCACGTGTTGGGTCACCTCGTCTCCCATTGGTCACTTCATGGTTCACCGGCTCACCCAATGGTGCACTTGCGGACCCCTCCCCTCCCAGTGATCACCTCACCTCCCTTCCCACCGGTGGCCTCATGGATCACTGCACCTACCATTGTTGACTAAAAAACATCCCTGTAGTGACGACAACAGTTGCTTACAAGGAAAAATCATACTGGATAAATGTATTCCTGGGTTTCCATGAATGTGGTTTAGCAGCTGGAAATGGACAGAGGAGCCAAGACCAAGAGACCAGTGAGTTCTGCACAGACCACCAGCAAATTTTCTGAGCAGCAGCAGTGGCCCATGGACAAGCTTTTGGAAACCTCTGATTTGGGCCATGTAGAAACAGCCTGGACAAAGCACTACAGGGGGCATTCCTGCCCTGGCTCTCACGGGGATGGAGTAGACTGTGTAACAGGACTGAGCGATCTCTGATCTCTAGGATCTCACTAAGCTCCACGCCCCACTGATCTCACAACTATGTGCGCTCTTGCTTAGTAGGCCTGACACAGTAGCTCTCGTTTAGGGAAGTTCAGCTGAAGTGTTGACCAAGACGGGACTGAAGACCCAGGCTCTAAACATGGAATTCTTTAATTTACACTGGACCCAGTGACAAGCAGCCCCAGATTCTGCTCGCACTTTCGTCAGCTAAACCCAGAGCGGCTTCTCCGCTGGCTTTAGCGGAGTGACTCCGGATTCACTCCCATGTAAGTGAGATCGAAGGTTAGCCCGATGATTGCTGTTCCACACCCTGCCTCTAGGCTCCCACGTCTCATCAACATTCCCGGCGCTCAGATGCCCCGATGCTCACAGCCACGGTGATTATTACTGTTTGCTTGCACACAATGAAAGCAGCCGCCCGGCAGGGCAAAGCACACTGGTGCTGCTGGATGGTTTCAAATCTCTCACTCATACTTGATGCTGGGTCCCTCACAAGCCCTGTAGTCACATGACCTGCATTTAAAGGGTTTGTTTAGGAGGCATAAAGTGGCTTATTTTCCACTGTAGGCATTCGTGGGGGGAAAGATCTCTCTCCAGGAAAAATTAAGCTCTTTGCAATCCATACCCAGAAAACACAAAAAAGGGCGAAATGGGGTAATTTACACTCATTGACATCTACAGAGCTACATCCCCAAACCTTCAGCTGCTTCCTAGCAAAATATCTTTTCACATGATCCCTGTGCATTAGATTGCAACAAACATACACCAGTATAAAGCCTTAGAACCAACCCTGTGGCTTTCCCCCAGGAGTAGGCTTGAAAGGATAAGATTTTTATCAGTAATTAGTGGGTAAACGTCAATTTCACCATAAACACACAAACCAACAAAAGAACATTTCCATCAATAATAATCGAAATGTACGGACAGGCCAAGTCAGAAAAATGCTGCTTGAGAACTCATTAAAGCTGGCTTTAAGGATATTTACTTGTGTATAGTTTGACATGTCGTGTTGATAATTTGTGTTTTAACAGTGACAAAGCTTTAGCTTTTTGAACCTCAACTTTGATCGTATTAAATAATTGTCTGATCCCTCTGTAATTTTCCCAAACTGAACATTTCAATCGATCACAAATGGAAAGAAATTCATAAAAATAAACATAAATATTGTCTGTTGAAATTATAAGATATTAAAAATCAAATTCTGCCAGGCCTCTCTCCGAGTGACTCCCTTGGAAATCAATGGGAGGTGCACACACAAGGGCTGCGGGATCGGACCTGTCAGTGGCAGAAACCCCACGATTACACAGGTTATACACCTAAGGAGACCGGCGTAAGTGAGGGAAGAATGAGGCCTTGAATCAGAAGAGCAGCATTTTACGCACACCTTGCACAGCGTAAATGGCTACACAAGGTACAGGATGGTGGAGAGGGGCAGACCTTGACACTGAGATTTTCAAAGCAGCCTAAGGTATTTATTTGGATGCTCAATTCCCACTCAAATGAATGAAGCCTAGGCATCTAAATCCCTTAGGGGGCATTGTAACTCTCAGCCTCCCTAAGCATTGTACACTAGCTTTCTGAGTCTTTACGGTATATTTCCAGCTACTGTGGGTACAGAATATTCCCTCCCACACCTCTCTGGAGTGTTCTACCTGGCACTTTTCACTCTTAACAACAGACATTGATGGTGATGTGACGATGCACTGACAGGTGCTTTCATTTGGGATCAGACAGTTGCAAGCTCCCTGGTGCTGGAAAAATCACCCTCGGACTTTTAAAACATGAGGGCTGGAAATCCAGAACCTCAGGCCAAATGCAACTTCCAGATGGGCTGAGCTCAGGATGATCCTGCTGGCTCAATGGATTCAGCTACCGCCTACAGCTCGTGGCCTGGTCCGCTCCCATTTAGGTCATTGGGACTTTTGCCTTTGATTACAGGAGAAAGGTCTGACACTGTAAGTTTTCCAGCAAAGGACCCAGCTACAGTAAACACCATAGCCCCTGCTCCTGGATTCAGGTGATTATATCAGAATCTCAGTTTGTATTAAAAAAAAGTAAGTCTCTAACCCTCATGGTTTGGAGGGGGGAGCTTGAAAGCATGACCCAGAAACATCTGCCTGAGTCTGCAGAGAGACTGAAACAATAGCTCTGAAAGGAGTGAACTTCCCAATGTGTCTCAAAAGAGAATTAACTCCTAGATCCATTGCTCCAGGGGGCCTCGCCAATTCCACCCAGCAGAGGGCTGTGAACGGCAGGGGCAGAATGCAGTAGATGTGGCCCATCCACCCAAGCAGATAGACCTTGACTGCTGAGCTAATTACAGGGACTTGCTGCCACCCTTACTGCTTCAGAGGGTAGGGGGTCCTGTTGTCCCTGCCAGAGAGAGAAAATGGGACCCCATACTGCTGCCCTTGCCACTTCAATTGAGAGGCAGAGCAAAGTGGGGCCCCCATATGTTGGTGTGTCTAGCGCCTCGGATTGCCTTAATCCAGGCCTTGGCAACCTCCAGCGCCAACACAGCCCAGCCAACGGCATACCTGAAAACCCCAGGTCCAGCAGGACAACCCGTTTCCGGTCCTTCACGCTGCTGATCTGCTGGAAGTAGAGGTCAACGATGAAGAAGAAGATGCAGGCGAAGAAGGCAATGATGCCGATGGCGATGCCATAGTTGCAAGCATCCTCGTTCTTTTTGAAGACGCACCTGAGTTCCGCATCCTTCTCATCGTTGACGTAGCCCTCGTTGACGATGGAGCCGAACACCACGATGGAGAAGACCTAGGAAGGGGAAAGCACAACTGGCAGCTGTTTACACTGAACTCTGTTTTCTAACAGCGAGATAATTGGACTCAGTCTTCCATTTGATTCCATGGCAACGTGGCACTCATTAGAGGGATCCCTATGCTTGCCTGGTTGGTGGCTTAAAAACAAAGGGCTGGTGAAGGATTCCCAGTTCCTCCATCATAGCGATTTCACCTTTGCTTTGCAGTGAGTCGGTTTGCAATGCATTTTAGGGGACATTCTTCTCGATCCACACCAGGCAGAGAGAGAATAGATCACCCAGGTTCAAGCACAGCCTTTTTGCCTGCATCACTCTCAGCTGTCAGGCTGCGCTCAATAAACCGCCTTGAGTCACTAGGGACCAGAGAGAAATGAAGTTACAGAGAATAATTGAGTTGCCGAACACATTGCTCCTGAAAAAGCCTAAATGCGCAGGGTGGAGATGAGAGGGGAGCAGGCCGGGAAAGCCCAAGGGAAGCTCAGGTGCTGCCAGGAAGGAGAGTCATGGTCATGCCCTAAGTGAAGCACTGGTCAATGTTATGCTCAGCCCTGCTGGGGCTGGAGACCCCAAGGGGACCAATCTGTATCTGGGGACCTGGCTTGCAACCAGCTGAAGGACAAAAGTGAGGCAGGTTTGCTGGCCTCCCTCTGGTCCCTAACGGTGTGGCTTGCAAAGCTGCTGCGGGATTGGCAGGCGCTGCTCGGGAGAGGCCCTGGAACAGGATAATAGGGGTGTGACAGATCAGGACTGATGCGGGACAGCAGAGCTTCGGGGTGGAGGGGAGAGCTTGCATGGTGCCCTCTGCTCTGCTCGGATCTACCCAGGATCAAACTCCTTTGCAATGACCTTCACTGAGGAATTACTTAAATAAAGCCATTTCTCCTGCTGTCCACGCCCTTCCCCTTCTCAGCAGACACACTAGGGTCACTGCAGGGCTTTCAAGGACACAGATGATTTCTTGTATGGGGATAGTGCACATAAGAGGGAAGAGAACCAGCAAAAAGGCCTATGCACCACTTACGTCTCACGCCTTCGGCACAGGGTGAATTTCACCCAACCTGCTCAGGGTGGGTCTCGGCAAGATGGGGTAGGATGCGGCTGGATGGGGTCTGGGGATGGAGCTAGAGTTGGCTACTCTACAAGGCATGACTCACTTTGAGCCTGCCGGATTCCTGCGTTCTTCCCCACTGACATCAGAACTGCTCATTGCTACGTTAGCTTCTGCATTTTCTGGCTCCACACCTTCCACCTAGACCAGCAGGAGGCAGGTACTGCCAGATAAGCAATGGCTCCTCCAGGAGTTACGCTCCCATCCCAGAAGACAACTGGAGCCCGGCAGAGTAGTGCAGAAACCCCTGCCCTCGTGCAGATGCCCCGAATCCCTGCAGATTCCAGGCCACACTCCCTGTCCTGGCAGGCAGGAAAGCACCGCGGCCTAAGTGTGTAGCAAGCTATGTGCATGTGGACACCACTGGTGACCGCTGTCTGCTGCATGTTAGGGGTACCCAGCACAAGACACCAAAGAGACAAGGTGTATCCACGGGGCCGACTCCATTACAAGGCACTTCAGAGCCTCGCCTGTCTTTGCCCACACAGCACGACACTGTGGTTTCAATTTAAATGCTGCCAGTGGAGAGCAAAGCAAGGCCTGCCAGTGCCCCTCATTCAAGCTGTGAATCTCTGATCTTGTCTCGTCACTGCCAATGCGCAGGATCCTTGTCTGTTTCAATGCCCCGCTGGCTCATAAGGATGCAGCAGGAGGCAGAGACAGGGAGCTTAACTTGAGAGCAAAGGCAACTCCAGGGCTCCTGGTCTGTCGTGGCTCAAATTCCCTAGGATCTACGAGGGCGACTAGTGATGCTGCAGCTGTTGGCCTGGTGGCCTTTCTGGTACCAATGACACATTATAAAGTAGCTGACAGAGAGAATGACCGTGATAATAGCGTGCCCCTTTGACCGCTTCGCCTGCACTTTGGCCCCTAACCCAGCTCCCGCACGACTGATCCAACACTCCAAACCTCGGAGCAGCTTTCAGATATCCGCCTTTCTCAAACCAATCAGCCCACCTACCACACATCCTATTCTGTTCCATCCAGGATCTAACACTGTGCCCAACGCTGGACTAAGTGACAGGACTAACATCTGTTATGGGGTTGGTTGGTTGTTTTTTTTGCTGTTGTATGACACTGTCCCACGGCAACTTTCAGTTCTGTCCCACTGACTCACAACCCCTTGTAAGGAGGGAAACTGAGGCACAGAGCAGTGCAAAGACTTGCTGAAGTTCACACGTGGAGTCAGTGGCAGAGTTGAGGACCCAGGAGTCCTCATTCCCAGTCCCCTGCTCCAACCACCAGACTGGACACTCAATACATGATTCTAACTTTCTCCTTTTCTTTTGCATTTTCCTCTCTCCCTTGTTGTGCGGGGTTGAATCTCCCTTGCTTTCCCTAATGAGCTGCTAGTAACACACCAAGTACAAAATTCTGCCCTTGGGGACACACACTCAGTAGCCTGTGCAGCAAAACTGCAGAAGAAATTAATAAGGGTCTAGTCCTGTAGCGAATATTCTCAGGAGTCAGTGGGGCTACTCATGTGAGGAAGGGTTGCTTATCTCCATTTATTGGGGAAATACTCACATTGTTACACACCCATATGTTCTAGGCGCACTTGACACCATTTAAAAACTCCGCAACAGAAGACAACCCACCATAAATCCCCCTCCCCCTCTGACCATTTTCCACCCCAATAATTATAATCCCAATTTTCAAGCGTCTGGGCAAACAAGACGAGCCTCGCAGTTTGTGTCAAGGTTACAGGATCAGGTCCTAACGTCAGGCCGAAGCCAGCAGTCCTTACTCAGGACGGTGCCAGCAGAAATCAGGTCTAACTCCACTGCAGCCAATGCAGTCCCAGCAGAGCAAAACGGGGGGCAGGAATGAGAACAAAAATCAGGCCTTTAATTATTAGCCAACTGCCTACAGAACCCCGGTGACTGTGTTCATTCCACCCATCTCCCTCTATTCCCACCTCACAAGAGGGCCCTTTCCTGGATGTGCTTTAAACTGGGACAGGGCTTGTTCTTTCGGAAGCTCGTCACAAACATGAGCATCTCGTTAGCGGGCAGGTCTCAGAAGGTCTCCATTAATCTCCCTCAAACTGGAGGTGACAGTAAAGAGGTGGGTCTGAAGCCATCCCAGCAGCCTGTGCAGGGGAGTGACGTGATAATGTTGGTGGGTTTATTCCTAAAGAAGATGCAAGTTGAAATAAACAATGGCTAGTACCAGCAAAAATCACCTCCTGAGAAAGGGCACTATTCACACACACGGTAGCATCCTGAACTGTCATGGGTGCTTTGCCCCTGACTTCCGTGAACACAGGATCAAGCCCTGGATGTGCAGGCTAGTAGAGGATGTGAAGAATGCACTAGACCATCCCATTCCCCTTGCTTCAAATGGATCAGAACCCCAGCTTCCCTGCTGCGGAAACGGGGCTGGTGGATTGGTTTGGATTTTTAAATTAATTAATCTCAGAGCTCAACTAATGGTGGCAGGTTGATTGAACCGCTCGTGCTTTAAATTCAGGACACACCGTGGCCATGGCCTGTTTGCCTCGGGCGTGTGCCGCTCCCCAGGGCATCCCAAAGGGACGTCGTGTCATTTATGTCCTGGCAACTGTGTCAGGAAGCTGCAGTGCAGCATGATGATGCTTTGTGGAAATGTAGCCATGATGCTGAGGGTAAAGGCCATCGCATCATGCCTCAGTGTTGCAACACAAAGAAGTCGTGTGAGATTTTGGTACCCAGGAATGCGAGCAGTCCCATTCCTCAACAATCCAGCCTGGACCTATAGGACCTGTCTTCACAGCCTCTATCCATCTGTCTGGATGAGATGCTTCCCACACCCTGTAAGACTTACAGGAGATGGACATACAGGTTCCTGGCTGCCTGCTTTTCAGATGACCTGGTGGCCCCTGTGAGGCTGGTCAGAACTCTGTACAAGCCCCAGCAACGATAGGCCAAAGAGCTGATGCTTTTGATAGGCAGGTGAATAACTGAAGGCTCAGGCCAAAGCACACCAGGGGCATGACAGTTACCCCTTGTAGAGAGGTGACTGAGTTATCATCCCCCTAACAACCCAGGCATGAAGCTTCCTCCTTGTGCTTCTGCACAACTCTGAAAGTCCATCATCTCATACACCCCATGATAAGCTCCGTGGCGACAGGGAAATGTGGCATGAACCCTTGTTCTTCAGCTCCTCTCACAATGCTCCACCCCAACGTGAGCTCCATCTCCCTCCCAGCTCCTGCTCCGGCCCCCTGAGCGAATGCCACCATCAACCCTGCCTCCCCACTGCTCGCCCCATGGCTTCTGTCTTCTTGGGTCTGATCTACTGATGGGACCAGGTTCTCCTGTTGCTGGTCCCCAGCCAGCCGGGCTGTGTGTGTCAGGAATCGCCAAGAGTGGAAGCTGAGAGCACATGCAACTGTTCAGATCCCCCGTGCCCCAAACAACGATTCAGCTACCTCAAATCACATCCTCCCAGGAAAGCACGACTTAAAATCAGAGGTGGGACTGTGAACTTTGTATCTGGGTCTTAATCCTCAGCACATTTGGGGTGTTTGGTTCAGCCCACAGCATAGATCGTAAGAATATAAGAACGGCCATACTGGGTCAGACCAAAGGTCCATCTATCCCAGTATCCTGTCTACTGAGAATGGCCAGTGCCAGGTGCCCCAAAAGGAATGAACAGAACAGGGAGTCATCAAGTGATCCATCCCTGTCGCCCATTTCCAACTTCTGGCAAACAGAGGCTAGGGACACCATCCCTGCCCATTCTGGCTAATAGCCATTGATGGACCTATCCTCCAGGAACTTATCTAGTTCTTTTTTGAACCCTGTTATAGTCTTGGCCTTCACAACATCCTCTGGCAAGGAGTTCCACAGGTTGACTGTGCATTGTGGGAAAAAACAGATAACAGCCAGCTGCACAATTCACAAGCAGTTTCTCAACCCCTCAAAACCTAGGGGTGTCTGGGCCTGCAGTTTTGGCTCAGGCTATAAACCAGCAGGTCCGCCTTGCCCCTCCTTGTTCTCCTCCATTCTCTGTCACATGGGAGATGATCAGATCCTGCTCCCTGAGCTTTCCCTGCTCTTTCTGCTCAATCAATCTCCACTGCTCCCCACTCCAACCGCGGCCCTACCTACCTTGACTCTGAGCGTCAGCCTTAAAGTCTATGGCAGCCTGCCTCATTCGCTTTCACTTGCACGTACTGCCCAGATAGCAATCTCCTTTGTGGAGCACTCCGTTGTCACAGTGAGATGGGAACGCCACCACGCAAACAGAAATATGCTGCGTTGAAAGAAAATCCCCAGCAATCATAATTCTCGCTCCGCATTGGCAACAGCTGTAATCTCAGCATTTGTAAAAATCTGTTCATAAATAATGTAAAGTTGTTGGTTGCCTTCGGAAATACCAGCAGCATTTAAAAAAACAGGCCCTGACAAAAATAATGTGAGCCTGGACAGCATGAATAATTGAGAACATTTGATTTCACAGGATTATTTTGCTGGCAGGTCAGCGGATAGCGCGATGTGCCTAGCATCTCACTCTACTGTCTTACTCAGTCCTTCCAGGAATAACAACCTGGATTTCTCCTTCATGCTATTAACTGTCTAATCATTGCTCCTGGAGTTTTAGTGTGTTACGAATTATCTGCTTAAAATGAGACATGCCTGCTCAGTGTATAATATGCCCAGTGCACAACTCTGTAAGCAAGCTGTCGTGAACTTTTACAGCCACAGCCATTCAGCCCTGGTATGTGGGCAGTGAAATAATGACTCGGTCCAGCACTTGAGAAATGCAGCTATTGCACTGCAACAGAGCATGCTGGAGTGAATTATTACTGGACTTTAAAAGGGCCTCTGGTCAAATCCAGCCCAGCATGGTAATAATTGGAGATATACCAATCTCCTAGAACTGGAAGGGACCTTGAAAGGTCATTGAGTCCAGACCCTGCCTTCACTAGCAGGACCAATTTTTGCCCCAGAACCCTAAATGGCCCCCTCAAGGATTGAACTCATAACCCTGGGTTTAGCAGGCCAACGCTCAAACCACTGAGCTACCCCTCCTTCCTTGAAATAGCATGCAGGTATAAGGCTGATTCAGCATCAATGGAAAGATTCCCAATGGGCACTGGACTGCAATGTTCGAAGCTAACGGGTAAAATTTTCAGACGTGCCAAAGTGACTTGGGAGCCCAAGGCTTATACGGCTAAGTACCTAAGTCACTTCTGAATATTTAGGTTCCTAAGTCACTTAGGTGCTTCTGGAAATTTTGTCCAAGTTCATTTAAAAAAATTCACTGATTTACTTTCAATTCCAGGGGCAATGTGGTTTTTTTTAAACAGATAAACCTCCCCTACAGCCTTTGTGACTCAGACATCACACCACAATGATAGTGCATGAGAACGGGTCTGACTATCTCGCTATACACCAAAGGGACACTGACTGAGGATGAAAGTATCACTGTCTGAGGGGAAAGGGATCTAAAAGAAGTAAATTCCATTTTTAAAACCCTTCTAGTTTCAGTCATCTCAGGATGTGGTCAGTAGCGCTGGGGAGGAGATTTGCGTTTTTAAAATATACAAGTTTTCACCTGAAACTGTCCCCCCCAAATAGGCAGATAATAATTCAGGGCTATTTTCACCATTTGGTTAATGAGTTCTCACCAGCGTGGCCTCCTAATTACAGCTTGAATTCCTCAAGAACCTGCCTGCACAGGGACAGCTGCTTAGCACCTCACCTTTATGATTATTATTTGTTACATAGCACCTCTCTATCTATCTATCTATCTATCCCCATACACCCCATCTATCTATCTATCTATCGCGTTACCGGAATATCTGAGCACCTCACAACTTTTAACATATTTATCCTCATGCCCCCCAGGGAGGGAGGTATTATTATCCCCATTGTACACATAGGAGAGAGACTAAGGCTCAGATCCTCAAAAGTATTTAAGGCACCAATATCCCACTGAAATCAGTGGCAGTTACATGCCTAAATACCTTTGAGGATCTGGGCCTAAGTGATTTGTACACTTGGAAATCTGTGGTGGAGCAGGCAGGCCCCAAATGAATTCAGGCCCTCCCTGGGGTAGGTGCTGTATATTCAGACAGTAAGAGTCAGCCACTAGCCGGGACAGCTCACAGCCAAGAGGGGAAATGCCCAAGACCACACAGCAATCCAGTGAGAGAGTCAGGAATGGAACCCAGCCCTCCTGACCCCCAGTGCAGTGTCCTATCCACTAGACCACACTGCCTCTCCATTTACAAGCACTAAATTCACCCCCTGAGGCTCCCCAAGGATGATGGGGCTGCGAGACAGCACAATCCTCCCAGGAGAACCCACACTGGCCTCCTCCCACCGACACTCTTGCCACATCTGGCTGCAAACCTGGGGCACACGGAGTGGAGGGGCTGGAGGTATGGCCGAGTTCTGGGGGAAAGGGGTTGTGCTCTGCCCTGAAATCCACTCGCTTTCCACCAGGGGGGCCTGGTCATGGAGCCTCTAGGCCTCGGCACTGTGGAGCTCAAGTTCAGCCCCACAGCCCCCATTGCGAATCCAGAGCTTTGCCACGAGCCCCAGCTTCATGAGCAGAGACGCTCAGGAGTGACTTGCAAGCAACCAGAAGGAGCGAGCTGACTGAACGCTGCTTGAACATGCTACCAGCCCTCAGATGGCCCGGATGGCGTGGCCTTGGTGTGCCTCAAGCCAGTACCCAGAATATCAGTGCCCTCCTCACTGAAACCACCTGCCCGATTGGCACTAATTGGCATCCATGTAGGCCAGGCGTGGTCGATGAGCATGTTGTTATCATTTAGGAGTTATATCCAGTGCCATCAGTGAGCAGGGTGCTGTGCAGAGAAAAGAGACACTGGGTGCCATTCTGTGCCATGCCCCTTGGGTTTAGCACTGGTGAAAGCGGCTGGATTGATGGCCTAGAAGACTGGAGGCCTTCATTTCCCCACAAACCAGGGACAGCAAGGATAGAGGCAGGGCAAGCTTCCCCCTATACCATCCACTGCCCCAGGGCCTGTTCTGCCTGAAAAGGGGAGAGGGGATCAGGATTCCTGGCCTGGATTGTAATCTCCTCAGGGAGTTCATCCCTACCCACTGCTGGCCATGAGAGAAGGCCAAGAGTCCAGTGCCTCCCCCACACAAAGAAACACCATTTTCATAGAATCTCAGGGTTGGAAGGGACCTCAGGAGGTCATCTAGTCCAACCCCCTGCTCAAAGCAGGACCAATCCTCAGATTTTTACCCCAGTTCCCCAAATGGCCCCCTCAAGGATTGAACTCACAACCCTGGGTTTAGCAGGCCAATGCTCAAACCACTAAGCTATCCCTCCCCCAGTGCCATTTTGAAGGGCTTTCTCCGAGTCAAGGCTGAGCATGCACATTGCTGGCCAGGCAGCACCCATTCTGCAGGACTTCACCTTCCAGGGCTGGCAACCGCTGCAAAATCCAACGTATGGAAGAACAGGCTGCCTGTGTTAAAGCAGATGGCAAGCACCAGCCCTAACATATGTGACCAGCACCTACTCAGCCAATCCCTGGCGGTCTCGCTGCTGCCTTCTGTGCTAGTCCTTTCACAAGGATGGATGGTTTATGGAGGCTACTCTCCAACATCATCCATTCAGCTCCTCTCTTCCTATCCATGTCAAGATTCCGTACGTGATTGGGTATCCTCAGGGTTACCTTGTGCAGGGATGTGCACTGAGCACCACCAGTGAAGGACGGGGAGACTGCAGCTGTGTTTCAGGCATCAGAAGTGACATTCCCTGCATGCCAGCTCAGTCAGCAATCGCCCAGGAATCCAAGCCATTCCTGGGTGTTGCTCATTTCATGCTAGGGACTGTGGACAGCGCCTTATATGGGGCACTTGCAGTTCCTCTCATATGGCTAAAAAAACAAATTCAAGTGTAGGCATATGAAAGCTGTGCTCCAAAAGCAGAGCTGGCTGAAACGTTCTCATCAAAACCTTTTTTTTTTTTCAACCAAAACCAAAATTCTTCACAGAAAAACTTCATTTGGGCTGAAAATGTACACTGAAATTCGAGGTAAAACAGTTCAGGGTTTGGCAAAATGTTTTATCAAAAAAATCATTTTTGAAAATCAACAGGTTTTAAATTTTCCAGCTACTGGTTGAAAAAGTTTTTGGAAAAAACAAACCTCCCCATCACATGATTAAAAACAAATAAACAAACAAACAAAAATCCAACAAAACACAACTGGCCCTTCCCAAGCAGCTCAATCCAACAGCCACTTTGCCCACAGAGTTCATCAGAGAATTATCACAGCCATGTGGAGAAAAAATAAAAACTCTGATATTTTCCAACCTGCCTGGTGATTATCAAGTGTCCAACCTGAGACACCATAAAGGCCCTAGTTTCCACAGAATGGATGCTCAGCACTTTCTGGTTGGGTACCTGAAATCACTAGTCATTTTGGAAAAATTGTGGCCTAAATTCTCCCCACTTCTGGCTTTCAGAGTGCACCCTGCTGTGCACGACTGTAAACTCTGGGAGCACGGACTGTCTTTCCTTTGGTTTATTGGGCAGTGCCAAACACCCTGCTTCTGTCTGGCACAGATAATAAATAACAGCTACCCTAATTAATATAATACCCATCATCTTGGGAGAGGCCCTGCTGCCCACAGCACAGAGAGTGTCCATCTCCCAAATGGCCATGCAGCCAGTGCAGCCATTCGGCTGCCAATAGCCAAGGTAAGAAGAACACTGGGATACTTAGCCCATGGATGTGTCTGCTGGGTGAATTAGCACGTATCCAGCACATGCATTCTTCTACATGGCTTCTGCATCCTCCACGTGCTTTCACACACATTCATTGGAGCTCAGTCCCTTAGCTGCTTAGGTATTAGCCCCAATTTCCAGATGGGGAAATGGAAACAGAGTGGGACAAGGTCTGCTCTCAGTGGTGCAATTCTACCACATGCAGAGAGCCAGTGCAAAGCCTCTGATCTCTGCACAGCAGTGAACTTTGTCCCGTAGCCCCACTGTGCAGATTTCTGCGGAGGTTAAATTACTCACCCCAGGCTACAGTGGCACTGGTCACAAAAGTGGGATTCGAGCCCAGGAGCTCCTGGCTTCCAGTCTTGTGCTCAGGTCGCTCACCCTCGACTCTTTATATTCAGTTTTAGTAACAACAGGCACGCAGCGGTGAGATGATGAGCGCCTCTGGAGTCCTGCCTAGCGCAGATCTGATTATAGACCCCCTTCGTTTATTTCCCAGTATTAAACTGTGCTCCACATGAATGGCAGGAGATGGGAGTCAGAAGATTTTTCTTCCCTCTTCGTGTCCCATGAGACACACGCTTCAGAGGAGCTATCCACTCCTGTTCTGGAGCCCACTTATCCTTCCAAGATCCATGCACAGAGGGTAACCTCCAGGCTTGGCTATGCCCACCCCATGTAAGGAGGCCATCCGCCTCTGCAGCACCATCCCCTCCCTGTTCCAGGCTCCGTGGAGAGGTGCAGGGAGGGACTGGACTAGGCAGCAGATGGGCACACCTGGACCATCCCCAGTTCTGTGTAGAAGCTAATGCCAGCTAATTTCCCCGTGGCCTTTCCCCGCAGAGTGGGACTTGCGCACAGGATGTGTCTCCACAGCAGCTGGGAGGTAGCCTGGGTAGAAATACACACGCTAGCTGTGACTGAGCTAGTGAGCTATAACAGCAGCATGGCCATGCAGGAGGTGGCTTGAGCCGGCCACGCGAGTGCAGCGCACTCTGAGGTACGCACTTGGGCAGCGAGCCTGAGCCGCCCCCGCCAGGCTGCTCTTTGTTAGTCTGATCAGAGCTAGCATGTGCACGTCTACCCCAGGTGGCAAGGACTCCTCCCAGCGGGGCAAGCGCTGGTGGGGAAAGTGCTGGCAGGTGCGGCTCCTTCCGTCCCTCCTGGGAGCTAGAAGGAGGCAGGGAGCCTCAGGGAGCAGAATCCCCCAGGATCTGCAGGGTTTCAGGCCATGTTCATCCTGTGGGGCTGGGGCCAACCCAGGAGCTCCCAATGGAACAGTCTGGGGAACGCGCCACAAGAGACTCTTTCCCTCCACCACCCCAGCAGCCTCCTCTCATGGGAGGGGACAACCATGCATTTAGGACATTCCTGCTTTGCATATATAGGGCCTGATCCTGAGAATTTTGCCTGTCTCAGGGCTGCCGGATGAGGCCCAGATTATATTATATTAGTGGAGAGAGACAAAATTTGTCTGCGGGGATTAAGTTTAAAGCTAAATTCTGCCTACAAAGACACGTGTCCCACCCCACAATCTCCTTGTGAGCCCTAGGCATGCATGTAAATGCAGGGTTTAGATCTGGTACGTTTGCTATTATTAACTGATATATTCATCACTCAGGTGCCCATCCCCATAGTGTCCAGGCTCTGCCACAAAGATCAAAACGTGCACCATCTGTCTTTCAGGAGCCGTGAGTGTGGGGCTGTCTGCATGCATTTTTTGAGATCGCAAAAAAGAACTAGTCCAGATTATACTAGAAAGGCCTAGAATATTTCATTAAGAAAACCACCTCTCAGTTGCTGGCTCAATTATGTGAACACCACCAAAGAGGCCAAGGTGAACAGACTCTGCATTTTGGGCCTATTCCCACCACTGATTTTGTGTGTAAATCTTGCAGAGAAATAGGGTTGGGTGGGTTGCTAAGTCACTGCCCATCATGCTGACCAGTGCTGGCTCGTTGTTTCCTTGTGCTCCCGATCAGTCTGTCTCTCTCCACCTGCTGCCTCTTGCCTTACACTTCGATTGGAAGCTCTCTGGGGCATGGACTCTCTCTTTGTTCTCTGTTCGTACAGCGCCTAGCGCTGGTCCATGATTAGGGCACCCAGGTGCTGCCGTAATACAAATAATAAATTATAATCATAACAATAACAACGGAAAACATGCCTGTGATGCTTGAGCCTGGAGTGGGGTTTTTTTTTTTAGTCCCATCCTAAAACTCTTCCCTTGCTGAAGACCTGACTCAGCAAGGAGCTGAGCGCTTCTTGTAAGGTGCTGAGCATCCTCAGTCACGTTCAGACAACACCGGAGGGCCTTGGTAGGGATACCACAGCACAGTTATCTAATGGGCCTGATCCTGCAAAGTGCTGGGCATTTCAGGATGAAATTCACCCCTTGCATAGGCCCAACACAATGGGCACTGGCCCTGGGGCCTATGCACCATTTCAGTTCCACTTAAACCCTGGTCTTAAGAGGTACATTGTGCTGGCACGCTGCACAGAGGTGATTTCTCTCTTGGTGAGGTGCTGAGTGCCCTGAACTCAGACACTTGGAGGATCAGGCCCCCTGTTACTCTCCTATTCCTCTTTATTGTTGCCATTTCTAGGGAAGTTCCCACCCCAGAATGGCTCAAGAGCATTTACAGGCAGGATGTGGCACCTCAGAGATACTTTATGCACTGCAAGATCTTTCAAGAGGGTCTATGGCTAAGACAACAGAGCAAAGATTTGACTCCAGACTCTGGCACAGAAGAGGCTGCTAGCCGATGCTGATGGCAATATGTTTAAGGGCACGTCTAACTGACTAATCAGCTCATGAAAGGGACACATTGATGAACACATGACCAATTCCTGCTAAATTTATGTTTTGTTATATGGCAACGATGTTGGCAAAAACTGACTGTCCATTCAAAGTTCCTAATCTAGTAAGGCAATTTGAGCACGTCAAGCAGACTGCATTTCCAACTAGTGCTGACAGGAAAAAGAGAATTTAGTAACAGTTTAAACTCAGACACAAGGGAACTTCTGTACAATTCAATTACCAAGAAGTTATATTTAAGTTATGTAAAGTTTTGCATGTAATCTACAAAACAAGGAAGTACAGAATTAATACAGAAAATCCAGAGGTCCTAAACCAAACAGTCACGTAGACCAGAAAAAATCCAGAAGTTAATATTCCACTAATAATACTTAGCATAAATATGGGGTTAAATGCTCAACTAATGTAAACTAGGATTGCTGGGAACAGAACCCAGAACTTCTGAGTTGCAGTAGAATATCATAAGCACAAGATCATCCTTACCCTCCCCCCGTCTCTCATTTAAAAAGTAAGGAGCCAGTGGTGTCCTTGGAGACAATGGGAGCAATTTAACAGCTTGCTGAATTGGGCCAGATTCTCCTCTGTGGTCACTGTCTCATAGGAGGTGCCCAGACCACTTCGTAGGATGCGGCCAGCCAGACCACCTTAAGGATCTAGCTAGAGGCTGATCTGGGTGGCGCGCTATCTGCAAGGATCTTTGTGAGATCTGCCATGACGATAACGACCCCAAGTGATCAGTCAGCTCAGCGTCAGTAGCACTCTTTGAATGACCAAGACTTACTCGGGTGAGTAAAGGTTTGCAGGATCCAGCCCGAATCACTTGGAACAATTTTGTTTCCAAATGTTGTACAAAACAACCCTTCCACTCCTGGCCTCCCGCAGCTCACCCTGAAGCCGTATTTCTGTCTGCGTGATACTGCCTAGGAAGGGAGGATGTGGACAGCACATCCTAGCAGATCGCTTAAGTACAGTGGCAAGAATAACGCTGGCACTGTATTCTCCTTGTTTTGCTGCCCATCTGTTCTACTACCAGGCATGGGGTTTTTTTTTTCCTACTAGACACATCTTGTACCAGGAGCACAAATAGAAGCCAGCTCTGGCCCTATTCTCCTTCTGGCAAAACAAAACAAACTTGAGCTAAGAATAAAGGGAAAGACAGCAACTTCTGTCATTCAAAGCATCACCAGCTTTCCTTAATACAGCGAAACCAGTACAGAGATCTCTTCATTAGGGCCACAGTTCAGCAAAGCACTTCAGCACATGCTTAACTACTTTGCTAAGTAGGGAGGGTTTGCTATAACTGGGCATAGGCAACCTACTGTCAGAAGAGGCCACCCAAAGGCACGTCTCAGAAACTATAGAGCCGGTTACAACGCTGCTCCACCTCTGTTAAGCAACTGATTTTGGCCTGTCCCCTGTCTGGTTGCTTAAGACAGGTTTCACTGTCAACAGTGTAGAGAGGGTTGCAAGAAAACCCCAAACAAGCGAATTCACTGCAAAGGAGAGGCTTTCTGTATGGAACCCGACAGCAAAAACTAGAAATTAACTGTTATTAAGGAAATAAAAACAAATGGGGCCAACTATTTAAGGATCCTCCCCTGGTTTAAATCAACAGGCTCCAAAGAGGTTGATGGTGCATTGCTGTGGCACCTCCATCATTAGCAGTTTTTAAGCACAGGTTGGATAAACACCTGTCAGGGATGGTCTAGGTTTACTCGAGCCTTCCTCAGTGCAGGGGGCTGGACTGGATGACCTCGCGAGGTCCCTTCCAGCCCGGTATCTCTATGAGTCACACCAGAGGAGCATCTGGCCCGCCAATATTTTTTTTTAAAATATCCAATTCCTTATCTGTGTTACTAATCAACTTAGGCCCTGCTCCTGCACTGAGATTCACTCTGGCAGGCCCTGGAGCCCAAGTGAAGCCTATGTGGTTCCATGCAAGCATGGTCATTCAAAGCACCCTGGGGAGCCCCGTGCAGCCATATCAGGACCTTAGGTTATAAATAATCAAAGAATTTCATAAATTATATTTTCTTTTTCCCCATTTAGACTATTTCTGTTTTCATGTCTCACAGGCCAATCAGTTTCATTTTCCACTTAAGATCAGTTTCGTTTTCTGGTTCACATGTGCATAGAGAAGGCAGAATTTGATTGTTTTATCATTTCAGTGAATAATATTGATGTTTATTTTTAAGCTTTTTTGTAGATTTTTATCTATTTAAATTTTCACAGTTGCAGGAAATTATGCGGAATCAGAGAATGGGATGGGGTCAGAGTGATTATTTAAAGCCAGTAGACACAGATTCCGAAGGTTAAAGCTTTATAACCATTAAAACACAAACTGCCAGTATCATATGTCAAAATACACAAAGTAAACCACCTTAAATCAAATTCTAAGAAGTTCTCAAGCAGCATTTCTCTTACTTTGCACATACTATCTGTACATTTTGATTATTACTGATGGAAATATTTTTGCACTGGTTTGTGTGCACACAGTGCAATCAATGTTTATCAACATTCACCAACAACAATCGAATCCTCCCAAGCCTACACTTGCACTAGTGCAATGTGACTGTGTTTGGGTATTTCCAACCTTGGGGGGGGGGGGGGAATCCTTTACTGGAATTCAAGAGAATTTGTCAAAATCTTTCTATTCAGACTAGGTTTGTTAAAACTTATTTTAAACATCAAACATAAATTTATGTCTACATTAAATTGAAGGTGTTGCATTTTCGACTATACAACAATTTAAAAATGTATATATTAATAAGAGGACAGATGTAAAAGAAAGGAGCAGGTGACCGTCTGAACTCCTTTACTACCAAGTTCATTTCACTCCATAAAACACAAGTGTTATCATATCTTGACTCACAAACTGCATCAGCTGTGAGTGAAGAGACAAATGAGGAACGGTTTCATGGGGCTTTCCAGTTATGACAGCCAGAAAGTTCTGTGTATGCCAGGAGCCTTTTGTTCTTCAGAAAATAATGCTATAGTATATTTAAAGAAATCATTTTCATTCTATCTGGAACTGTAAACTTCACTGGGGATTTCTGAGCTGGTCAACAGTCATCAGTAAGGCCCTCAAATGTCAGACGAAGGGCTCAATCCTGCAGCCCATGTGTAACTCTGTACTGCCAGAATCCCACTGAAGGAGTCAGTGAAACCAGCAGTGAAACTCCCATTGATTTCAATGCTGGAGGATCACGGCCTGAAGTGGGACATACATAATGCACAGGTCTTGTACTGCTCTGCTGCACCCAAGAAGGCTTCCACTGACTTCAGTTAAACTACTCCGATGAGAGAAGCAAGCAGAACTGGGCTCGAATATTGGCTGAACAGTATAATAACTCTCCTGCTCCCCTCTGTGCCCCCAACAGCCACTCTGTGCCCCCAACATCCAACAAGCCATACTGCATCTGATAACCAACCCTTTGGTGTCAGGGCAATTCCCCCCTGGAGGAGATTGGGCTGGGCAGTTGGAAGGGACTGAATCATGGAGGAGTGGTCCAATTACTTTAGCTGCAAGCTTAAAAATATACAGGAACACGTGTTTTAAGGGGTATAAAGAGAAGGAATCACCCCTAGTAAACAACAGATAAGCTCCGCTCTTCCTCCTACTTCGATTACAAGTCCTTTGGGGGCAAGGACAGTCTGTTTGCTCTGGGTTCATACAGCACCTAGCACACTCCGGGGTCCTGGTCCATGACTGAGGGTCGTAAGTGCTACTGCAGTGGAAATAATAAATAATCACAATAATATTCTATGCCAGGATAGCTGCATTTCATACCCCAAATCCAGCAATCTGCGGTACGACTCCAGCAAAAACTGCTGAAACGAGCTTGCAGGCAAGAACTGCCTTTTGTCTTCGCAATGTACCCTTCACGCAACGCCTGGGCTTACAAGGTCTGCAAACAATGTTTTAAAAATGTAAGGTAGAGTGAATGTGCTTTCTTGAGGCTGTAGGCTGCAATAATGTTACGGAATCTGACGGCTGCCCACACACATGTAGACAGGTGTTCAGGAGGAAAACTGGCCCAACAAATGCAGCAGGCTAACTCATCAGGACATGCGAGGCCACAAGGAAATGTGTCCGTCTACACAGGAGTCTTGTTGACTGAAACACGGCTTTAAGCCAGTTCAAGCTGATCTGATTGAAGCACACTTCAGCTGGAAACTGCGAGCAAGTCCCAAATGTGTGCCAGCCGTTGCCCCAAACCTACAAGCTGATCCGTGTAGGCGCAGGGTTCCCTGCAGAGATCAGCTTGCAGAATCAGGGCCTATATTTGGAAAACGTGGCCCGCAGCATTTTTCAATGAACTCGTGCAGGTGTTTGGAGCTTCATCCAAAGCCCCCTGAAGTGAGCTGAAAGACGCCCTTTGACTTCAATGGGCTTTCGATCAGGCCCTTGACCCTGCAAACAACTTCTGTTAAATTTGAGCACATGAATAGATTCAAAGGATATGGGGAGAGTCACATGCTTAGAATTAATCTGGTGTGTACGTGCTGGCAGTTTCAGGCCCTTCCTTCTCACTTTGGGGCAGATCCCTTGTGGTTTAAAATTTCCCGAAGGTTCCTGTTTGATCAATCAGCCACCGAACATGTGCGGGAACTTTTTCTGAGCTGTTTTTTAATGCCATATTCTGTTCCTGTTTCCCAACTGTCGTACCCAAGTCTTCCATGCTGGATCCAGGTGACGCGTCATAAGCATCTATGAAGATGTCACTGCCACGCACTGTGTCAATCCTGTGCAAAAGAACCGATCTACAACCGGCCTTAACATTTCGTGCCAGCAATCGGCCTCCATTTTCGTCCACACAGTATCACATTCAGATGCTTTCTCAAAGCACCGGAGAATGGGTTACGGCTCTGACCCAGCAAAGCCCTTAAGCATGTCACTGCAATGGTGTTACTCATGTACTTATGGAAAGGTGACACATTGACTTCCCTGGACACTGAAAGCCTCCATCCACAGGACAGGTAGAGCCAGCCCAACAGCAGTGCAAGCTTCCCCTATACCCCACTGAACCTCACCCTGAACCTAAAAGGACCCTCCCTGCCTCGAAATCAGGAAAAGGGGTCCACCGCCATCTCAACGCCTGGCCTCTCTGCTGACGCGCCCACCAAGGGGACCGCACTAGAGGTGCTTATTGTGATGTGGGCTTTTGGCTAAGGTCTTTTAGGAGAAGGCCTGAGGTGCCCAATTCGCTGAAGCGCCATCAGCACAGGCTTGCAGGTCTCAGTACCGGTACATAAAACCTAAGCACAATGAGGCAAGTTACAGGTGGAGTGTCGGCCTTAACCCTTGTACCTCCCGGCATAATCGATTTAAGCAAAGCTCCTTACGTAGCTTTCCACATTGCTGCCCATGGAACACCAACGATCAAAGCCACCCTAAAGCAGGTGTCCAGAGAGCATATTCAGTCTGGTGCTTTCGGCATGGCAATAGGAATTTAAAATAAAAAATAGCCAGCCAGCCAGCAAACCATTATATCATTTTGCATTAACATAGGGATCTAGGTAGGGATAGATCATGAAGTACAGAAGAAAAATGTCTTCTGACCACCGATTTCTACAGGATTTTCCTCATCATCCTACCATTCGTTTAAGCATCAGAAAAGACAGAGACCATGAAAAATGACCCATCTACAGCTGCAAAATAAATCCCTAAAAATACCCTCCTTTTTACAGAGGGGAGACAGAGACTTCCACTTCCCTGGGCAAACAGAAGTGATCTTTGCACTCCGCAAATACCATAATAATAATACAAAAATCAGCATTTGTGATTATTTCTCCTCTTATTTTGAATGGGGTTTCGGGAGGAATGACAGCACAAACTGGTCAGAAAAAACTGGTTAGCCGTTTCCCCCTCACACCCTTCCTGATCGCTGTGCCCATTCCCCCTCCCTCTTGCTTAGCAAAAAATAAAGAAATAAAATAAAGCAAACAGCCTAGGCCACCAAAAATTAAAAGAGAAAAACAAAGCCAGGCATGCAAGGTATTTCTTATTAACACTCCAGCAGCCCCTTTTTGCATTACGAGCTTGCAAGGCTGGAGGGTGCCAGAGAAAACGAGGATGAAGGGAGCAATGTCTCCACAGGGAAAAATAAATAAATGACCATTTAAAATGACGACGCTCTGCCTTACCCAGGCCACTATCCTGAGAATGGTCTGAGGCTGCTTGAGGAAATCCACAGGGTCAACGGCCCCCCCTGCCCGGCCCGCTCCAAAGGAGGCTCCTTCCATCTTTCCCAGGCGCTGGTCCGCTTGCTCGGGCTTCGCCTCCTTGCCGCTCCGGCTCCTGGCTGTGCAGCAGAGACCCAGCCGGCGCGTGCGAGCAGGGAGTGGGGGAGGCTCGCGCCACCGCCTGCCCGGGTGCTCGTGTCTCGCGCACAGACCTTGCCGCGGCTGGTGCAGCTAGAGCCTGCCTCTCTGCCACTGACCCCTGTTCCTTGCCGCATGGGCTCGCCCGGTGTCGTGTGTGCGTTAGGGAGTGGGAGGTACCATGGAAGGCGGAGGGGGGGGGGAGTCTGGGTGGACATACAGGTGCAGCCTTCTCTTCGTCGTTGCACCCGGATCTGTTTCGATTTTTATTCCTACCTGTATTTCCTTATTGCACCATCTCCAGCTTTGCTCGTTGCATGGATTTCTGTTTGTTAACTGGGTGCTTCAGGCTGCATGCCCTGCAAATGGCCTGCTGTTTATCTGCCTCCCTTATTGCAATGGGGTGACGGCCTTGATGGGGCTAGTCCAGGAGGTGCACCGGGCAAAACAGGGCAGCAGTGCAGGTGGGAAAAGCAGCACCACCCCCTACCCACCCCCATCCCTCTGCAAATGTGCTTCCTGGTTTCTTCAAAGCTACCCCACCTTCTCACCCTCTGCCCACAGTGGCCCACACATGCAAAACTGCAGTTATACCAGAAGCCCACCAGACCAAGCTTCTGTTCTCTGCCCTGTCAAGCAGCTCAGAGACAAGAGCCTCCCACAGAGCCACCAACAGACACCCCGGTGCAGTCGTTGGTGCGCTGGAAAGATGTGTGTGAGGAGCAATGACAGAGCCTGTGCTGGGAGGGGGCATTCCCCATCCTCCCTCCCATCCCAAGAGGTGAAAGGCTCCAACAAAAGAGGCTGGGACCCTTGGTTATATCTAAGGGGAGCAGATGCAAAGCAGAAAAGGGTCCCAGTGTCAGGCATGGACTAGTGTGACTGATAGCTAAGGTGCATTTGTAGGTGCATTTGCTGGCTCTTGGGTCAGTGGAACCCCTCCTCCACGCTGCAGGGATGGCTTCTAGTCACTAAACTGCTATATACCTGTTATTTGGCCTAAAAATAGGAAGTGAAGGGCAGATGGGCTGTAGCTTGTGTTTTCCTCCTGCAGGAAATGAGAAACTGCCTTTTGCCAGCCACAGACTCTGTTAGGCTGGAGCCGTCTCTTCCCCTTCCCCCTGCTATTCCTCTCCCCTCTGGTCTGCCCCTGCCCCCCCACTAACGGATGAAAAATTAAAGAGAAATCAGGTACAGGTCCTGTGGAGGGAAAACCCCATTGATTCCAAAGGGAGTTTCCTCTCCCCCCCCCCCCCGGCAGGATCATGTCCTTATTTAGTTTTTCTTACACGATGATGATGATTTTGGTTCCATAGATACTGATGCCATGACAACTCTGACATCATCCTTTGGCTCAGGCCAGAAGCAGCAGGAAAAGTAACGGAGAGGAATCCACCTGCACTTTTGACCTGAATAGGCATATGGTCAGGAACTCTTGGGTTCTGTTCCTGACTCATTGTCTGATCCTGGGTAATCCACATCACCTCTCTGTACCTCAATTTCCCCATCAGTGAAATGTGGATAATATTACTGACCTACCTCACATGGTGCGTGTATGTGTGATACGCTTTGAGATCCTTGTGTACAAAATGCTATAATAGTGCAAAGCGCTACCCATGTTCTATGCTATCCCCACCAAAACAGCCTGGACCTTTGGGTTGGTCAATATCCTCCTTCTGGCAGATGCAGTCAGAAAGATTTAACTTTTAAATCTCATTCTGATGCCATTCACTTTTTCTCGATTACAGGTGAGTCATCGTCTCTTCAGATCTATTTCTGACACCCAGCAGGAAGGGTAGGACTCAGTCTTTCATTCCTCAATGTCACCAGCTCAGTGAAAATCACATTTTACTATGTAAAAAATAAACGGCTATTAAGGGAATGCTGGGCTAGCATCTAGCGCCTGTGCTTAAGCTGTATGGCTCACTGTACTGGTGCAAAATATTCAACAAGGTGTCTAAAGGTGTCAGAGCTGCAGACTGGGCTAGCAGAGTATTTATTTTCAGTGTCACCATGGGGGGGAATGTTCAAAGGAGGCCCAAGTGACTTAGGCACACAGCTTTCGTTGGATTTGTGCTCCTAAATCACTTGGGTGCTTTTGAAAATCCCCATCCCTAAACAATAAACCCAGAGACATTTATGTGTGTAGGGCCTGATCCTGCTTCATTTGGAGTCATGGGCAAACTCCCATTGACTTAAGTGGGGAAAGGATCAGGTCCATAGAGACCTCAAGAAGTAAAAGGCAAAGATCCAGAGCGAGTGGCAAAGGCTCAAAGGGAGGAAGAAGAAGACAGCTCAGGAAGATTTGTCAGGTATTCTTGAGCCTTTTGTTTCTAGGACACTGACCAGATTGGTCGTGGTCAAAAATTGCCGCTGACTTCAGTGGGAACTGACAACACTCAGCACTTTACAGGACTGAGCCTATGTGAGCTGAACTGGTGAGTATCAGTATAATCCTTACTGTAGCATACTTGCCTACAATGTACCATTGAAAAGCCAACGTTTTTCCTCTCTGCCTAACCCCACCACGCCCACACACCGGTGCTATTTGTAAAATAAAACCCTTTATTGTCTGATGTGCGCAACCAGTAACGTGTATAACACACGCACACAGATTCAAAGATGAAGACATAGACCTAAATACACATTTTAATCGACACCTGAGAGGTGGTGACTCAGCAGTCAATCAGAAAGCTTAACTAAGAATTGTGCACCAGAAGTAAAAACACTCAAAATAAAAACCATCTGAGGGTTCGAGCCTGGGCACCGGGCAGGACAATGTGAGACTGTGGAGGTGCGTCAGCAGGTCCATAGTTAAGGTTGCGTTCAGCTCTGTAGTGAAAGTGGTTGATAATAGCCAAGTGGGAGCTACATTGTACACTGCTAGTTATGCAGAAATGTGGAGGTATTATTGTTACAAGTATTATCGTTACACCGCCTTTCTCCCTTTGCCCCTCCTGTCACCACAGAACTTACTATGTGCAATGAGAAAACAAGGAAATTCGCGATCAAAACTCCACACACTGAGCGATGATGAAGGTTGCTGGCCTATGGCTAATACCATCCACACAAGCATTCAGAACAGAGGAATGAACAGTTAAGGCATCAGCAAATAAACTCCAAGCAGAAATCTCAGACATACAAAATGTTCCTCCCAGCACGCAATCCCAATACTCCCGACACCACTGCTCAACCCAACAGCAAACCAAAGTGACAACCTTCCCCCCCACCCGCTGGTGGCCTTTATGGGTCACATGTAGAATGTGTTGCCTTTTTTAAAATAGTTGAGGATCTATGAGTTGTATGGATGGGTAGGTCTACACTGCAGTTGAAAACTCGTGGCTGGCCTGTGTGGAATCACAGGGCTGGGACTAAGGGGATGTTTAATTGTGGTGTAGCTGTTTGGGCTCAGCCCCTTAGCCTGAGCCCGAGTCAGCTGGCACAGGCCAGCTGCGGGTGTCCTAACTGCAGTGTAGACATCTCCTCTGTGTTTATGGGATGTGTTGTGTGTTTATATGATCTATTGTACACGTGTTTATGGGATGTGTTGTGTGTTTGTGATGTATTGTACATGTGTTCATGGGATGTGTTGTATGTATGTGTGTGCCAGGCTGTTCACCCCACACCAATGCTTAAGGGGCTAGGTTGGTGCAGCTAGGATCAATTAACTTTATTAGCTGCACCTGGTAGAGAGTCTGGCTTAATTGAAAATGACTATTGGCTGATAAAGCCCCTCTGGGGGAGAAGCTGGCTAAGATCTAAAGCCAGGAAGCTTGTAGAAGAAAGGGGCTGTAGTGTAGAAGCTGATAGTCACTCTCTGGGTTTAGAGAGGGAAAAGACGGAACCCAGGATGTGGGGCAGAGAAGTCCTTGGTTCCTGGCCCTCAGGGAAGGGTTTACCCAGAAGGGTGGAGAAGAAAGCCTGTAGGAGGTGGACTAGGAAGCAGCCCAGGGAAAGAGCAGCAAGGTGAGAGATTGTGCAGACGTTGACTGCTGGTTTTAAGGTCCCAGGGCTGGAACCTGGAATAGCGGGCAGGCCTGGGTTCCTCTACCAGTCACTGAGATGCTAACCAGACAGCTGGTCCAGAGAGACTTTAATACCCCGGAGGGGTGGGAGGGGGGAGCTGTATAATGACGTAGCTGGAGGGCTGAGTCCTGAGGAGAGAGAAGCTGCAGGGTGAGCGAATGACGGAAGGGGATGCCAGACCCGATGAGAGCTGATGAGGAGTCAACTCAGGAGTGAATATATACTGCGACAATGTGTTTATGTGATATATTGTACACATGTGTTTATGGGTGTGTGCATGTAGCAGAAGCTACCCTTCTTTGGACACTGTGCCAAGTACCCATTCCTTTATTTATCTGTACCAGAGATCACCTACTTTCTAAGTTTTCACACTCTCCACTGAGGACAGGAAAATCAATGCATTTAGTTAGCCATTAGTAAGAGAATACTAAAGTGAGTGGTGAATCTGATTATATTTGCATTTAGTGCTGTGCTGATGGTTTAAGAGACATATTCATGGATGTAGGTCAGAGGTAAGGTTGCAGTTTTTGTTTGGAGCTAGACTAGGGAGCTGTGAGATCTCTGCCTGGAGGTTGCTTTCTGGTGATGTAACTGTTCCTGATTTTGCTGTTTTACATTTGTTAGCAACTTATATGTTCACACAATGTAGCTCTTTGCTTATGAATGTACACTTATGATCCGCCGCCCTCAGTGTCGTGATGCAAGTGGTCATGAATGGGTAAGATCAATACTAGAGTAGCTTTTAACATGAACCAAAATTCCCCCAAATAATTATCAGGGCACAATGTAAACTTTGTACCTGTATATTATAAATTAATCTTTCTAAGGATGCATCTTCACCTTGGCGGTCTCTGTTCTAACTGTTGCTGTGTGATCAGTGTTCCACAGACACAGCAATAACCTCTTTGCATAAGACAAGGCTGTGAACAGATACTTTCTCAGAACAATGGATGACACTAAAATGTGGCAGGATTCATTGTGCAGAGAGGCAGCTTAGTCCATGTGAGTCAGGAGATGTGGTCATTGTTCCTGGCTCTGTGTAACCTTGGGCAGTCATTTCACCTCTGTACCGCATTTCCCCCTAGGGTGACCAGATGGCCCGATTTTGGGGTCTTTTTCTTATATAAGGTCCTATTACCCCCCACCCCCCTCACGATTTTTCACACTTGCTGGCTGGTCACCCTATTTCCTCTCCACACTCTGTCTTGTCTATTTAGATTACAAGTGTTTTGGGTCAGGAATAGTCTCTTACTATGTATTTATACAGTGCCCAGCACAATGGGGCCATAATTTTGGCAGGATCCTCTAGGCCAGGGGTCGGCAACCTTTCAGCAGTGCTGTGCCGAGTCTTCATTTATTCACTCTAATTTAAGGTTTCGCGTACCAGTCATACATTTTAATGTTTTTAGAAGGTCTCTTTCTATAAGTCTAATATAGAACTAAACTATTGTTGTATGTAAAGTAAATAAGGTTTAAAAAATGTTTAAGAAGCTTCATTTAAAATTAAATTAAAATGCAGAGCCCCCCAGACCGGTGGCCAGGACCCGGGCAGTGTGAGTGCCACTGAAAATAAGCTTGCATGCTGCCTTCGGCACCAGTGCCATAGGTTGCCTACCCCTGCTCTAGGCACTACTGTAATACAAATGATGATAATTTCAGGACAAATGTCCAGACCAAATTAAGTCTGGAGTGTTTGGAGCATGACCAAAGCACATAAATTAAGTTCCGCAGAAAGATCCCAGATCTGAGGCTGGTCGTTTTTCCCCTCAAGTCTCATCTGTTTAACTTCTGCAGAGTCCAGTACATCCTGTGCAACAGTTTATCATGTAGTGGCTTTAGCTTTCCTTCCCCGCTGGTTTTATGCTCATAATGCAGAACCGCTACCCATTGTAAACTGTACTTCTTATCCCATTTAATTTTACGTTGCTGAAAACCAGTATCAGGGTATACGTGGCCAGCCAACAACGATAAGCTGGGGGCATGTCTGAAATGTCTGGCAGAAATCCAGCCCCTTCCCTATGTTGTAATATATTGCATGACTAGACAGGGGTCTATTTGCCTCTGAAGACGCAGGGTAAGTCTCTGTTGGAGACAGGGTAGCAGACTGGCTAGCTCACTGTTCTGCCCCAGCATGACAGACCAGGATGGCTTCTTTAGAACCACAGCGTACGAGGTAAATACTCCACAAAAGCCCTATGATATGTGTTTACACTGGGCAGATGGAATCCCCTCCCCTCAGAGAAGGGGCACAGATCGTTTGCACAGCCGTGGGCTCTAGCAGCCACAGCCCACAGCGCCGCTTCTATGTAGGGTTATGGACAGTAGATCCTTGCAGACCGACCACGTTTTCATCACTTAGTTGACCCACCCCCAACAGCCCTCCATGTTCTTGCAGCTAGAGTTGCCACAGGGCCCAGCCTCACAATCCACAGGAAGCTGCAGTTCCAGCTCCCCGTTGCAGGGCAGGAGTGGAGCAAGCACTCCAGGATTGCATCAGTTCTGTTGTATCTGTTTGCTTTTCCTAGAATGCACAGCATTGCCAAACCATAGTGTTCAAAAACCAGGAGCTAGACTGCCTCCCCCCCACCAAAAAAATCATGAGCCTTGAAGAAAAAAAAGTGAGATTCTTTTTGTTTTTTATTTCTGAGCTGTCAGAATGTGCTTGTTACATTTTCAAACTTATCTACAGACACAAGGTGCCTAATAATTTACTTTTCTTAAGAAATAACAACTGAGATGATTGCCTAATCACATGACTCCAGGAGCTGGGGCTTTAAGAAAAAACACCAAATATAGCAAGACTCATGATAAAATCATGAGAGTTAGTAACACTGAATACATTGTGGTGGGAGATGAGGCAGGTCTTCCCCCCACCAAGATGGAGATGAAATGATTGCTTAGGAAGACTGCCTACTGCGGAAAGGGATCTAGAGGTCATAGTGGATCAGAAGCTAAATATGAGTCAACAGTGTAACACTGTTGCAAAAAAGCAAACATCCTTCTGGGATGTATTAACAGGAGTATTGTAAGCAAGACACGAGAAGTAATTCTTCCGCTCTACTCCGTGCTGATATGGCCTCAGCTAGAGTATTGTGTCCAGTTCTGGGCGCCACATTTCAGGAAAGATGTGGACAAATTGGAGAAAGTCCAGAGGCCAGCAACAAAAAAGATTAAAGGTCTAGAAAACATGGCCTATGAGGGAAGATTGAAAAAAAAAAACTGGAGAAGACGACAGAGAGGGGACATAACAGTTTTCAAGTACAGAAAATGTTGTTACAAGGAGGAGGGAGAAAAATTGTCTCTTTCTTAACCCCTGGGGATAAGAGAAGAAGCACTGGACTTAAATTGCAGCCACGGAGGTTTAATTTGGACATTAGGAAAAACTTCCTAACTGTCAGGGTCATTAAGCACTGGAATAAATTGCCTAGGGAGGTTGTGAAATCTCCATCATTGGAGGTTTGTCTACCCTGCTCTTAAAATCACTTGTCAGGGATGGCCTAGATAATACTTAGTCCTGCCATGAATGCCGGGGACTGGACTAGAGAGCTCTCGAGTTCTATGATTCTATGATTGGAGCATTACAGCCTGCACATCCACAGTGCTCTAAGACCTGATTCGTTTTTGGGCATGAGCCCAGCACCTGGAGTCACTGCGTTGAAAGTAAGATATGGGAAGGAAATGTCAACATTAACCCCAGAGACTTGACTAATTAACCTTTCAGTTGGCCTGATGCAGATTTTCATGGCTGCAGTAAACTAAACTTAGAGCATGGGTAAAACACTCAGCAGCAACTGTTTTGCACTGAGATAAAATTCTTTGAGAGAGGAAAAGACATTGTAAAGCACATTATTAGGCCTGATATGAGTATAAACGAGACCAATTGTTCTAAAGAACCTGGTGCTGTGAATCTTTCACTCCTTTCTTGGCAGGTTTTAGACATTCGGAAGGCTACATGTATATAATACAAGACATTGATTATGTAATTACTGCAGGCCTCCCAAACCTCTACTGACTGCTGTGTCTGGGGGCTTGTATACACATGTTCTTGTCAATCCATAGTTAGCCATCATTTATTCTTCTAGCATTAAGAATTGCAACTGTTTCTTTTTTATTGATGGGTGCCAAACATGCGCTCATGTCCACTGGGGTGAATTCTGCTCTTAGCTATTCTTATGTAGCTTTCAGTGAAGTAGTTACTCCTGTGTCACTGAGGGGCTGGTCTACACTAGAAGATTAATCAACCCAGGTATGTTGCTCAGGGGTGTGAAAAAGCCACACCCCAGAGTGACGTAGTCAAGCTGACCTAAGTCCCTGTGTAGACAGTACGAGGTTGACAGAAATTCTTCCCTTGACCTTGCCGCCACCGCCTCTCAGAGGTGGATTTACTGCAGTGACCGGAGAACCCCTCCCATCGCTGTAGTACATGTCACCACTGAAGGGCTACCATGGCACAGCCGCTGCGCCGCAGGTGTGCCGCCATAGCGTTCAGTCTAGACACAGCCCAAGAAGGGGCTCTGCCCCTGCATCACTCAGGTCTTGTCTACATGCAGAAGTTATAGGATCGTTTATATCCTTATACTGCAATGATAGTGTCCATTCACACTGCTGTGCATACACTGGTCACTGGGGTAAGCTCCTTTGCTTCTGAAGCAGTATTCCCATTAGGCAGCACTGTTTGATAGACGTGTGCTGCACACTGAAGAGGTATCCCAGGGTACCCAGTGCTGCCTTTAGGCTCTAAGCATTCTGGAAAATGTTGTGGCAGATTATGAGATACCACCCAGAGGAATTGTGGGACTTGGTTTAAACTCACTTGATCCCTCCTGCTGTCCCCCAGAAATCATCTGGCTCTTGTTGGCCAACACCAACACCTGGAGATGTTCAGATATCCCTATCATGGGGGCCTCGGGCGTTAGCACAGCTGCCACATTGAAATTCTTCTGTATATTAGTATAATCCACTTAGCTCCTGGAGTGTGGGATCTTGCTCCCATTGAAGTCAATAGCCAAACTCCCACTGACTTTCATGGTCAGGCCCATAACGACACCCTGATCTCCTCTCATGCTGCTTTTTAGGCTATGTTTATACTATAGATCTTACAGTGGCACAACTGTAAAGTCTCCCGTGTAGCTGCTCTTTGACGGCAGGAGAGAGCTCTTCTGCCAGCATAATTAAACCACCCCCACTGAGTGACTTTAGCGATGTCGGTAGGAGAGTCTCTCCTGCCCACTTAGTGCTATCCACACCAGCACTTTTGTCCGGTAAGCTTATGTCGGTCAGAGGGCTGTTTTTTCACAGCCCTGGCTGACAAAAGCTTTACCAACAAAAGTGCTAGTGTAGAGAAAGCTGTAGAATGGCTTGTCCATGTAGTGTAAAGGGCATCATCCCTAAAGACCAGATTTAGCACTGATTTCACTGGGCACAGGATCAGGCCCATATGAAGTATGGCAGCAGGCAACATAAGCCAATGGAACCAAATTCATGAAGGTCCTTGACCTCTTCCCTGCACCAGAGTTGCAGTGGACAATAAATAAATAAAATAATAAATAATAATTGGAGATATACAAATCTCCTAGAACTGGAAGGGACCTTGAAAGGTTATTGAGTCCAGCCCCCTGCCTTCACTAGCAGGACCAATTTTTACCCCAGATCCCTAACTGGCCTCCTTGGGGATTGAACTCACAACCCTGGATTTAGCAGGCCAATGCTCAAACCACCAAGCAACCCCTCCCGCCCAACAGTTTTTCTCTGTCCCTGCTCTTACTTGAGATTAACCCAATCTATGGCCACCTCTGCTTCAATGAAACCCTAAAAACAAATTACCAATATGAAACTCTTCAGCCCTGATGGCAATGAATTTACAGTGAAACTGATTCAGATCAGCACTCAGAATAAGTTAAGAGTAATCACTTTTCAGGTGCTTGACCCCTGCAAGACAATGGGCCAGATTTCATCCATGATGTAAAGTCCATTGACTTCAGCTAAACCACATCAGGCTGAATTTGACCTGGTCTGTTCAAGCAGATGGGAATGGTGATACAGCAGGTTCTCTGTTTATTACTGGACTGGCACATGCAATTGCAATGCTTTGCCCTTTAGCAAATATAAACATGTTGTTGTTTATGATCATGCTGCTCTGAAATGCTTTGCTTGGCACACACCAACGTCTGAACAAAATTGCCTCATACAATTAGCCTCTGGGAAGATAGAAAAGAGCTAATGGAAATCTTTTCAGGGAGTGTGTGGGAATCCATGATGCACAGTACCAGAGCTAATGGATTAGTCCACTGACAATACCTGAGCACGCTGTTCTTCTAGAACTACATAGCGTCTTCCATTCTGGAGCATCCCAAAGTTACCTTAAGGCTACTTATATAATGTTCACTCATCCACTGCTGAAATGCAGCCACCTCTGAGGTGGAATTCAGCAGCCATTTAATAAGCAGACAACACAAGATGATATTTTTGTAAAAGGAGGGGAAGTGGAGAGTAACTTCTCTAATGGAAACTGCCAGGGGAATCTTGGTTCATTGCATTCTGCATCCCTAAGACGCTATTTGCACTAGACAGATGGGTTCACAAAACCCCAAGACTGGCCACAAAAAAGCCAGAGGATTTTATAATAACCATGGGGGCGGGGGAGAGTTCTGGGGGTGCAGTCCAATTCAGTGAACATGGTGTTTGTTCCTTCACTAAAGGTTTCAGAGCACAACACATTTTGGGGGGGAGTTCCAAATATTGGATTTTCCAAACCTTTAATCTAGCCTGGCATGAGGCCAGGGCTGAATGTTGGTAGGTCAAGAAAGAGCTCAGATTCTTGTGCTTCATCGTGAAGTAAGGGAAAGAGGATCCCTAGCTGAACTCCATACACTCCATTAGAGCTATGGCAGCACGTCACATTCTGTGGAGAGCCAGACCAAACAGCTGCTTTTTGCACTAGTCACCTCTATCTGTTCAGTACTCCAGCGAAGCAGGGATGGTAATGAGAACAGAGATGGACAGCTACAAAGACAAGGGGCAGATTCATGGTAGCCTGAGTGGTGATCTGACATGTGTAGCTACTACAGCTCTCATCTGAGCTACAGTGAACCCTTAGGAACCCTTGCAAGAGGAGCACTTGCAGTTCGTTTGGTTTTGTATTTCTCTGTTGCCTGAGAATACAAGAGCTGTCAGGCCAGGTCTGCAAAAACCTAGAAAAGTGTGATGAGGATGGGATCTGCAGTTACATTTTGAAAATGGGGAACGGCTTTTTGTGTTTTAAATGATCATGCACTGTGAATACTAAAGGAATTCCTGGAGTTCAAAGGAAAATTGCAGCTTGACAAAAAAACTTGTGGAACCTACTTGTATTACAATAGTGCATACTAAGTTCAGGACCCCACTGTGCTAGGTGCTGTACATACTCAGAGAGAATCACAGTCCCACTCCCAAAAAGCTTATAATCTAAACCGGAAAGGCAGGGAGAATTTTCCCCATGTTACAGATGGGGAACTAAGGCCAGAGAGACTGACTTACCCAAAGTCACATAGGGAGTCTGAAAGTGCTAGGAATTGAAGCAGGATCTCCTTAGTCCCAGCCCTTTTGCTTACCCTCAAGGCCAACCTTCTCCACTACTTTGCACCTTATATTGTATTTTAAACTTGTCCAAAGTGATCTTAAACCATACCAGTCAAAAATCTCCACTTATTTACGCCACTGGTAGCGTTTCACACCAGCTGTAAATGACAAAGGCAGAGAAAAGCTGGGTCCTGTCTAAACTTAGTTAAAAGTCAAAGGGGGAAGTGCTCACTGTCACGGTCCAGCGCTTGTGTTTTAGAAAATACAGCTCAGTGCTTTAACAAAAGAGAGAAACACTCTGAAGGGGGCTGGGTGGAACGTCTGACTTGTTTTTTAAAGGAGGTGGAGGTTATTTAACATTGCCATTTGCTCTCTATCTCTTGCACCCATGCAAACGCAGAGGTTCTTCCACACAAAGCGAGTTGTGATCACTGTTCCTGGCTAACATCCTATTACGTTTGTTACCATCTCGTGACCCACCTGTTATATCTGGTCTTTAGCCTGCAAGCTCTTAAGGCCAGGGACTATCATTTTCTGTTTGACCAACACTGAGCACAGACAGGCCTGGCTTGTTTGAGGTCTCTAGGTGCTACTGCAATATAAATATAGATTTAAAATAATAATGAACTTCCTTGGTCTTGTTGAGACCTCAGCACTGTCCGCTGGTGCAGAGACAGCAAAACAGTGAGTTGATCAATGACTCTTATTGTTCAGATGAGATCCTGGTTGCAGCACAGGGGCCCAGTTCAGCCCTGGGCTAGGCTGTCTTCAGGAAAAGGTCGGAGGCACTGACTGGAAACACGCTGATTCAACTGATCTCCTCTGCAGCCTCTGCCATTGGGTGAAGGAGCTGTGAAACAGACCGTAACTTAAAGCTGCTCTCTGGCAGCTGGCCACCGAAAGGAGGAAGAAACAGGGCAGCCCTTCCCCCAGCGGTGGGAGGAGCTGACACAACACACAAGGTAGGGACCATTAATGCCAACATTTATTTAGTCTGTAAATTCCTTGGGGCAGGGAGTATCTAGGTAGTGTGTCAGGGTTGCTAAAGCACTGGACAGGGCTCAAGAGACCTGGGCTCCATTCCTAACACTGCCAATAGCCTGTTGAGTGACCTTGGGCCAGTTGCCTCACCACTCTCTGCCTCCGTTTCCCCATGAGTAGAGCAGTTTGAGAATGGATGCTAAGAGCTATTATTATTTTTAGTTGTCTTTACAGAATCTAGCACCATTTGCAATGCAGCAAAAAATAAACACACCCCAGAAAAATCCTTTAGCTGAGAAAATGATTATAAAATGAGCAGATGAGGCAAATGCTTTTAAAGTGGCTTTTCCATTTCCTTATCTGCCATATGCTTGGGAGCAGCGGCTGGGTTCTTCCACATATTGGGAATAACTACGAGGAACACCAGGTAGAAAGCACACTGGACATACTGTCTGGATGCTGGCCGGTGTTTGCCTATGGTGCTGAGTGCAGATTTCAGCGACAGGCAGGGGAGTTCCCCCTCTCTCACTTCTCTCCATAAAAGGGAATAATGAAAAGAGCAGTGCACATGGCAGGTAACCACAAAACCAGAGTTAAAATCAACATGCCATTGGTTTGAAGAGTAACAATTGGGAAATTCCCTCCCACCATTCACAGAAAGGGGACAAGTAACAGGCAGAAACCCAGGGGCGGCTTGGACAGTTTCTGCTGTGATCTAAAGGCATGAGAAAGAAATGGGGAAGTCAAGGAAATATATGCTCTGTTGCCCTCCGGTGGCTACTTGGTTGAAATGCAAAAGAACTCTTCTGCAGCGAGAGAGTGTCAGGAACAGAACCCAGGAGTCCTGCCTACTGGGCCCTGATCTAATCACTGCCACTCAGGTTGCAAGGTTTTCCACTGGAGAAGCCTTTCATGCAGCGTACCCATGAGGACTCTTGGTGCTGTAGAAGCTTCTGATTCACTAAGCACTGATAGACCAAGTTTATCACATGCCCAAGGCAGAGAGAACAGTTTCAAAGCCAGGCAGATAAAATACAGGTGCTGCTGGTTATCGTTGTTACTGGAAACTTTAAGAGGAATCATAAAAATGAAGTTGATGGCTCAAGGGATTAGTAATAGAATATGAGCATTGGTTCAAATTTGACCTAGGTTAGTAGCAAGCAACAACCCTGAACCTGTTAGCTGCTTGGTGATCGACATGAATGAGTCAGTGTTTTCATTCCCAGTGGTTACTGCCCACATCACAACTACCTTGCAGGCAGTCTCCAGAGAAGTGCTGGGTATTGGATATCCATGGAGACAGCGCTTGTGCTGCCATTCCATCAATGCACAGTGGAGGGGGAGCTTGCATTGCCATCCCCTGCAAAAGAGGCTTGTAAGACTAGGAAACGAGCAGTAATTATTTTTTAAAAAAAAGTACAGAGCATAGTCCCTGTCTGCAGCAGTCAACATAAGATGGATATCATGAAATAGCAGCAGGGAAGAGGAGATTCCTTACATTCGCTGACAGGTTTAAAGGGTAAAAGTATCAATGGGTAGAACTATCCCCAGTGCTCTAGTTGTAAAGGAGAATATTTACACCCAATACCCTGCACAGTTAATCCTTGGGAAAATCTTAGACATTATCCCTCCCAAAGCTTCAGTCAGCATCCCCACAGATTCCTTGCCAGCAACAGGAGGTAGAGCTGCCTTATTCGTGAGTCAGATGGTTCCCTTGTTGCTCCCTGATCTCTGTTCTGCAAGCCCCACCACCATTGTGAATGCAAATTGGCCAGTGAGAGCAGCACATTATTTGTGATGCTAAATGCTGCAAGGAGCAGTGTTGGAATTATACCCCAGGTGATCATTAAGGAGCACCTGCCTCTCCTCACCCTAGTTCATCGCATAATGGGAAGTCCTGTTGGGGCTGCAGCCTCCCTCATTCTGGCGGCAGCACAGGGGAGCTTGAGGCCAGGCAACTCGCATGTAGTTAAGATGAATATCCCCGTTACATGGGCTACTAGCCACAAAACTCTGGCCACCTGTCTGCTTGAGTTCTGCCACACTTCAGTTGTTCTGTGGTGCAGTTACAGGTCTGATCCTGAGAGGGTGTGCTGAATCCACAATTTGTCTTCCACTGAGTCAATGAGAGTAGCAGGTACTTCACCCTTAGCCAAATTAGGGCAAAAATTGACAGGCAAGAACCTTGCCTACAGAATAACTTCATGTCTATGGCCTCTTTCACTGAAGGGAATCACAGCACTTTAGTGGCATTAATGATGCCTTCTAATAACCCTATGGAGTAGGTTTAATTCCATTTAGTGTTTCTCAGATGGGGATACAAACACAGGCCAGGAGAGGGGGATAGCTCAGTGGTTTGAGCATTAGCCTGCTAAACCCAGGGTTGGGAGTACAATCCTTGAGGGATTTGGGGCAAAAATCTGACTGGGGATTAGTCCTGCTTTGAGGCAGGGGTTGGACTAGATATCTCCTGAGGTGCCTTCCAACCCCGATATTCTATGATCTGTTCTCTTCATAAAGCCCCATGGAGTGGAGAAATCGGGTGAAATAATTTGTCCTATTGGAATAGGAATACTGATTCTTAGAACTACATTCATCATATGCATTAAAGGGTTAAAAACTCATACTTTTCCCCTCCCTACATGACTATAAACATCCTAAAGAAATTGCACAAATAAGATCAAAATGTTACATGTGACCTTCAATGAGGGGGGAAAACCATGAAGCAAAAGCACAGATATGAAATTAAGCCTGAGAAATACATGACAAATCAAAGCAGTCATGTAAAGTGTAAATATAAGAGAAAAAAGAGAACACTAACTTTTGCTATTGTTACCAGCTAACCACTCAGCGCAGTTACAATCTGCCCTATTAACAAACAAGTAGCCAGAATCTGCTGATGAGTGAATGCAATAGGCAGATGTTAACTGAGGACATTGAATTAAGCACTGTTTTGAGGTCTGCAGAGGGATGTTAGTGGTGCATAGGCCTTGTGCTGATCCTCTGCACAGGTATGAATTTCACACTATTGTAAATATTTGATTCTGAGGGTGAGATATTTGGAATGTATTGGTTCCAAGAAGCTAAACATACACCGAGAGACTTTTAATGAGGTTTTTTTAATAACCTGAACCATGTCCTGAAGTCCCAATTCAGTTGAAACATAAAAATGATATGAAATCAAGCTTCAGTTGAATTAGAATGAAAGGTTACACATAGGAGCAATATTGCAGACAGTGAGATAAAATACACCGCCTGCTGAATGCAACTAGCTTGGGAAAAAAACACAGTATGGTATTGTTTTAACAGGTCTGGCTTGAAAGGGTAACAGAGGGTCAAATCATCTGAACACTTTCTCAAAGCTTTGATTGTTCACATGTTCTCCAAGGAGCCCTTGGTACCATAGTCTCAGGATCAGATGTTTGCTAATAGAAGGTATTAGTGCCCTGCTCATTTACAGAGATACCACCCATTATAGTTTCCATGCCACCCCCAATCTACTTCCATAAATCACTGCTGAGCTACTTCAGCATAAGGAGACGACACACTTAGGATGTTCACCAAAAACCCCCAAATAGTTTTAAAACATGAGCAGAAAAGAGAGACCCAGAAGATACTGTCACATTTCACACAATGTCACGTGACCATTTGATACCCAGAAATCCTTACAAATTTAAGGAAAAAAAGACTGCATGCTATATCTTTAATAATCTTGCAATAATTCTAACCATTTAAATTTGTCTACATAGACAAAGTCCAGCAAAGCAACTAAAATATTTTAAACAAGCTGTTTATATTTCACGTTCATCTGAAATTCTCTCTCTCACACACCCCGCCACACACACGCAAAGAGTGCAGACCTAGCGGCCCAATACACAGTATGGAACTTGACCAGTTCCTAGGGGTGAATTTCACACCATGCACCACTTTAAGTCCACAATGCAGGGCGGGCCTAGGTATTATTTAAAACTAACACAAGACAAATAGGATTCAAATGCTGCACAGAACTTAGAGCAGAGGGCCTGCCCAAGAGAGAATTTCACCTTAGAAGCATACAGACCAGTCCAGTCTGTGATTATCTATCAAGGATTTCAGAACACACTCTTAGATGTAAAACTCATCTGAATTGGCTTCATTACAACCAGATAACACACTTTCACGCATCATTGCAACCACTTCTACAAACAACAAAAGTTCACAGCAGAGATTAAAAATAAATATATACATTAAAATCAGGTGGTTCCATGGGAATTCTTACGTCTTGCTCCCAATGAGCCCAAACAATTAGCAATCAAATCACAATGTTTAAAATTCAGCTAATTAATTTGTGCCATTTGTTCGACTTCAGGTTTTTGTGCTTCTTTTTCCTTCCTGCCATGCCTTCTTGAAAGATTAGACAAAGGAACACACAAAATGAGGATATTTATCATGGCTGGAATGAGAGATCTGGATTCCATGATTTTTAAAGTTAAATAAAATCTACCTGCCTTGAGGCCTTTAAGCAAGTAAGTGGGCAGCAGGTGAATTAATGGTTAAATAGCATTAACAGACAACAGCTCATAGACTTTGGAAGAAGAGATCAAGGACGACACGGTAGGCACAGAATGGAGCAGACTTATGGATTTGTAGTGGGGCTGCCAGTTGTAAGACCAGCAGAACAGGCTGAAGTGACACAGAGGAAGAAAGGCACTGCCTAAAACTTGAAGGCAATGTTTGCAGATAAACAAAAATGTAGAAGAGGAGGAGGCTAGGACTATGTAAAAAGTGAAAGGAACAGCAGTCACGAGGTGCCCCTAGAACTGTAGAAATTGAGAGACTTTTCCTTACTGTGAACTGTCCCAGTGACAGAGTTTTGCAAGTTTCTGGCACTTCCTGTGGCACATGTATGATTCCAGTCCCAGCAGCTACATGACCGACCATATATTAGTTACCCCCTAAACCAAATATTCTGTTGGGATGAGATTTCTGAGTTGCCTTTTAGAGCAGGAGACACATTTATTTCCACAAGTCATGTCAGCCACACATACAAACTATTGAGCTGCAGCTCCTTGTACTGAGTTCACATCAGGGATGATTCTCATTATACTAGAATTGGTCTGACTTCCTGTAGAGTCTCTACTGATTAATCACAGGAACCATCTTTCCAACCATCTCGCCAGCGTTCATCCACCCGGGAGCAGTCGAATTCAGACTTCCCCAGCTTCCTGTTGATGTCATTATGAAGCAGGCATAGCCACTGGGATAAATTATTCCTGCTTCTGGCATCAGGCTGATTTGTGCGTAATCTGAGGGGGAAGAGGAATCAAATGCTGTTTACTACTTTACAGGCACTGATTTCACTCGCCAAAGCAAGTGTGTGGCCCACAGATGGTCAGAGCCTCCCTCATCCTCTATTTTGAGATGTCTCACAGAGACCACAAAGGCCAGCATACCGAGATCTGTATTCATTGCAGGCTGCACCTCCACATTAAAGGCTGCAATTGGCTTGGATGCATGTGAGTTAGGTGCACTCCTGAAGCTCCTTATCAGTCACATCCTTGGTTGGGAAAAAATTAGATGCCAATCAAAACAGTTTATCCATGGCAAAAGTATTCAGGCTCATAAATAATTTGATCTGAGACAATCTCTTGGCAAATTAAGTAAATAATAATGAGCATCTTTTCTATGTTGGGCTCCATCAAGGTGTTTTAGTCACTAATGAGCTCTCAAATACAAAACTATCTTTTTTTGCACTAGATAATTCCATTTGTGGGTAATGAATTGGCTTGGGTGTACAGAAGATGAAGCTCCACCCTCTAGCAGACAGAATATATATCAGCCCACCTCACGTATTGTATTCAGCCATTCCTTCTACTGCCTGAGCTAGCATAAGCTGATTCTTTCAGTCACTAAGGCAAGGCTGTTTTTGGAAATTCAAAATCATTGATTCTATTTCCCCAATGTGACACAGGCAGGCTAGCAACCATAGGATCTGCATTGTACATCTGCTAATCGTATAAATTGGTACCCCTCCACAGCAGTAAAAATATCATTACTGGAGTAGCTTTTTAAGATCTGTTTGCTCTGGTAAAAGACAAGAGGATTTCTCATCTCCATGTACCAAATATGAATCTCTGTACTGAATCTTTAGTCACCTTTTGAAAGAAGCACGCAAACACTTCTATAAACTTCATGCAGTTCACTTTTCCTAGGATACTGATTTGATACCAGAGATTCTTATCTTTGCGTGACGCTGTATGGAATATATGGACACTTTATAATATTGTTAATAGCAATATTATAAAATTGCAAGGAATCTGACCAGATATGACACATGGTATCTGTTAAAATGTTATGATTGGCCAAGTAAGTTAATCTTGCTTATATGTTTGTATCATCTTTTTATTGTAAATTATAGATATGTATGGTATATCCGTATTTCAAAACTTGTGCTATGTTTCTGGGTGACACCCCTGGACAGATTGGCATCAGCACTGCCTACCCTGTCATCGGTGGTACAATGAAGCCATGAAAAGGAGCCTGGGGATACACCATATGAGTCAGAAAGCCATGTAAGGGCATGCCTGTCTGTGGACAGAACTCCAAGGCTTTTCCATGCCATGTGCTGTGAAGCTTGTGTTTGGGACAAAGGAAGTAAAGGCCACATGGCAAAAGAATATAAAGAGTAGCTGCATCTTCTCCATTTTGTCTTCATTCCTGCTTCTTACCTCTGGAGTAACTTTTCTACAAATGAAGCTCTGAACAAAGGACTGAATGACCCATCCAAGCTGTGGATGTGTTCCAGAGGGACTTTCAAGCCAGTGAACTCACCAACACTGCTAAGAACCTGATAGATAGACTTTGTAGTCTCATGTATGTACCTAATTGCTTTACCATTTAACAACTCTCATTCTTTTTTCTTTATAATAAACCTTTAGTTTTAAACACTAAAGGATTGGCTGGCAGTGTGGTATTTTGGGTAAGAGCCAACCTAATATTGACCTGGCAATGTGGCTGCCCTTTGGGGGTCAGAAGAACATTTTGTATAGTGAGCAGAGTTTGGGTAGTGAGCTGGGAATGAGTGACAGGGGATGGATCACTTGATGATTCCCTGTTCTGTTAATTCTCTCTGGGGCACCTGGCATTGGCCACTGTTGGAAGACAAGACACTGGGCTAGATGGACCTTTGGCCTGACGCTGTGTGGCCGTTCTTATGAGCCAGGTTCGAACCAGCAAACAAACAAAACTCCTTTCACTAGTTCTTGGAGCTACTGTGCTGTCTGACAGCAGTAGAGTGTTTGTCCTCTGAATGTATATATCCTGTGTCCTTGTTTATGATTTATTCAATCATAAAACTACATTTTTGCAACACAAAATACAATACAGAATAGGCATAAAGATACAAACTACTGGAAAAGTTGATCTGCAAACCAGACCATTAGAGTCCAACACTTTAGGTTGATCTCTTACCTGTAGATATATTTTTAAAAGACTCACCTTTCCCTCAGATCTTCTGCACATTCTTCACAAGGGAAAAACTTAGAAAATAAGTTAATGAACTGTGTCATATCTTGCTGCTGGGAATTGCTTGGGTGATCTGGGTAATATGCTGCCATAGTGTGAAGGAAAGACCATGTGTTTTTCCCAAGTTCTTCTCTGTCTAGAGGACAATCTGGAGGCTTCTCCTTCTCCTCTTCAACATATGCTTCCTGGGTCAGAAAAATAAGAGGGTTATATGTGCACATTAGTACTCGGGATAAAAAATGAACATACCTTACACTAACCCCATATGCTTTGTGTTTCTAGCGCACCTTCAATTCAAGGCCCATACCGATATTAGCTAATTAAACCTCCTTTTAAATGAGGTGGACAAATATGATTACTCCCCTTTTTGCTGATAGGGGCACAGGGAGGTTAAGTGACTTGCCTATAGTCTCATACTCCTTCTGTCTATCAACCATGCCTGTGAAGGGGAGGTTCTAGGTGGGGGGTGTCTCATTCCTACCCCCTGTCAACCATAGCCTGTGAAGGAGAGTTTGGGGGGGTGTCTCATTTGTACTCCCCCGTTAACCAATGCCAGTGAAGGACTGTGCTGGGGGGCAGCATGGGGAGAAGTTCTCATTTGTACTCCCCCATTAACCATTGCCGGTGAAGACAAGTTTTTGTTTGTTTGTTTGTTTGTGGGGGGTGTCTCATTCATATCCCCCCATCAACTATTGCCTGTGAAAGGGAGTGCTGAGAGGGTGTCTCATTCCTATCCCCATCAACTATAGCCTGTGAAGGGCTGTGCTGGCGGGGTGGGGGTTCTCATTCATACTACCCTGTAAGGGGAGTCTGGGGAAGTGTGTGTCTCACTCATGTGCCCCCCTCCAGCACTGAGTGAGAGCGAAAGGTGGATCATTCGTACTCCCCTAACTATTGTCTGTAGGGAGAGGGGGATTTAGTGTGACCAGACAGCAAGGGTGAAAAATCAGGACAGGGGGGTGGGGAGATAATAGGAACCTGTATAAGAAAAAGACCCTCAAATCAGGCAGTCCCTATAAAATCGGGACATCTGGTCACTCTAGGGGGATTCTGGAGGGGGTCATTCCCAGGGGGTACATTACAGGGGGTGGGGAACTCGTGAAGGGAACCATCCTCCCCCTCGCGGCGGGAGGGGAATGAGGATCGCTGGGGCTCATCTCTCCTCCCAGCCCCTCCCGCGCTGCTCCCCGGCCGCCCCCTCACTAACCCCGCTCTGCGAGGCCGTCTGCTTCCGTTGCTCCCGGATCCAGCTCCTGAAATCCGTGCAGGCCCGGCACGGCTTCTTCCTGGGCTGCTCCTCCGCCCCGGCGCCGGGCAGGGGGAAGGGGAAAGCGCCGGGGCCGGCAGACGGGCCAGAAGCCGGGTTTCCTCTACGCTCACTGGGCGCCGCCATCTTGGAACCGCAATGCATGTTGGGCCGGGTGGCATTCTTCAGCCCTGCTACAACTGCTAGCCTTGGGCAGGGGAGGCGGCCTGGCAGGCGGGCGAGATGCCTCTGAGTGAGGGATGGTGGAGGAGGGAGCAAAGATGAAAGGGAGGAAGGGGTGAAGGAAACAGAAAAGAAAAAAGAGAAACAATTCTCTTGGGGGTTCCCCCTTCTTCTGTGCCCCCTGCCGCTGGCCTTGGCCCACCCTAGAGCAGCCGTGAAACTGAAATAGGATAGTATCAGAGCCGTGTCAGTCTGGATCTGTAAAAAGCGACAAAGAGTCCTGTGGCACCGTATAGACTAACAGACGTTTTGGAGCATGAGCTTTCGTGGGTGAATACCCACCTCGTCAAATAGGATAAAAGAATCCGCAGGAGCCTACGCAGATTTGTCTTTAGTTAGAACCTGAGCAGTAAAGACTGACTTTAAATAACATCCTTGCATCCATTTCTTGCCATAGGTGAAAAACATAAAATTTTCTCATTTACAAAATTCTGGTTATCCAAGTTTTAGACAGGGCTACCCAAAATGGCTGACGTCTGAAATTTGGTTTGGATGTGATGCTCACTGAGGCTTTGTGCCTTTGCTTGGTTTAGAAAATACAACTGTTTTGAGCATGTACAGTACAGGATAACCATGGAAATCCATGTTTGTAATTAGCAGGGAGAGACCCATGTTTAAGTTTTTAAACAAAAATGTTACAGTCCCCCATGTTCTCAAAAACTTAATTGAGGCTAAAGGTGATTTCATTATTCCAGTCCCCATTAATTGGTCTGAGATGCTGGCATCTCTGAGTAAAAGAAACAAAAAGATGGAAAACACAACTTAAGATCATGCTTCTGTAAACATTTATTAACATGTTGACATCAGTGGACTTATGGAATATTTAAAGGCTTGATCTGATAAAACTTGTCACAATTTCTGTCATGACTTGTGACCGTGTTCCCATGACAGGCCTAAAGTCCTAGTCTTAGCAGCTAAATAATTGCTTACCACTGGGTTCTTCCCCTGAGTTGCAGGTGAAAATAGGAAGATTCTTGAGAAAATAAAGACATTTCAGACACATGTACACACATGTTTACTTGTATTGTTTTTAATTATATTGCACCAGGTTCAGTTCTTATTGTATTTAAATCATAATAACATCAGTCTTATTTCCAATGGCGTCTCCATAAACTAGACACAAGAACCATCCTTCCATCCCTCTCGCCAGCGTTCATCCATCTGGGAGCAGTCAAACTCTGGTTTGCCCAACATCTTGTTCACATCATTATGAAGCAGGCACATCCACTGGGATAGCTTCTTCCTGTTGCTGGTGTCTGGCTTTTTTATGCTTAAGCTGCAGAGGTGGAAAAGAATCAAAACACTACTTACTCCAGTCCAGAATCACTGATTTCACTTTCCAAACAAGGAGTCATTAAAGTGCTTGCAGAGTTTATAGAGGTGGTCAGAGGCCACCCCCATCTTCAATACAAAAATTGTTCTTATAGAAAATATAGGTCCCATGCTCCATCTTGCTCTGAGCAACCTCAACTCATCAAGGTGAAACACACCATGCAGATTCTTGTATCCTCTATAGTTCATATCTTAATAGCTGATAACTCTCATTAATGATGAAGTGTCTGCAGTCTGTTCCATTTTATAGCCCTTCAGGCTCGTAGCAAGTTATTGATGCTACCCAAGCTAGGCAAAGTTTGGATGCCCCTGCCCGAACTGTTTTGCCTCTGCAAAAACCATCACATTCTCGGGCGGGGCTCGCTAATACTTTAAAATATTCCCAGTGATCAGCTTCTTACAGGAGAAAACCTGTTGGCAGATTTAATAACATTTAGCTGATGTTGTGTATTTTGGGCTCCTTGTAATTCATTTTTTCAAAATCAGTATCTGTGTCTCAATACAACCCCCCGCCCTCTGCTTGTTGGTTTCATACATTTGTCCGGCAAGGACTAGGCCTTCATCTGTAGTTAGAGAGCACATTTTGAGTGCTACCGTAATCATAATAACAATAGTAATATTATACAATTCCCATTGGGTGTAATGAATAGGCTCCAGTTTACAGTAGGTGTAACACTGCCCTCTAAAGGAAGGAATATATACCAGGCTTGCTCAAATGTTTATCTGCTTTCTGCTGGTTAAGCTTGTGGAACTGATTATTTTACTTGCTGGGTAAGTTGTTTTTGGAAGCTGAAAGTCACTGTTTCCCCAGCATGACGCAGGCTGACTGTATCCACAGTGTCTGTAACAGGTTCTCACAGATTGTGATAAACTGGAACCCATTCAAAAGCACTGAAAACACCATTGCTGTGGAGGAGTGCTCTCCGGTCTATTAGCTCCTGGGAGCAAAGGATTCCCCACCACAGAGCCTGCGCTGTCTCAGGAGTTGTGTGTTACTCGTGATATGTCTTATGATGCATTTAAACACAGAATATATCATTTGGGGATGATGAAAAGGCATCTGCACCCCTGGGAAACAGGCTGATTTACATCCCGCATTAACAGAGACCAGCGCTTGAAGCCAGCTTCCTGCATGTAGATTGTTTTGATGCTTCTCTATATGCAGGGTTGCACTGGTTTAATGTAAGGTGTGATTTTTTAAACCAATTTAAATGTAAACCAGTGCAAGAACAGGTTTAAACTAAACTTAAATAAGAATATCCAATTAAAGTCTAGCATTGGTTTAGTTCAGGGGTCTGCAACCTTTCTAGCATTGGTTTAGTTCAGGGATCGGCAACCTTTCGGAAGTGGGGTGCCGAGTCTTCATTTATTCACTCTAATTTAAGGTTTCGTGGGCCAGTGATACATTTTAATGTTTTTAGAAGGTCTCTTTCTATAAGTCTATAATATATAAGTAAACTATTGTTGTATGTAAAGTAAATAAGGTTTTTAAAATGTTTAAGAAGCTTAATTTAAAATTAAATTAAAATGCAGAGCCTCCCGGACCAGTGGCCAGGACCCGGGCAGTGTGAGTGCCACTGAAAATCAGCTTGGGTGCCGCCTTTGGCAGGCGTGCCATAGGTTGCCTACCCCTGGCTTAGTTAAACAGATGCATGTTTGTGAGCAGACTAGACCTTATTCCACAAGGACTCACCTTTTCCTTAGATTTTTTGCACACTTTACACAAGGATAAAACTTGCTCAATAAATCCATGAACTGAGCCATCTCATGTTGCTGGGTGTTGCTGGGATGATCTGGGTAATATGCTGCCATGGTGTGAAGGAAAGCCCATGTGTTTCGCCCCAGTTCTTCTGTATTGAGTGGACAATTTGAAGGTTGTACTTTCTTCTTAACCTGGGGTCAGGAAAGCCAAAGGATTTGCAAGCGCATTAAGACTGTAATAGAACAGCTCTTTCCACTTAGGCCTTGGCTACACTTGCAAATTTGCAGCACTGCAGCAGGGTGTGAAAACACACCCTCTCCAGCGCTGCAAATTGTGACGCTGCAAAGCGCCAGTGTGGTCAAAGCCCCAGCACTGGGAGCGCGGCTCCCAGCGCTGTACATTATTCCCCACAGGGAGGTGGAGTACGGACAGCGCTGGGAGAGCTCTCTTCCAGCGCTGGTGCTTTGACGACACTTAGCGCTTTGAAGTGCAAGTGTAGCCAAAGCCTCAGCTTGTATTTAAATCAGCTTGTTTAGTCTAGCACAGGGGTTCTCAAACTGGGGGTCATGACCCCTCAAGGGGTCACAAGGTTATTACTGAGAACTGTCAGCCTCCACCTCCAAACCCTGCTTCACTTCCAGCATTTATAATACTGTAAAATATAAAAAATGTTTTTAATTTATATGGGGGGGGAATGTCACACTCAGAGGCTTGTTGTGTGAAAGGGGTCACCAATACAAAAGTTTGAGAACCCCTGGTCTAGTACCATATTTAAGGGAACAAACAAAGACATTTAAACTCCAAAACAATATGGATTTATGAGAGAGCCACAGGCCTGGTCTATACCTAAAATTTAGGTCAACTTAGCTACATCGCTCAGGGCTGTGGAAAAAAAAATCACACACCTTATGTGGCATAATTAGGTTGACCTCACCCCCACTGTAGGTGCAGCTAGGATGGTGGAAGAATTTTGCCATCGACCTAGCTATTGCCTCTCCAGGGGGTAGACTCCCTTCCTTGATGGAAAACCCCCTTCCATCAGTGTAGGAAGCATCTGCACTACAGTGCTACAGCTGCTGCATTGGATCTGTGCTGCTGTAGTGTAGACATGTCCTAACATTCCAAAGCTCTTAATGGGGACTCTGAAGACAAAGAAAAATACTTCCAGTACTTAGAAGCCTCATTAAAATGCATTGGCTGATGAGTTTGTTTGGAGGGTTAGAACTAGGACCACAAGAATTTTTCTCCCCAGAATAGAGGAGGAAATGTTGACCAGGAGTGAATGTGGAGCCTGCAAACTGTATGTACAAGGATGGTTAACGATCACAGGGTTTGTAGCTCAGCCTTAGCTGGGTCATTTATAAAGCTAAGAGCCCCTGCAAGGGTCTGCAAATAAAGTGAAATTAATCTGGCAGTTTTTGAGGACAAATGTGAAATGTCCCAGGAATGGAGGAGGAAAGTGAAGGGAATGGGGGTGGGAAGTAAAGAAAAAGGTGAGTGGCCGTTTGGTGGGGAGGGGTTTGGCGGTCATACACGCTCTCAGAAGGATTTGCATCGGTCGTCAGCCATTCTTGAAGTTAGCGGGGTGTGACTTCTAGCTATGCAATTGCTATATAGGTAGTTCATGCTTCCCACATTAGCAGTGACTCTCATGGAAGCTGCCTCTTTTGAATATTACAGACACGGAACATCTATAGAAGCATGGCATTCTCTCTCTGGATATGGAACAGCTACCTTCTTCCCATGTGGGGCCCAGCCTTCAATTCCTGTCCTCCATTGCCAACCACCCATAATCCCCACCAGCCACTCCTTTGGGCTAATCCCTGCCCCCCTTATCAACCTTTCCCCCGGCATCCCCATTATCCCTTCCTTGGGAGACTGACCTCCCCCACCCATTCCTGTCGGGGAAATGATCCCCCGTCCATCAATTACTCCTCAGGGACCATTTCCAATCCCCCTTCAACCATCCCTATGCGGTGACAGGAAAACTCCCCAACCCCTTACTCCGTCCTGCCCAGACCTGCCCCGTCCAATTGCCCTTACCCTGGCTGCCGAACCCAAGTCCCTCCTCTTCTTGCCCATGGAGTCTTGGCAGACTGGGCAGTCTTTCCTCTTGAACCTATTCTCAGCCACAACAAATGAGGCTCCTCCCAGGAGGCCAGACAGAGCTCCGTCCTCTGGGGCAGGCCAGCTGGACGAAGCTGGGCTGCCTTTCTTCTTGCGGGGTGCTGTCAGCTTAGATCCACCAGGCACGTTGGGCTGGGTGCTGCTGCTAGGGGCAGTGGTCTCAGTGGGACTAGGAGAAGGTGACGATGCGGAAGGCTCCGAGGGAGGAGAGGGCAGTTCCTTCCCTTGCCTGTTCTTTTTCCAGTAAAACACCAGCATTAGGTGGCTCTTTTTCCAGAGCTTGGCCTGTGCTAAAGGCTTGGTCTGCTGTGGCGGTGCCATGAAAGGGGTTTTTTAAACTGAGGCCAAAAGATGAATCTTTCACCTCTGACGCTGCTATTCAGAGTGTGGAATAAGTATCTGTCTTCCCCCTTCACATCCTACAGTCAAAGGAAACAATACACTAAATTTGTTGATACGCTGTACCGGGCCTGTCCAGAACAATCTCCCTGACTCCTGCCCGAGGGCTCGGCTGTTACTGGATCAGTACAATGATGGACTGATGGAGAGGGCGGGAGTTGATTGGATAGATTTGATGTGGCTCCTACACAGTCCTGAGCCCTTAGCCATGGATGCTGTGGCAGCCCAGGGTGGAATGTGATGACAGCGTGATGTGACATCACAATGCCTCTTCGGGACTGGCGGTTGCATTTTGGCATGAGCAGGTGAGTTAGGCGGGAGATGGAAGGAGCTGTTTGGGTGGATACTGCGTTGTCTCTCCTAATCTCTTCCTGGCTCTGTTACTAACTCACTTGATGACCTCTGGGGAGTCACTTCACCCCTCAGTGCCCATATCTGTAGAACCAGCGTAATTATGGGAGGTGTGTTGTATAAATAGTTAGCTAGCCCATGTTGTGTGTTGTATAAATAGTTGTATAAATGATGCTGGATAAATAATTAGCTAGCCCATGCAAACCTCGACCCCAGAGAAGTAGGGAAGTGTTTCCCCTGTGGGGAAACTGAGGCACGGAGCTGAAATGACTCGCCCTCACAGTGAGTAAGCGGCAGAGCTGGGACTACAACCCAGATGTCCTGACTTGCAGTCCCCTGCTCTAACCACTAAGTACACTCTTCCCATTTGGTGAGCAGATATATGTTTGGTTTCCCTGCAGGAAACTTTTAGCTAGTCCTACAGAAATGGAGCACACTATGCTATAGAACTATTCCGTCCGGGTTTCCCATCACCTAACTGCCCTTCCTGACATCAGCTAAGAGAGGACACAGCTAGGCTGGACACCAGAAAAACCATTAATACAAGACAGGACCAATTAGTGTGTGCACCGATCTGCGCAAAGTCTAACTGAGATCCCCGCACTAGCGTGTGTGGCAGTAGGTAAAGACACACTGGCTGGACTGAGTGGGGGGAAATTCTGCACACATCCAGGAGGTTTAGTTCGAACAGGGTTTACAAACCCTGTTCTTCCTGATGAGCAAAATCCCCGCTCTTCCCATTTCAGCACAGCTGAAACAACAATAAATACCAGGTGAAAACACAAAGTCTGTCTGCAGAGTCTCAGTACAGAGCCATTCACCCTCTCTGGGCGCCTGAGCCAAAGCCCCTTGAAGCCAATGAGAAAACTCACTGATAGGCTCATCCAACCCTGGGTAGGAGAAACCTATTTAAAATGGTGAAGACTGTTTCAAACATGAGATGTGAACTTCCAAAGTCAGCCACTGTGTCTTCAACCCTTGCAAGGATGGGTGTGTAATGACCTGAGAATTGGGCCTTGTCCAACGAGGGGAACAGAAGCTTGAATCCTGAGATGGATGAGGAGTGTCACATGTTGCTTACAGGTCTCTCGTCTCCGGACAGAGCCTCTGATCTGACGTGGGGTGAAGCGCTGTCTTTTATTGGATTGCTGTGGAAATGGTATTTCACTCCAGCCAGGGTACCTGCCTCGCAAGCGGATAGTCTCTATGGAGTCCTCATTTGTAATTTCCCTGCAACAACTCTCATTGCTGCAGCCTCCGTGTCTTGTATAAGAGAGTCTCTAGCTGATCTCAGAGGAATATCACTGCAGGAAGCTACATAACAGCATTCTAGGGGGGTCCTTGTCCTCTTTTCCTCTCCTCCTTTCACTCGTCTAGCACAAGCCTCCTCCATATCCCTGGGCATGAGAGTCTTCTCCTCCGCAACCCTCACCATCTGGAAACAGCCTGCCTGTACTTCTCCATCTTGTCCTTCTTCCAGCTCATTTCTTACCTCTGCTGAAAATACCTTTCTCTCCCCGCCCCCATGCCCAAGTTTCTAAACGACCTTCTGCTGGTAGGGTTAAGTCTATTGTATTATGAACGCTGTGAAATATTGTGGGAGGGGCAATTTGTCTGAAAGCTGCTGTACAACATGAAGTTCCCTGGTAGAGTGTTATCCTCTGATACTAGATAGTTAGCACCATGCAAAGTAATATTTCCAGTAGGCAACGGGCCACCCTCAGAAAGGTTTGAAAGCTCATCTTTGACCAGCATTCTAAACCTCCTGGTTTCGTTGGCTCTGACCTGGATTCCTAATATGCTTTAGGCCTGATTTTGTTTAAAGGGGTCTTCACCCATCCCCTGTTTATGTGGGTGCAGTTTTGTGGGGAAATTTATTTGACACTAATGAGGAAATATACTTGTTACTGTCTTTCCTGGTTAAATGTAGGTGCTGTGGGTGGATTTGTTTGGTTGTTTGTTTTGGTTTTGGTCCAGGGAATAGTGTTACGCTTAGGCCTTGTGTACACTACCAAGTTTTGGCACCCAACTAGCAAGTGGGGAAGGGATAGCTCAGTGGCTTGAGGTGTGGTTTGCTAAACCTGGGGTTGGGAGTTCAATCCTTTAGATGCCCATTTAGGAATCAGGGCAAAAAATTTTCAGGGATAGTACTTGGTCCTGCTGTGAAGGCAGGGGACTGGGCTTGATGACCTTTCAAGGTGCCTTCCAGCTCTCTCAGATCGGTATATCTCCGTATAATAAGAGCCTACACACTACAATGGGATTTTTGTCACCAAAAATACCCAGTTTTGGCAACAAAAAACTTCCACCCCTACCAAAGACTTTTGTCTTTTCCCCTCCCTTTATTATCAGCAAAGAACCAGTGTAGACACTGCTGATTGTTTTGTGGACAGAACTGGCTTCCGCCAGTATTCCACAATGCCTGATCGCTCTGCTCTGTGTTTTGATCTCTGCTGCCCTGCAGACATGCGCCCCTCCCTTTTCAAAGCTCAGGCAAAGTATGTGGGTGCTGCTTCGTTTGGTGAACAAAGAGCAAATCACTGGACTGCTCCTGTTCTGCCTGGCACTAGGAACACAGACAGCTGCTGCCAGGGGAGGGGGACAGACTGTGGTGCTGCTTTGCCATTCCTGAGCACGGAGAACTCACAGAGCTGCTCATGATGCTGCTCTCGGCAGCTGAGGGGGCTGTGGGAGAACTCATGCAGCAATCAGCTCTTCCTTCCCACAACACTGCACTATGGGAAACATCCCCATGGTGCATTGCTCACACTCTCGATGATGATGTCCCCAATGCGGATGTGATCTGCCGACAGATGGAGCAAGTGTGAACACCCTGTGGTGATTTTTGTTGTGTCGACTTTTGGGTGTTGACATTAGTTTTGACAGCAAAACTGGGTAGGGTAGACAAGCATGGTGGCCAGAGGGGACTTTCCCAGAACACTTTACAGTCCACTATTTCAGTAGCTAAACACAGGGGAGGGGATGCCTGGAGGCCAACGTGATCTCAGTGGTGCATAGTTAATATCCAATATGATCATATCTCTACTTCCTGGTCTTGGATTTTTTTTTATAGGAGTGGGGACACATAAATATGACTGACTGCTTTAAAAACAAAACTGGCTGCATTAGACAGAGAGGCCTGGAGGAGAAGAGGAGGTAGCAAAACTCTCCATTTGTGGGGGCGGGGGGAGCAAGTGCTTCATTCTACTCCAGAGTGCCTCCTTCTGCTCGGCGAAAGAACAGTATGTGCCGACTGGTCTGTTCAGTGTGGAACTTAGAGGGTGGCCAGGAGTATAAAGGGGGAAATGAAGAGGCCTTCAGAGCTCCAAGGGAGCCAGGAGACCCACCTTACCTCTAGAGGAAAAAGGAGCCACTTTAATTCAATCAAAAAATAAAAATATAAACTCTTGTTTTTCCCTGCAAGGGAAGGAATGTGGTCTAGTGGGTAGCATAGTGGATAAGCCATCAGGACTCCTAGGTTCCAGTCCCACCTCTACTACTGACTCACTGTGTGACCTTGGGCAGGTCAGTTAAACTTTATGAGCCAAATTCTGCTTTTATTTACAACTGCCTTTTGTCCCATGTACTTAAGTGGGTTCTCCGGGGTGCAGGTCAGGATAGAATTTTGCCTTCAATTTCCCACTTGCTGAACAGAGATAATAATACTGGGTAACCTCACAAAGAGTGATGGGAGGAGTAAGTAAAGCTCTTCACAGACTCTGAATGAAATGAGTTCTAGAAATGCAAAGGATTGATGTCAGTTATTTATTAACAACAGTAAAATGACTGATGAATATTAAAATAGAACTAACAATGAATACTAATATCGTGTTGTCATAGAGTGACTTATAAAACATTAATTCACCCCATTCCTCCCACCTTTGTTTCTCTCCATTTCGTTCACTCTCTTTTGGGCCCATCTGCTGATTTTGGTGTTTTACTTGGTAACCCATTAGAACGGCACTTCTTTACGAGTCGCTTTTCAGATCTTTTCTAGACAGGATTTTCTGGACTGCAGCCAGCTGGGGGTTCTGCCACTGGGGTGCAATCTGACCTTCCAACCAAGCAAAGCATCTCTAAGCTCCCTCCCAGGCAGCAAATTGTTTCATGTCACCTTTTTAAAAATATTAAATAAAGCTGCTGGATTGAACAAGGTGTCGAATCCTGATCAGGACTTTGGGACAAGCAGTGATGATTACATTTGCAGATGACACAAAAATTGGAAGAGTGGTAATAATGAGAAAGATACATCACTGATACAGAGTGATCAGGATCACTTGGTAAACTGGGTGCAAGCAAGCAATATGCATTTTAATATGGCTAAATGTATCTATCTAGGACCAAAGACCATAGGCCATACTTACAGGATGGGGGAATCTACCCTGGGAAACAGTGGCTCTGAAAAAGATTTGGGTTGTGTATGTGTGTGGATAATCAGCCAAACATGAGCTCCCAGGGCGATGCTGCAGCCAGAAGGGGTTCATGCGATCCTTTGATGCATAAACGGGAATCTCAAGGAGGAGCAGAGAGATTATTTGAGTTTTGTATTTGGTGCTAGTGTGACCACTGTTAAAATACTGTGTCCAAGTCTGGTGCCCACAATTCGAGAAGGGTGTTGATAAATTGGAGAGAGTTCAGAGAAGGATGACAAGATTAGAAAACATGCCTTATCATGAATGAGCTCCTTGCGTCTATTTAGCTGAACAAAGAGAGTGGGGGGAGGGAGTGACTTGATTACAGGCTATAAGTACCTACCTGGGGAACAAATATTTAATAATGGGCTCTTCCGGGGAGCGGAGAAAAGTATGACGTTATCCAACGACTTGAAGTTGAAGCCTAAATTCAGACAGGAAATAATGTGTAAACTTTTAACGGTCTAGTAATTAATCATTGAACAGTTTCCCAAGGGTCTGGGTGGATTCTTCATCATTGACAAATTTGAAATCAAGACTGGATGTTTGTCTAAACTAGCTGTCTAGGAATGATTCGGGGGCAGCTCTCTGGCTGGTGCTACGCAGGTGGTCGGACTAGATGATCACAGTGGTCCCTTCTGGCCTTGGAATCGATGAAAGAAGTAGCCAGCTAACCCATCACAGTTTTTGCATTGAGGCCAGTGGAACTTTGGTTGCTTTAGTCTTTGTTTCTCAACCAGCTCTGCAGTTTAATGAGTGTCCAATAGATGCACCTAGCGCACGAGTTCATACACAGATCTCAGGGCTTTGATTTCAGGAGCTCTCAGTAACCAGGGACATGACACACACTGCTGCAAACTGAGGGCTCTTTGTTTGAAAAAATTGCTTAGGGAACATATTTCTTGGAGGCAATAACCAGAGGGCTCCCGCTTCTGCATTGTTGTCCCCTTCCCCCCATCAGAGTGTTACCTGACCCTGTAATTTAGAGCCGCTGGGCTTAGTGAAGGCCTGTAACTTTGGAATGCAGGGGACTTGCCAACAATGCATCTTTTTAAATCTAATTTATATCTAAAAGACGGGGCATGGTGAATCGCACCTCTCTTCCTAACTGCCTGTTAATCTGAGTGAAACGGCAGTAATAAAACTCAGGGCTGTGATGAGACTTCATTAAATAATTGCTGTTATTATTATCTGTATGACTATATTGCCTAGTGTCACGCTGTCTGGAGTGGCTCACAACTGTGAGTGCCGACGTCAGGGCAGACTGTCAGAAAACAAGAGCAGATGCCACACCCTGGTGGTATGTTCTATCATTAGATTTCACCATACCAGTAACAAGTGTGAACTCCTGGATCACTAGCCCAGTCTTACCATGGAGTCACAGACAGTCCCCTTAGACTCTCCAGTCTATCTTGCCACCCAGACAAACAGGACTTTGTGACAAAAGGTCACTTAAACCCCAAAATCACACCATGTCAGATTGCTTCCAGTCCCAAGAGACCAGTCACTTACTCCAGATCAACTGGGACTCCAGATCTGACACCAAAGACAACGTTGATTCCCAATTCTATAGTAAACTAACTAAAGGTTTATTAGCTTTTTGAATGAATTATTGAGAGATGAAAGGTAAAATCGATGTAAAGGTGAACCAGTTTGTAACTCCAAGTGGTGGCAGGGATGTAATAAACTGCCAGTTTCCCACAAGTCTTTTCTGAGTACCCAGATTGTTTCTGGGGATCTTCGCTTTGCATCTGTACACTTACTTCCCTGTAAGAATCCAAACAGTTCAGAGGTGAAGGACCCATCTTTCTTTGGGTCCATTCTTATATCTCATGGGTAGGCAACCTATGGCACGCGTGCAGAAGGCAGCACATGAGCTGATTTTCAGTGGCACTCACACTGCCCGAGTCCTGGCCACCGGTCTGGGGGGGGTCTGCATTTTAATTTAATTTTAAATGAAGCTTTTTAACATTTTAAAAACCTTATTTACTTTACATACAACAATAGTTTAGTTATATATTATAGACTTATAGAAAGAGACCTTCTAAAAACGTTAAAATGTATTAGCGGCTCCCGAAACCTTAAATTAGAGTGAATAAATGAAGACTTGGCACAGCACTTCTGAAAGGTTGCCGACCCTTGTTATATCTTCTTCTCACAGAAGCCAAGCTGACAGTCTCTCTACCCACCTGGGCTTTTCCTTTGATGATGGTGGAGGAATGCACTGTGAGTCTCTAACCTCAGGTCATCACGCACAGTGGCCATTTGGTTTGGAATTAGCACCTTTTCTGAGAAAAGTCCTTCATTTGCATTCTACAAGGCTTCTTTGATATCTGGTGAGTTATATAGTAAAGTGGTGTTTGCAATGTAAATGTTTGCCTTAACATTACCAGGACACAGATAGATAAATAAATAAGCATTATTATTAGTTTTATGAAGTTTAAACACCCCAAATACGAATCCCTTTGATCTATACTAGTGCACAAGTGATTTGACCTGAGTACACTCTGACATGGCCCGTTCTGCCAGCATCACACCTAGGAGCCCTCATCATGGCCAGGACCCCATTATTCTAGGTGCTGTGCAAACCCAGAACAAAGAGAGTCCCTGCCCCAGATAGCTCACCATGGAGGGCTTTTAGCTGCTTGGGTGGAAGGTGCTATGAAAAGGCAAAGGATGTTTTCAGAGGGAACAGGGTATATAAGTGCAAATGAGTCTGGCTGCAGGCTACAAGACAGGGCATTAATCCTACTGCTGAGTGACTGAATGGAAGCCTGGTGTGTGTTTTGGTGCAGAAGTCCTGCAGGCTGTTAGCTGACATCTCTAGCTCCAGATCCTGTGATGTACTGGGTATGAGGCTCCTGGAAGGAGTTTCCATGCTTCCTAAAAAAGCAGCAGTCCTGGAGCATTTAATAGGGTTCTACAGAAATGTAATACTCTGCAAATCTGTTGGGCCAGACTCTACTGGCATGAATTGACTTCAGTGGCGCATTACCCATTTACCCCAGCAGAAAATGTGGCACCCAAATAGAATACAAAGGATAACATTTTCAAAAGCACGTAGGTGACTTAGGAGTGCAAGTCCTGTTGACTTTCAGCCTAAGTCAGCTAGGCACTTTTGAAAAGTTTACCCAAGATCTCTAGGGTTTTTTAAATGATTTGATACCGGTTTCCAGCAGGGAGCTATTGCATTCTTTAGAATGACACAATAATACCTCCATATCATGGTCTGTTCAGTGCTAGAGGAATTGCCCACAAAGCTAGTGAATCAGTTACAAAGCACGAGTTAACTATCTATAGGAGTTTGTCATATAGATGTTTGTGGAGTCATTACCAGCAAGGAAATAGAACAAAAGTTATTGCACCAGGTTAAAACACCCTGTGTATTGACGTACAAATGAATCATTGGCAGAAAAATTTACACAGTAAAATTCGGTAAATATTTAGCATAAGGAAGAAGTTTAGCTCTACCAGGAAAGGCTTTGTTATCTCATACCTTAACGGAGCCCTCGCCCAACAAGAGGATGCCTGCCACAACACTGACCCGATGCCCATACATGCCTTTCTACCTGTGACCCTCATGAACGGTCTGGTGAATAGGACACCCATTAGTCTCCTTTCGGATATGTTCACTGGCCAGCCAAGGCACAAACACCACTTTGTCGCCTCCTGATAAAGGGCTTGTCTGCACACACAAGTTGCACCCCTTTACTTTAAATTGGCTTAGTGAAACCAGTGTAATTTGTGTGTAGATGCTCCCATATAAGCTTTAAACCTGACTTGTAATTGCTAGTTTGTGCCCAGCCAGCTGCTTGTTGATCACAAATGTTGTGACTTTAAAGTAGCTCTATAAAATCAGATGGGAAAGTTACAACCGGAGGTTCCTTTAGTCAAAATATTTCCTGCAACTCCCCATCTTTATGCAACTCTCCCTGAGATTAATGAGCATTTTTTCTCCTTTATGATAGAGCCAGTGGGGCTAAGGGGAAAGTTTGAATTCACTAATTAGGGCAGGAGGGAACCGGTTGGGCTCCAGTAAGGACTGGCTTGACCCTTAATTGAAAACATGCACCTTCTGAGCTCTGGGAAAGTTTGATAGAAGTTTTTCTTTAAAAGTTTTGTGCCTTTGCAATTCCCATGGGAAAGGGCAGTTTATGTATGTTCAAACATCACTCATTTAACAGTAGAACAGATGATTACATACATTACCTATCAAAGTGCTTACTTCCATGAAACCTTCCCTCCAAGGACCTCAAGGGGCAAGACAAACACTAATGAATTAACCCTCAGAGCTCCCCCAGGAGGTGGGTAAGTATTGTCCTCTCAATTCGATGGAGCGGGAGAATGGAACAAAAAGGTCTTCTCCTTCACTAGGAAGTAAAGGGGTGTATAACTACAGCTAGCTAATACCAGGTAAAAAGCTAGTGAAGACAAAGCAGCTTGTAGTTTTCACATGTGCCAACAAGTCAAGGTGAACACTAGGGAGGAGGCTAGGCCAGCTTACATGTGAAAACTACAACTGCCTTGTCCACAGCAGGATTTTACCAATGTTAGTGAACATGAGGTCAGAACATACCTTCTTCTCTTGTGAAGACAAGGCTTGAGTTACATTGGCAGGAATTCAGAGTTACTACACGTTTACGCTGAGGTCACTGCAAGTAGAATTTGGTGCAAAGGAATGCACTGAGCCTTGGGGCCCTGTCTTATTCATTATGGGATCCCTGCCTTGTTCAATTCACACCATTCAAACCTCACTCCTGTTGCCTTTCCTCTTGAAGGATCCCAAGGTGCTCCAGAAAGTATGTACCGTGCAGCACTGCTGAAATACAGCTGCTTCTGGGGTGGAGAGACAAGCAGCATATAGCATCATGAAAGTTTGTTTTGTGGCCTGAGAAGCTGCTTTAGAAACTACAGCCATGCACCCTTGAGACCCAGAGAACCATCCTGAACAGTGTCTTCATGTCTTCCACTCCAGCCCCAACACAAACATGTCCTGCGCTGACATCCTATCAAATCCTTTGAAGTGTGATCTTTGATCTCCTTGTCTTAGAACAAAGCAGGAAACTTTCGCCTGCGATGGAGCAACTTTCCTCACCATCTTAGCTGGAAACTGTGTTCCTAAATATATCCCCTGTCCCTTGCCTAACCGCTGACAAATGGACAGAGAAAACACAACCCTTAGTAAAATCTGTGAGCTGCTCCCAAAGGGATGATGAGCATGTTGCAACAGGTGCTTGTAACAGGAGCCCTTAAGACATGTTTTAGCACCTAAATATGTTGATTTCACAAGAAGTCACAATGGATCTCCCTCCTCACTGGATTTAGCTTCTGAATCCAGGGAACATAAAAAGAAATACAAGCCAGTTAGCTCTGTCACCTTTGCATTGTTCTGTACTTGCACCCCATTCAGCTGGGTGCTTCTGGGGGGCAGATGGAAAGACATGTCTCCCTGATCCTCTTGAATCTCTGATTTCCCTCCCCTAATATCTCAGTCTAGAGTGTGACTTTCATCCAAAGATTTCAAAGCACTTAAACATTATTGACCACTCACATTACCTTTCCAGGGAGAGGCCAGGAATTATCCCCATTTATAGATAAGAACTGAGGGAGGTAGAATTTATATATTCTGTTCTAGATGGGCTCTTATACCATCTTCTTCACTAGTATCTGAACACCTTCCAATAGTGCATTAAGCACATCGGTCACATATGGTTTGTTCTCTCTCACAGCCTCTCCCTAAGGGGAGAGTTGTGTGTGCAGTGGACAGGGAGGATGAATATCTATCATTTTAAAAAAATGGATTTTAAAAAAATATATATATATATAAATATATTAAATTTAAAATAAATACAGGTTTAATTTTAACAAAATCTATTTAAATTTGAAACCAACCACCTATGTTAAGGTCTAAACTTACTACATTTGTTCAAGTTTTCAATTATATATGGAAAATAATGTTAGCAGTACGTGTTTGCTGCCAGGTTTTAAGGAAAGTCAAACCACTGAACTAGTGGAAGTCAGTGGCCAAGGGTTTGTTGAAGTGCTAAACCAGTATTTGGCAGCTGTGTTTTATTCAACTACTTTTGTGACTAGTTCATTCAAAGCTGAGACTGATTAGGAGCTGAAAAAGCAGCAAAGCTTGTTTTCTTCTTCCAGTCTAAGAATAAAAATTCGGTGTGAGAGGGTGAGATCTACTAGTTCTAAAATCTTGAAAGACAACGGTGGCCAGAAACAACCAGTTCAATTCATTAACTACATTTAACATTTCCTTTGTTTATTAGATCAGCTGTAAATGTAAAACACGGTTTGATAAACTTTTTTATTTATTTTTCTGATACTTTTCAGGTAGTTTTATTTCATAAAAAAATAGTAAATGCTGTTTTTATGCATTTTAATGGAATTTTAATTTCCATCCAAATGGAACTGGACACAAACCACAAGGAAAAACGTAAATAAGAAATGCATCATTCACCATTTTTAACATAAAAAATAAGAATCTGACTAAATGCAAGTTAAGCAATATAGTTGTTTAAATAAACATTTATAGATGTATTGTCCTGGTTAGCAAAAAGAAACACCAAATTTAGAGCAAAGGCTTGATTTAGCTGCAAATCAACATGTTTTAATGGTTACTCTGATGGTTCCTGGAGTACCCAGGACTGAGAGTCACCTTATTATCCTCTGACTCCAGCAAGAGGTAGACTTGCCTGGGGTGGCTGGGGGTCAGCCCCCTCCCAGCGCCAGCCTGTCAGCCACTCATACACTCGCCTCTGGGCTATGTCAGCCCTGTCTTTGCCTTGCAGGTTAACGATAGGGGCACCCAGCCCAGTCCCAGAGTCCCCTTTGGAGGTTTCCTCTCTGACATCTAGTCCCTGACACTGGCTGCTCACAGAAATCCCAGATCCTCTGCCCAGTTTACTAGTTTTACCTTAAATCGCTGTCTCTGTGTAACATGCAGCACAGGTGTGCACGTATCATAAAACCAAAGTAGGTTTCTGTAAGAAAGGATAGAGATTCCACTAGAAATTATAGTGATGGAAACAAATGGTTACAATACAAAACAAAACCATAAAAGGCAAACTAGGTCCTACACTTAACTATTATCTCTCCTATCTAATAAAGTAGGTCCCCCAGCCCCCAAAGTTCAGTCTGTTGCAGAGCTGGCTGGCTTCACAGAATCAAACTTTCTTGAAGCACCCCTGCTCCACAGGAGGTCTTCTCAGTGAATGGATACCAAGTGCTTCTCCCCGCTCTATTATACTGAAAAGATTAGTAAGAGCAGCAAAGAGTCCTGTGGCACCTTATAGACTAACAGACGTATTGGAGCATGAGCTTTCGTGGGTGAATACCCGCTTCGTCACATGCATCCAACGAAGTGGGTATTTACCCACGAAAGCTCATGCTCTAATTCGTCTGTTAGTCTATAAGATGCCACAGGACTCTTTGCTGCTCTTACAGATCCAGACTAACACAGCTAGCCCTCTGATACTGAACAGATTGTAGCTAATCACCTCATATAATAATTTCATTGTGTTATCTATTGTTGTGGTTATCCCATATGTAATCAGTGTCTAATGAATAGATTTAAACTGAAGGAATATGTGGGATAGTATTATAGGAGTATAGGATTGAGAAGCATGTATTGGTAAAAATGTACTAGGTATATAAGTAAGATAAGGTTAAAAGAATGAGGAGTCCTTGTGGCACCTTAGAGGCTAACACATTTATTTGGGCATAAGCTTTCGTGGGCTAGCAAACAAATACATTTGTTAGCCTCTAAGGTGCCACAAGGACTCCTTGTTCTTTTTGCTGATACAGACTAACACGGCTACCACTCTCAAACCTAAGATAAGATTGTAACACAAGGGCTGCAGCCTTTAGGGCAGTAAGATATGTAGGTTGGTCTTAGAACGCCTCAGGCCTAAAACAGGTTGGCATGAGTGCTTGACCGAGAGATAACCCTGTACCAGTAAAGTGTAAGCTTACCGTAAAAAATGTGTTAAGTGCTGATGTTCTGGAAACTATGCAGCAATAGACTGGAAAATATGCCGCAATGTGCCACTTAACACCGCAACACCCAATAGTAACATTTTGGGGGATTCTATAACCACCTTAAATCAGGGCCGCCCAGAGAGGGGGGGCAAGTGGGGCAATTTGCCCCAGGTCCTGGGCCCCGCAGGGGCCCTCATGAGAGTTTTTCAGGGCCCCTGGAGCAGGGTCCTTCACTCGCTCTGGGGCCCCCGGAGCTTCTTCCACTCCGTGTCTTTGGCGGCAATTTGGCGGCAGGGGGGTCCTTCCGCTCTGGGACCCACCGCCGAAGTGCCATGATGACCCACGGCGGGGGGTCCTTCCGCCCCGGGACCTGCTGCTGAAGTGCTGGGTCTTCAGCAGCAATTCGGTGGCGGGGGAAGACCCCAGGCTCCCTGAATCCTCTGGGCGGCCCTGCCTTAAATTGCTATGGTAACTCATTGAGCTAGATGTGAATGAGAATAAGGGGAACTAAGGGGATCACCAATGAGAACTAGGGTATCCCTCACCATTCCAAACTGTGGTTTCTTGCAATGCTTTTTCACCTAGCAGAGAAGCAGCTTGAGGACAAGCTTGCTATGGACATCCATCCATGAGGAACTGAGCTGAGATCACCTGTTTATTACACATACCACCAAACAGCCATCACAGTTTGTTCAGTGTTGGTCAGATTTGACCCAGTGACAGGATTAGTTAGGTGAGTACCAGTAACTGACACACAATAACCATCCCAGCACTATTTGAGTGTCCTTTATCTGGAAGAATCCTGAAGGACCTTACAAAGTGTGCCTAGAACCACGGAAATTCAGCTGTGTCTGGAGGATGAGGGTGACTCTCATGTGGAGAGAAGTACTGCACAAGATATGGCTGTGCATTCGGAATGCTGGAAACATTTGAGTGGGATTCAAACAGCCACCGAGAAATTAACTATTCCCAGCCACAGCTGATGGAGTTAGAGGAAACCAAACACATTCCTAAAGTTCTCTGCCAGATGCTGGCAAAACCTCTCATCCCAGCCTACATGAAAGGTTACATTTCTTATCATTGGCCCCTGTAAACAATATACTTTTAGTCAGCTCCAGGTTTGTTTGTTTTTCCTTTTTAAATCAAGGCTTGTCTTTGTCTTTAACAAGTGTCTAAAACTTTTCCTTTGTTCTCTTGCACTCAGCCGTTAGGCAGCTGAGTTTTTCATTAAGGGTGCTGATATGTCATGTCTTATCACAAATGACTTCCAAAAGCAGGGTTTGATCCAGAAGATGTTGCTGGCAGGGAATTAAGCGCTCACACAGACAACATGCCAGGTGTCAGCTGACCCACCTCTGCTCTGCCCAGAGTAGGTACTGATGCTGTTCTCTCCTGGAAGTGGATTGTGCTCTGTGGCATCTTGAGGCTGGCTTGAGAATTTCTCATTTGTGGTTTTTTGGGGGTGTATTTTCTGAGAAGCTTGAAGCAGGTCAGAGTAACCCAGGAGAAAGCCACTCTCGTGTGTACCCTGAGGACTCTCCAAAACGCTACAGATTACTAAACAGTCTGGATCTGAATCAAACACATGCTAAACAATACCCATAGGATGTTTCATCCTCTTTTTCTTGTGGAGCTGTAAGAGGCTCATCATGGGTCACTGTTAGAAACTGACTTCCATGGAACTATGCTTTACCGAGATTGAGAATCTGGCCCTGGATATCCTTGCGCATCTTCATTCTGAGACTCCAGTTTGGGCTCTTATGTGGTGTTAAAGATCTGAGCTAGATTTTCCTCCCACTTATTCTGCTTTGTACATTGGTGTAATACTGACATCAGTGAGTTGCTCCTGATTTACACCAATGGGAGAGGAGAATCAGGCCCTTCAAGTTCACCTGCCGGGGACATTTCACAAATGATGGAGAGGCAGGCTAGTGGTTAAATAAAGCGGGAACTAAAGCAGTGGACTGGGAGTCAGGGGATGTGGGTTCTATATCTGTCACTGACAAAGACTCCCTGTGTCACCTTGGGCAAGTTCTGTGCCTCAGTTTCCCTTGGGTACAATGGGAATAATAGCCCTGCCTCCTTCCAATGGTCTGTCTTGTCTCTCTAGACTGTGAGCTCTTTGGGGCAGGGCAATGCCATGTGTTTGCCCAGAGGGGCCCTTACTTCAGCTGGGTCTTGAGGTGTGACTGTAATACAAAGAGGTGCAGCTGTTTTAAAATGGCAAGAGTCTCTCACGGCAGCAAGGCTCAGAACGCCACTGCTGGGGCGCTGGGACACATGGCTTCCTGGCACAGATGCTCAAACTGGCTTTGTTTGGGGAACTTTGAGGGGCGTGTGTGTGTGTGTGTGTGTGAAAATGAGCAAAGGGACATCTGCTAGCAGTGAGCGCTATGGGGGTGTGGACTACACTCCCCAATGTAAGGGGAGGCAGCTTCATTGCAGGGGACCTTTAAAACCCAATGGGGCTGGGCCTGCCCTCCCCCACTGTCTACCAGGGCTCCCTCATTGTTCAAGTCTGTGGGCTCTGATACTGCGAGGTGTCTGGGGAGGATGGGAAGAGCCCGGAAGGAGGGAGTGGAAGGTGAATGGGACGAGTGTGACAAGGAGGGGGAATATAATGTCCTCTGCTCTTTATATCACCAGATCCCCCCTTCCCCCAGGTTACTCTCCTGTAGTCGCCTACCCTGTCCTGGGTACTGTGGGCTCTGTGGAATCCTGCACGCTGAGCTCCCTTGGGCCTGGCACATCGTGGTCACATTGTTAACTCCTCGCACATGGCAGCCTGTGAGTGCCAGACCGACGCTGGGGTTTCTGTGCAAAGGGAGGAGCTGGCAGCCTGAGGCAGGCACCTGACAGTGGCTCTGTGCCCCAGCCCCGTTCTGCCCCTGCATATCTGTCAGGAGGGGCCCAGCCCCAGGTGCGGGCAGAGCTCTCAGATGCCAAGCCAGCCCGGGCAGCTGCAGCAGCCCACGCCCTTTGAAGTGAGGGCTGCTGGCTCAGTGCGGCAGGGAGGCAGACAGCAGCCGGAGCCAGCCCTGCGCTCTGTCCCTTCCCTCCCGCCGCCTGCACGCACAGACCAGCCCGAGGGGGTGGGGCAGCGGCTCATGGCCAGTCTCAGCTATGAGGACGTATCTCCGCCTGCAGCGAAACCACAGGCCCAATCCAGGCGTGCAGCCCTGGTGGAAAGGATGCGGCCTGGGGCTCTCCACAGACATGGTGGACGTCACTCCAGTACCTCCAAGGGGGAGAATGGAGATCCAGCCAGCTGGAGGTAGAACATCCCGGCCCTCCTACCCTGCAGCCGCTGGGCCGGGCCACAGGGACAGCGCACGAGGCAATGCCCCCCATGCACGTGGCTGCGGCCTACCGGCCCTGCCATTTCCGTACTGGAACCGTGCTGGTTCCACCAGGCCAAGGTGCACCCGTGGCAGGGGAGGACTTGGCTCAAACATGTAAATCCAGGAAGTCCTGTGTCACCCCCGGACGGCGCTCTGACGCGCAGAACCAGCCCAACCGTATTTGCCGGACACTAGATCAGAAAAGAAAGAGGTTGAGCCCATCCCAAGCACTCGTCAGCCTATTCATAGCCCGAGGCAGGTTAGGGCTGAGTGAATCCTGCAAGGCCCGGCTTCAGCGCTGGAACTGCGGCAGCTGGGCCACAGGTCACCTCTTGTAAGAACAGATCTGCTGCTCGGATTCCTGTTGTCCCACTCTGCCCTTCAAGTGCCTAGGACAATGCAGAGTCCATCCGGAAACCTCTTCCCTGCAGGGCGATGGGTGCCTGAGGGGGCAGGGGGTGAGTTATGGGGCTTTTCACCTCTGACTCCCAAGCTCTGCTCTGGCCCTGGGCTGGCAGAGGTTGAAAGTCCTTCCTCTTTCCTGTTGGGTGGCCTCTGACGGGTGTCTAGTTTCACAGCTTGCTGAAGGGGTGATTACATCACCATCCTGCTGGGAAGCGACAGTGGCCCTCATGGCTGTCACGACTTCGGGGCTAACTGCACCTCTGTCCCTGCTCTGGTCTCTCTGAGTGCACCCCCTCCGGTGTTTGGCCTCTTGCCCATTCCTGGCCCCTGGTGGGGTCTCAACATTCTTCCACCATCAGCCCAGGAGCTAGCAACCGCTCCTCACCCTGCAGCTCCCTCCGACTGAGCTCAGGCCCCCGGCATTTCCTCCTTTGGGAACCTGAGATCAGTGATAGCAACCAGCAGCTGCCTTGAAACCCTGTTTTTAGTTAGCAGTTGGAATAAAGCATTAGAGAGAGAGGATTTTAAAACAAAACCCAGCTGACGCCCACATTCAGTCTCATCTAATCTGATGCTCCATTGCAAGCTAAGTGCTAGGAATTCCTCGTAAGTCACAGGAGCAGAGCGGGACAACTCACATGGTCACAGCGAGCCCAGATCCTCCCGTGAGTCTGGGAAGCAAGTGACAGGTTTTGGAATTGAAGGGATGGGAATATCAGCCCCAGGGAATTGTGGGAGAGGACTGGCAGACTCTCCAGGCCTGAGTCTGGCAACCCAGACTTGAGCTGCATCTACACTCCAGCATGCCTGGGCTCTGATGTGCATCACAGTGGGATCAGGCTCTGACTCACCCGCCTCCAAGGGCCCAAGTCAAGAGGGGTTATTGGCCTGAGTCAGACTAATTTCTGTGTGAAGGGAATGGGAGCTGGGGCTCGAACCTGAGTCTGCACCGAGGTTGCGCTTAGTGTGCAGTGTAGACATACCCTGTGGGACTCTGGCTGGTTCCTCTGGTGCAAACAGGTTTGGGTGCCCGCCAAGGAGCCAGTAAGGCTACTTGCTGTGACACTGTCTCTTAATGACCCTTAAAAATAAGCTGTTAGAAAAACCTCCTCTCTCTTGCCCTAGCTGGTAGGCTGTGCTAGACAGATAGACCCTGGGGGTGACATATCCACCCCCATTTCTGCTACAGACACACCACGCTAGCACTAGGGCCAGTTACAGTATTAATCATCACCAAAGAGCACCCCCACATTTATCACAGTTTATTATTGTCATGATCTATGGAACCACAGTTCTTCAGGAGGAATTTATTCAACAAATTAACTATACACTTCAGACCCAAAGAAAGAGGCACAACTCGAGTTCCAGCTTTGTCCGTATTGTTTACCAGGGACTACTCCCTGGCTGGAGCTCATGCAGAACACAGTCACAGCTAGAGGCTGAGTAATATATGGGAAATGCTCAACCGTTATGATATTTGTGGTCTGGAAAGGTCGCAGAGCACTTCAGCCATCTCTAAGGTGGAAGAGAGCAGATGTTTAATAGCAAATCTACACAATAGTATAGGATAGGACGTGAACAACTGATTCAACTTAAAATGCAGGGGAAACCGGCTCTACCATGTTGGAATTTACCCAGGGCTTTGGGGTGAACATCTCTTTCCTGGCAAAAAGTACCTCAGGGGCTCTTTAGTCAGGCCCTCAGTATTACAGCACCTGTAGCAGCACAGTGCCCCCTAATGCCTGAGTAGGGCATTGGTTCTACGCTGACTCAGAGAAGAACCTCGCCTACTGAATCGTAGGTGCTAGTTCCTGGACTGCCTGGGTTTTTCCCTGAAGGCCTCTCCAGCCAAATACTGGCCTAGCTCAGCCCTGGTTAGCTTAAGGGATCTGGGGGCACATCTTGCAGCACAAGATGCCATGGCTGCAGGCAGCTCCCGTAACAGGGCAGGCGTGGAGCCTCAGCTACCCCATCACCCCAAGGTCACGCCTGAGACACTCTGGCATGGGGATTTGTGTTTAAGAAGGTTGCCCAGCCTCTTGCTTGTGCTATCACCGCACAAGACAGACAAGGTGGGTGAGGGAATCTCTTTTATTGGACCAACTTCTGTGGGTGAAAGAGACGAACTTTCAACTACAGAGAGCTCTGCAAAAGTCTGTCTCTTTCACCCACCGACGTTGGTCCAGTAACCTATCTTACCTCACCCACTTTGTCTCTCCCACATCCTAGGACCAACACGGCTACAACACTACAAACTATACCCAGACTTGGCATTAACACTCCCTAGCCCTCTGCGGCTAAGTGCACCTGCTGCGTTGGTGAGCCAAATGTGAGTAACTGTGCATTATGCATCCATTGCAGTGGCCCACACAGTGTGAGCAAGCACATTTTGCATCGCTGCCTCCCCCCCTGTGGCCCCCAGCAACTTTCACTGGTGACATGTTCAAATTCTACAATTAGTTTGGTCTGTCCCAAAGAATCCCTGTATTTGTTGCCCGGGGAACACAAACTCCACCCAACACCCAGGGATGCCTCGCTTTTCATTGCTCTGCTCGAAAGCAAAGAGCCAGGCAACATAAAGGAAGCTTCCCCCCAGCATTTGTGATTTAGCCTACAGTGCTGTCAGTCGAGAGGCATGTCAAAATTGGCAGATCTTGGACTTTCTGGACTTTGTAAATTTCTGGGTGGAGCAGGAAACAAAAATTGGCTGTTTATTTTAAATCTGATTGGCTGGAGCAGCCAGGGCCCCTCCCTCCAGCTCCTGAATATTTAGTCTACAGAAAGCAGGTGCCATAGCAGACTCCGCAGAGCTTGAATCAGGGTGTGGTGAGGGCAGCATCAGCCTGTAGGAGAGATGAACTGTTGCCGGTACCCTGTTGATGTGAAAGCTGTTGGCTTGATGCAGTGCAGAAAGCAGAAGGTACTTTGATTTGAGTCTCTTCCCTGTAAATATATTTAGAGCTTTTTCTTTTACAACTAGAGGGTCATGTTCGCTCTTCTGCTTGCCAATAGTGGGATCACAAAGTTAGCAGCTGGGACAGGAAGAATCTAACCTTTTCAGGGCCACATCTTAATAGAAAGGTTGCCTCTTGGCTTCCCTGCCTTTCCATCCGTGAGCCTGTACATTCCCTCTAGCTCCTTCAGTGATTCCTTACAGGGAAAAGTAACTCCAGGAAAGGATTTAGCTTTTTTTTTTTTTTTTAAATGTGATGTAGCAGCTGGATGCCAGGGCTCTTGTGTCCGGACAGCTCTCTGCAGACCCCCAACAAGTGCTCAGTGCACCCCCAGTCTGGGAATCTCAAACCTCCGCTACGGTGATCAAAGCCTATTTTATTCCCTTTTTCTTTTTCAGAAGTACATGATGGCTGTGTCCTGGTCAGACCGAAACAACGTTCTCATCTATAGGACTTTCGAAGAGTTTAAGAAATTCCATGTAAGTTAACAAATCCCTGGACCTGGTGTTATTTCGTTGCTGCCATTACTGGCAGGTGGGAATGCCATTGCTCATTTGCTTTCTCTCCTTTCTTGCTCTCTGGGGTCACTCAGAAAGTACTGAAGAGAAAATTCCCCATAGAAGGTGGTTTACTGAAGAAATCTGACCGGAGCATTCCAAAGTTTCAAGGTAAGGGGATGTAACAAACAGGAGAGAGGGAAGGGAAGACCAACAAAAATGACTAGAGGGGTTGGAGGGAAAGCACGGATGCAGAAAGGGGACTAGAAATCAGTCACTGGGCCAGAGCCTCAGCTGGTGCTGATTTACACCAGTGCAGAATCTGGCCTAGTGTTGGGTTAAAGGAACACATTTGATAATTAACTTTCCAGCTTAAATATTGATCCAAGCCCTTTGCAACATGATACAGTGCAGCCTTCAGATATGATGAAGGGCAAATGTAAGGCCTGATACAAAACAGCACTAACTCCAAGGCACAAGCCATTGAAAATGGTGATGAGAGACACCGCAATATTTACAGTAATTGATCCTGGTTCTATAGATGACGTCTCGCACTGGGATGGGAATTAGAGATGTGTTGGCAGAAGGTACTGCGGACAAGGCAGCAGCACATTATAATCACTTGCTAACAGTGTTTTCTTTCTATCACTTCAAAGATGCAAAACTGATGCAGAGAAAGAGCAGGAATGTGAGCAGGTCAATGGAGAGATTGAAACTGCTGGAGACTTACTCCCAGGAGCTGCTGAAAGCGGATGCTAAAGTCTCCCAGAGCGAAGATGTGATCCAGTTTTTCAAAGCACAAACCCAAGACCTAGATCCTTCCTTTCCAAAAAACAGGTACTGATGAATTATGCTTCCCAGGCTTTTCACATTTCTGTTTATGAAACAGGGGGAAGGGAAATTTCAATACAAAAGGTGGAGAAAAAATTATGTTTTTTTCCTGGGAAATGTTTTCCATTTTGTGATCCACTCTGAATTAATTAGTAATGCAGGACGACTGACGTGACATTGAATGATAAAAACACTGATAAGTTTTCCATAATGCTTCCCCCTGTTCTCCTTGCATCTTGATCCCTTTTTCCATTCTCTCACTCACTTTTTTCAGGATGCAGAACTTAACATTTTCTAGATATTGCTGGTTTCACTCAGACCCGTGGTATATTTGTGCTGCAGAGCCAAAATTGAAAATCAGCCAATATTTTCCTTAATAATAATGTATCTCAGCAACCCCTGATCTGCTTCCCTGCCTGAGATTCTGTATTAGCAACTGCTTTTCAAATCTAGAGAACTAGCTCTTTTGAAAGCATGGTTTTCAATTGGCAAACAGCAAAACAATAATTATGAACATATTAAAAATGAGGCAGTTTTTATTCTAGATCAAAGCACACTCAGAAACAAAGTGAATTTCAGGGTTTTGATGTCTTGCTTAATGCAAAATGGATGGAGCAAGTTAATGACACTTTTGCAAACAGACAGAAAGCAAACAGGCAGGGTAACAACCTGTGTGCAACACCCTCTGACTATTGCAATTCAGAAGGGTCATTACAAACCCCTGCAAAGTGGAAATGCAGATACTGAGAGGAGTGTGGGCTAGTGGTAAGGGACGGAGTATGGGAACCAGGGCCTTTCAAGGTTTATTTCCAACTCTACGATGGTTTCACTGAGTTTGAGCATCTCTCTCAGACCCTCTGTGCCCCAGTATCCCACCTGTGCACTGGCCATAAGAACTTGCGCAAGAGAAGAGGTATGTTTGGGAATGTTTGCTGAGGGCTTTTAGATCCTATGGACTTAAATGCTGGCTACCCATTGTCCTGGTCTTCTGCATATGGGTGAATTGCACCCAAAGGATGTTCTTGAAATTGATCTGAAATGCAGTCTCTCTCCTGGCTTCAGAACAAACCAGTGTCAAACTTTACTTTCCAGCATTATAATTATGCCCTCAGAAATGGGAGATGGAAAGAAAGACCAGTCCAAGCAGCAGAACCCATCTGTTACTCAGCCAGTGGTCTCCCAGAACTACAGCTGCATCGAAGCCTATGAAACCAAAGACACAAAGAACAGACCCTTCAAAGTTGCCAAGAAGGAAATTGTCGAAGTGTTAATCAAGGATGTGACTGGTATGTCTTGTATGTCTGGTTATTTTCTGGTTTTGGATGTGAATTCTAGAGATTTTTAGACTGGTTCATGGCCTGACAAAAATGTGTGTTTTGCAATATGTGTGCGTGTGATTTGTAATATGGGGAGTGTGTACTGAATGGTATAACTTACCTTGGTTGGGATTGTAAATATTCTGTCAAGAAGAAAAGAACAAGGGAAGTAGGGTGTTCCGGTTGGTGGAACAAGGAGTGTAAGTGTCGGGACTTCTATATCTAACCTTGGGAGAGAGCATGAGTTGGAGACTTTATAAAAACAGTCGCATGTGTTAGGCAACTTTAATATTGGGCGGTTGCCACGTCCCCTATAATAATTAACACAGGGGCTGCAAAGCTTCAATAATGAACGGCTGAGAAGCACTTTGACAGCAGTGTCCAAGTGCAGTGTATTGGGTTATTAAAAGTGCTCCTGCATTACATGCTCCCTCTTGCTGTTTGCCGCAGGGTGGTGGCTGGTGGAGAACAAGGATCAGCAAATAGCCTGGTTCCCAGCTCCGTATCTGGAGGCGAGAGTAACTGGGGAGGCGAGTCTGAATGCCAGAGAACTGGATGAGGCGGGTGAGTCTGTTTATCCCTTGCTGTGGCTCTGAGCTTTCCATCGCTGTTGCTGGCTTGGGGCTGCATGTCACTACATCAACATTTCCCCCCTAAAAGTAGGTCCTGCAAAAAAAATTCAGCTCAGACTGAAAAACAAACACATCACAGAGAGGAGGCATGAGCTGGCGGTTAACACCCAGGACTGGGACGCGGGAGACCTGGGTTCTGGTGCCCAGCTCTGCCAATGACTTGTTGTGTGACCTCGGGCAAGTCCCTTACAGGGCTGTTGTCAATTTAAAGCTCACACTCATCTGCACACCTTTACCTGTTGTCATTACAAGTGGCCTTGTGATAACGATCTTCCCCAATTTGTTTCCTTTGTGCTTTTGACAACGACAATTACCCTGTGGGTCAGTTGGTCATTTCCCCAGACACCTGGCTGGCAACAGGACTCGGGGCAGCACTTGGAACCCCCTTTAGCTTCCTGAAGACTGATTAGATTTGGAGTTGACATGGTCCCTTTTAGCCTCCAGGCCTCGGTTCCTCCATCTCCGTAATCCCTACCCACTGCAGAGAGGCTTGGAGGCTCGATTCTCCAATGCGTGAAATTCACCCTTGTCCAGAGGGCGACATTGGTCTGGTCCCTCTACCTGGGGTGAATGACCCCCTATTGCTTGTAAGTTCTGCTGCCCAGATGGCAGGCAGTCCAGAGTGGTGTTCCTACCTCTCGTTCCCACGCTCCACCCAGGGCTCTCTCTTACCTGCAAAGCAGAAATGACCCCTTCCTCTTTCTTCCAGGGACTCTGTATTACGCCGTGCGGGCCTACAAGTCTCAGAAGGCCGATGAGCTCTCTCTGAATGTCGGGGTAGTTGTGGAGGTGCTAGAGAAATCTGACAATGGCTGGTGGCTGATCTGGTGAGGTTCTCTTCCCCCATCCCCCTGCTGAGTCAGCAGCTCACTCATTCCCTGCCCTGGGGAGGTACCCACGGACCTCAGCCTTTGGCAGTCCCCCAGCCCGTCTGAGAGAACTCTCTCACCCAGGCAGGGATCTTTATGTCCGATACACAGTAATGGGCTGGCCTCCCTTGAAGGGGGCGGGGGTCCAGGGACTGAAGGCCTGCACTTGGGGCATGGCTAGGCCTGTGCTGGGGAGCCTGTCCTGTGTTGCTTGGGAGGAAAGAGCATCTCCTACTGGGAGAATTAAGAATTCTCAATGGAACGTCCAGGGCGAAACCCCTCTCTCCCCACAACCCGAGTGACCAGACTGTGTGTGGGGAAGTAATCGGAGACTGGCATGGAATTCATGCCTATGGGCTGGGCTGGCAGCCACCAACCCCTGCACCCAGCACACCGCTATCCTAGCTGCAGAATCTGCGTGGGCATGGATACGGTTACCCTGGCAGCACCCCGCTAACCCCCTGTGCTTGTCTGCTGAAATCTGGCATGGATCCCGCCAGGGCAGCTTGCAGTGCCCCATCCCCTTGGGATGGATTCACCCCCCAGGGCTCTATCTGAGCACACTGTTCTACACGTCCCATGGGTCCCACCTGTCATAGAATCATCAAAGATTAGGGTGGGAAGAGACCTCAGGAGGGATCTAGTCCAACCCCTGCTCAAAGCAGGACCAACCCCAACCTTGTCTCCCCTGGCTTTGGTGTCACCAATTCTGAGCTCGCTCCTTGTCTTCCCTTTGCCCTCAATGGCAGCCCCCCCCCACCCCAAGTTCTGTCCCTGTCTCCCAGGTCTGGCATATGTGGCTGGTACCCAGCACCCCCGGCTGCATTTCCCAGGGATGGGAGTGTCCGTAGGGACTCTGATCTCCCCAGCATGGTCGGAGCGCGCGTGAAGTGGCCCTTATCCTTATGTGTTGCTTTCCCCTGCCTTTCTCTCAGGTACAATGAGCACACTGGCTACATCCCCTCCATGTTCCTCCAGCCGTACAAGAACCCGCACAGCAAGTTCCAAACGATGGTGAACCCTGGCCTCTGCGTCTCCACCCCTAACCTGCTGCAGGCCACCAGCCCCTCCAACTGGAGTTCCCTCCCCCAGCGCAAGACACTGGTGCCCCCCACTCACTCAGCGCAGGAGACGCCCATAAAGAACAGGGATCCTCTGAGCAGAACGAGATCGAGATCTCTGAGCGGCCCGCTGACTGGGGCGGAGAGCGCAGCCAGCTCCAGCCTCACGTCTGAGCTAGACAGTCTGTCTGTTAGTTCAGGGAGCGGGAGCGAACACGGCTTCAGCCAGGATTGGAAGGCAGGCTCAGCAGGGTCTTTGCCTGGCCTCAAGCAGGCCGGGCCTGGCCTCCTGCAAGCGAGCCTAGGTCAAGCGTCGGCCAGTGGAGGCAGCAAAGCTCCTCACCTCACCACCAAGGATAGGAATGATTCTGGCTTTGAGGAGGAGTCTCCAAGCGACTCAGATTCTTTCCTTCACAGCCCAGACTCTGCTGCCAGCGTCCCCAAGGTGCCGGCGCGACCCGCGGTCCAGGAAATCCTCCAGAAATGCAGCACTGTGACCAAGAGAGCTGTGCAAAGGGCTGCCCCCAGGCCTAATCTGCACTCCTCACCTCACCTCCACCCCGGAGGGGAGACGTGTGCAAAGCCGACGGATGCTCTAGAGCATGTGTGCCTCAGATGAGATTCCGTTATCGCCCTGAGCTGGAGGGTGGAGACTGCAGTGGCTGAAATTCCTGACATTATCCTTGCTCTGCCATCTTTTAATGGCCACAATGGGAAGCTGACTGAGGAAGATCAGCGCTTGTGATGGTCGTGCTGAGAGGACGGACTCGGCCTTTAACTCCTGGTTGGAAGCTGCTCTGGCTGGTTTGCGTTAATGCACTAGTCTCGCTGTTCACATGGGAAGAACTGGAGGCTGGAATGCCGCAGGATTGTCCCTGCTGGAGATACTGCACCAGATCCACAACTGGTGTAAATGGGGTCATTCCATGGACTTCAGTAGAGCTGTTTATACCAGCTGAGGCTTTGGCCCACTAACTGGTTAAGAGGTTAAATGTTAGAGTTAAATGAATCCCAGCCATCTACCTAAGGATTTCTTTACCCCATTACTGAGGCCCAGAGGCTAAGTGACTTGGTCAAGGTCACGCAGAAAATCAGAGTAGGAAATCAAACCCTCAGCTTGTAAGTGCCAGGCCAGCAACCAAACCACCAGACCAGCCTTCTTCTAAAAGACTTATCCTAAAGTGCAGTGTTAGATCAGTGCAGGCTGGACTCCGTTTGCTTTACCCATTGTAACCACATCTCACACACATCAGCACACGTAGTCTCTTAGGATCCACTGCAGCATTAGGCGGTTAAGTCCCCACCCTTGTAAACAATCCGACACCACTAGATGAAACGATCACATTTGATGGGAGGAGAGGGGGTTCTCTAACCCAGACTTCCTTTCGCTTATTTTGGTAGAGCCAAGTAAATAATTCATAGGAACCATTTCAAACTGTCCGGTCCTCCGCTCTGTCCCCAAATTGACCTGCGAGCAGTTTGGAATGTTGTTGGATAATGGGGTGAAAGTGGAGGTTTGGAAGTGGTTTACAAGGCATATATTTTGCAGTTGTTCTCCCCATTTCACAAACTGAAAACTAGCTAGTTGCCAACCCAACATATTGAGCTTTTCAGAATCTGTTAAGTGACAAGTGGCTACCCTCTGTAGAAAGAGCAATAACTGACAGCCAAAGACTTCAGTAATTCGAAGAGAAAAGAGGGCTCACGGCTGCCTGCAGAATTCTAACAGCGTTTAAGCCAATCCCTGTGCTGAGAGTCCCTGTTCGGTGATCCATTTCAGCTCAAAATCTGCAGTGGAGTTAGAAGAATGGAAGGGGCATAAACTGGGATGCACCATTATGATGTTAAAACAGGCAAAGGAACCTGGCTGGCAGGGCGTAACACATGCAGAGTTGTAGCTGAGTAACAGATACAGGCAGCTGCCAGCAGAGGGCCCTTACAAGAAGAGAAGGGGGTTAATGCACAGTAACTCAGATTAAAGGTCTCTTGCTGCAGGTTACACTATAGATAATATGGTGCTTGGATTTTAAGTACTAGTGATGAGTGCTTTGCAATAGCTAAGCCACTGGTTAAACGGAGAACCTGATTCGATTTAAACAGGGGACTCCATTCAGCCCAGCCGACTCTCCTGTTTTATCCTGCAGGTGAGTACCAATTTAATATCATGATCATTGCCAGCGCAGCAGATCAATGTATCAGAGATGCAGCAGATACAGAGAGAGACAGACAGACAGACAGCTGCTGATTTCTCCTGGAAGCTGTTACAAGTGGAGAGTAAAGTGAAACTGGTGCCCAGCTTGTCATGGCAGAGTTTCAGGATCTTGAGCCCGGGCTCTGCAGAAACCAGGACCCATCAGCTGTGCTTCTCCTCCTAATTAATTAGCTTGCAAAACAGTTTGAGGATGTAAAAAGCTATACAATAAGCGCTGAGCAGCAGTATTAGTTCAGTCAGCACAGGTCTGAAGACCAAGATTCTGATGAAAATACTCCTGTAGGGACAGGGAGCTTTCCTTCAGCAGCTCTGCATTTCACTGATTATTTCTGATCTGTAGATTTCTTTTCATAACGTCATTTGCATTTTCAACCAGCCCTGGGCTTATTGAATGCAAACAAACTAGGTTAGAACAACATTGCAGGGCTGCAAGAAACTGATCAGAGCAAGATCACAGGTGTAATTCTATCCCTCTCTATAAGCCCATTGCTATCAGCGCAGCTGTAAGCAGTAGAGCCGAGATGTTGGCATAGTGGGGTGAGTAAATGACTGGAGAAGTAGCCTTAAGGATAATTAGCCCTAACGTCATATTTTGATACGTGGCACTGCTCTTTCTCTAGTAACAACATTTTAAGGCCCTGATTCAGCAAACCACTTTAGGCACATGCATGTTTACACTTTGTAAACAGCAAAGATTATACCTATTCAAGGAGTTACCACCCCAGAGACTTTTCCCTTCAGTATTGCCATCATGCAGCTAGTCACAGGATCTGGGCAGAAGATACAACCTAAGCCAAGCAGCTGTTCCATCAGGCATCCAGCGGCCTCCCGGAGTTACAGATGCATTACAGCCTCTGAAACCAGACACAAACGGATCCTTTCAAGTTAACAAGGCTCCAGTCCCCAGTGGATTAATCAGGGCCACAAAAGGCAAGTTTTCCATGTGTTGTCATTTGGAGCTTAAGATGTGAAATAAAAGATTAGCCACATTGGAGTCTCCACTGAAAGGTTTTGTGGTTAAGAACTGCCAACAAATCTGTTTGTGGGATCTGCTCTTATGGAAATGTATTTGATCAAGAGAAAAATAGGCTTGCAGCTCTTCTGCTTGTTACATGCTCCTTTCTGCTGGTGGCTGCATGGTGGTAGCTGGTGGTGGTGGAGGACTAGCTAAGCCTGGTTCTTAGTTCCGTTTCTGGACAAGACAATTAGGACAGTCACAGAAGAGGGTGAGTTTCAATGCAAGAGCTCCCATTTGATTTCTGCCGTATCTATCCCATTGCCACCTTTGCTCTGCATATCCAGACTTTGACCCCAAAGTTCTCAAAACACTTGAAACAGGCTGGCTGAATGTCATTATCCCCATTTTACAGACTGAGGAAACCGAGGCCTAAAGAGGCTAAGTATTAGAGCTGGGGATAGAACTCAGGCCTCTTGACTTGGCCTTAACAGTGAAAAATCATTGATAACTTTCTGCGAGAATATGGCAGCAATCAGCAGATTCCCCCCAATCAGGTTTCCATAGAGAGGATTTTCAAACATTTCAGGGTCTGAATATAAGTGCTTGAAAACACATTCACATGAAAGAGTTCTTGGCACAGTAAAAGTGATAAGCACAATTACATGGAGTGGTTAGAGAGCAGGGGATTCGGATAATTTCCCACTGATTTTCTACATAGCCTTGGGTGAGTCACCTTCACCTCTGACCCTCAGGCTAGCAGCTTGTCAAGCTGCCACACTGCCCTACTTCAGAGGGGTACAAGGCTTAATTAACACCTGTCCTCCGATGGAAGGTACTGAGTGTACAGTATTAGCACAGAACGTTGTATTTAAAATGGAAATCAGTACAGGCACCAAAGCTTTTCGAGCTCTAGAACAGACACAGGAGGACTCAGACTCGGGCGGGCAGCCTATCCCCTCGTTATCTACGGCACAGAGGAGACAGGAAGTCGAGACTGGACTCACTCATTTATAAAATCGAACTTGAAATATTTATTATAAAAATACTCAAACTGCAACTTGGGGTGGGGTGGGGGGAACTAACGTTAGCGTCCGGCACTTCAGTCAGTGTGTGCGGGTCCTTGGCTCACCAGTCATTCCCCTCGGTATACTGCAAGCAGCATATAAAAGGTCACAGACTCATGTCCTCTTCCCACTTTGACACATCTGCTAGTCTCATATTTTGCCACATGAAATCGATGAACATGGAGGCTTGCAATAAGCGGCCTAGTCTCTGGAAATGGCGCTCTGTAAAGAGGAAAGAAAAATTATGGCTAAACAGAAAGGGTTAAGTTCAAGGCAAATCAGGCGAATTCTCTTCTCTGCCCTGACTGAGGCTAACGGGGGAAGGAGAGGACGCTGAAAGTGTATCATCTGCACAGACTTTGAAAAATTATTTTTCAATGCTGGTAATAAGATGCCAGGAAGCAATTATTCATTCCACATAGCACTGGCATGAGGATGGCAGGACAATACAGCAGGCAACACTATAATGTATTGTTGCCTACAAGCTGTGTCCGGGGCACAGCTCAGAGACCTGGATCTAGGGCACGGCTGAGATCAGGCGCAGTGTGCTGGTGCTGGGGGAGTTGCCACAGGAGCACCTCTGGATGGATGAGCCACTGAGTGAGCCACTGTGCCAACGTTTTCACGGAGCTGAGATGCGGTCTCTTTTGTAACTCACCGGTGTATGGCAGAAGGGATTCCACAGCAGTTTTGATCCCCTCATACTGCAGGAGACACTCTGGCGCTTCGTGCTTTAGGAGGGTTTCAAGGACAGCCTGAGCCTCATGGCAGTTTCGAGAGTTTGTGTTCCATGTCACCAAAAACTTCAACACTGACTCTACAGAGAAAAGCCAGTAATTCAGGAGTGTGTGGTTCACACACGCAACCTCAAGGGCAACATCATCCCACAAGAGATGCCAGTTCAGGAGGGATCTGTTTTCATACCCGCCAGGTCAGGTGAGCTTCCATGCAGGACTGAGTGACAAGCTTGGGGGCCAATAGTAATTGTATATAGAGTCACTCACTGGATTGATTGTGACACAGGTTGATTGAGAACAACTAATTGTAATGTATGGAAGTGGCCTTGTGAACAGAGACGGTGACAGGGATGCAAATCTCCAGGTTCTAAATTCCTAGCTCTGCTCCTGACCCAACTTGGGCAAGTTACTTAATAAATATATGGAGACATACCTACCTCCTAGAACTGGAAGGGACCTTGAGAGGTCATCGAGTCCAGCCCCCTGCCTTCACTAGCAGGACCAAGTACTGATTTTGCCCCCGATTCCTAGGTGGCCCCCTCAAGGATTGAACTCACAACCCTGGGTTTAGCAGGCCAGTGCTCAAACCACTGAGCTATCCCTCCCCCCTGTGTGCTGCCATTTCCCCATCTGCAAAACAGGGCTAATAGAACGTAGCTGCCTCCTAGGGGTGTTGTGATGCCTTGACACACCTGGATGGAAAATGCCACCAGGGTGAAAAGGAACATTGCATGGCAGTGGTTTGTGGCCACAGACCAGCCTGTAGCGGGCTCGCCACTGGCACCCTCACTGATAGCAGCAGTCGCGCTGGGCAGGCTGGGAGGCCAGTGGTGAAGGGTGAATATAAGGAAGATTCTAGTCTTTCTAGTTTCAGTACAGAAAACAGGCTTCTAATCTAAAATACTCTTTTAGTCACACGAGCAATAGCTCAACCAACCTTTCTGATCCTTCCGCAGTCTAAGGATGTTCTTTTCTAAGTTCTCTTTCCCATTGGTTTCCTTAAGGATAACTAAAGGGGAAAGCAAAGAGACAGGAAATAATGGTATGGTTAACTTCTAGAAAATAAAAAGGTTACAATCAGAAGCCGAGCTTTGGAAGTAGAAAGTATCCAACAATTTGAGGTATTTAATGAGTGTGCAACACTATATCCTAAGGCTCCCTGTACTGTGTCAACACCCTGGCTCAGCCCAATTCCTCATCACCAATGGAAAAACACGAACGCTAGGTCTAGTTTCTCTGCCAAACTCGAAACCTGAATCTGATCTCCGGGAAAACCAAATCAGCAACCTGACCCTCAGCGCTGTGAAGAGCTGTTTTGTGGAGTCACTGCCAGGAGCCAGGTGCTCGTTTAAAATTCAGACAAATACTGCAAAGTAACAATTAATCTCAATAAAGATTCTGGTTTCAGTCTGTTGGCTTTTAGGGATGAAAGCTGCCCTGTCCTCTGTCTCACGGCTCACCGCCCCGGGACAATCAGTCACTGTGAATGACGCTCAGAGGAGCCATTGAGGTCTGTACGGTGCTGTGTTTAACGTCGGTCATGCTCTGACCTTTCCTGAGATGCACTTGTGCTTTGAGATCAGAGGAAACATTTGCTGTTGGGCACAATGCAGTGGGGCAATGGTGATTTCAAAACAGAGGTGACAAGAAAAGGGGAAAATAGAAGTGGGAGGCTCCTGGACTCTGGGTTTCTGTCTCCTTTACCTGACAGAAGGGGATGATTTGGAAGACTCCAGAAAGAACACTGACAGTGGACACCTACCCTTGATCACTGTCAGCACCGTGTGTGGCCGATCCAAAGAGATTGCCAGCCCTAAAGCTTTCAGGTACTTCTTCTCGTGGAGCAGGTTGGAAAGCTCTTGATCTCTGTAATGCAGTCAGGAAGAAGAGGTTGTCAGAGGTTGGTTTGCTTGAGAGAACAAAACGTTATGCAGAATGCAGCAAATTGAATGGTAACAATGCACAGAGATTTAGTGCCAAGAAGTAGGCTAGCCAGTGAAAACCTCAGTGCCCTCATTGTGTCAATAATTATCCTGGCATTATGTTAAAGGGGCTCCTGAGCTATTCTGTGCTGGCTGACACAGGAGAAAATGAATGATGAGTAAGTTTCAATGGTCTGACTTGGCTTATCTCAGCAGTACAGAACCTTGAAGTTCATTGACTTCCAAGTTAATAGTTATTATATGAAGACTTTATGGGAAGCAAAGATAACCTACACCAGTGGATGAAGAGCTAAGAGAGATTACAGGGCAGACAACCAGATAAACAAAGGCTTTGCTTTATGAATAAGAAGGAATGGGAAGGCTTTAAGTGCAGTTTCATGGGGATGGCACATGAGAAAGGAGACAATATACTATCCAAAGTATTGCTCAGGGTTACTCACTTCATAATCTGCTCCTCCTGCTTAGCTTGCTCCTCTTCCAGCTCAATTTCAGTGACATCCTTTAACAGATCACAACACAACCGCTGTCAGTCTTGTTTAAACAGTTTGATTTCCTGCCCATCTTTTCAGCAGGAGCCTGTGCTCCGCAACAAGATCTTTATGTGGGGTTTCAAATGCTGAATCTAGCTGCTCCCCAAATTATTTAGAGCATCATGGACTTCACCCCTTCCCAGCCCATCGCTGGTGCTCCCACTGTGCCTCTCATTGCTTGCAGGCTGCTCAGGGCCATTTCCTGCCTCTGCCTTTAGAGAGAAGTGGCCAGTGCTGTTCTGGAGCCTCAGCCAAAATCAGTATCTGCCTATCCCCATTTTACAGATGGGGAGGTTGAGGAAAGCAGAACTCAGGCAGCCTCGCTCCCAGTCTTGGATTCTGACCACTAGACCACACTCCCTCCATTCTTTTCTCAAAGCAAATTGAAGGAGGACCATGTTCGATACCTTCCACACGATGACACAGGAATCGCTGGATGCTGTCACGACCAGGTCATCCTGTCTGTTACAGTGGAGACCCCACACTTTATCTTCATGACCGTCTAAGGTTTTCACACACTCATTTGTTTTAATCGTCCAAAGTTTCAAGAGCCCATCGGAACCGCTTTTGGAAAGGGGAAAGAGAAACCAAACGTAAACCCCTGGATTAAATTGGCACTGGACAGTCCTAGTCTTGCTCTGCTGCATCCTGTCAGAAGTGAGGGCTTGGTAAAAGTGACACTCTCACACCATCACGGGACCCTGTCAGGTTAAAAATCATTTCAAACTAAACCAAATGATGCTATGAACACCCCCTTAGAGTATTCTTTCTGTCCTGGCTAGTCACATAGCCCCGATCATGGCAGTATCTGAGGCACTCAGAATCTAAATGTATGTACCCTCCCAGCACCCCTGGGAGGCAGGGCAGTGCTTTTATCCCCATTGTACAGACAGGGAATCGAGGCACAGAGAGAGTAAGTGACTTGCCAGGGACAGGAAGTTGGTAGCAGATGTGGGAACTGAACCGGCGTCTCCCAAGACCCAGGCTAGTGCTTTAGCGGCTGAACCATTCTTCTGCTCTGAACTAAGAGTTTTAAACCTCAATGTGCGTCTCGCTGTGTATGCAGCTCATTGGCTTTTTCCATTTCTCTCTGCTTGGAGAGTGCAAAGATCATTCATGCAGGTTTTATTTCTGTTTATAACCAGTAAAGGCAGAAAATCCTTTCCTTTAGGGGTCTGCATTCGTTTCCCTTTGGCTGATTAACCCTTCCTCTGCTGCTCATGCCCTCTACAAGAGGTGAAATGCCCCTCCAGAGCAGCCCACGTATTGGGTATATCATGTCCCAGACAGTTCAGTGGAGGTTATTAGAACACAACAGCACAGGTGCTAGACTGGAGGACAAAACAGGGGCGGAACTGGCACTTCAGGAAAGCTCAGCAGAAAGCGAGGATTTTCCCATCAGCAAGGAGAACGTACAATTCGCTTCTGGGAAAAGGCTACAGCCAAGGTGGCTGGTGCTGACTCATCTGGTTGCTGGTTTAAGACCCAAATCCAGTGTCAGCGTAAGCAGGTGAAACTCCCACTGACTTCAATGGGAGTTTCACCTGCTTACTCCAGAGTTGAATGTGGTTCCCTCTCTCGTAAGAATCGCACCTGCCAAGCACATCTCTCTCCCTGGGAAAGGGGATTTTCAAATCAACAACTCAACCTCCCGCTCAAGCCTCTGTTCGCCAGTTTGCTGCACTGGCCTAGCTTCACTTAGGCTCCTAGAGAAAGGAACATACCTACTAAGCAGCTGTGTCCCCCGGCTCACGAAAACTATCTTCAGCACAGAGGCGTCGTGACCTTCAAAAGTCTGGGGGGAGGAAAAAAAAAAAGTATAAAAAGTAGTAACAGAATATTAGACAGCCAGGTCACACGGGAGACCATGCCTCACTGTCTGGGGCGAAGAGGCAGTTTGGAATGGCGCTCTTCTTTCATGAGAACAAAATCTGTACCCAGATTCTAGATAAAGAAGTTCCAAGCAGACAGACCATATCCCCGGAACCTGTGTTTTACTACAGCGTGGGAAAGGTACGAGGGAAGAAAAGACGTATCCCAGTACTACTTTATAAAAGCTTAGTTTAACTGCTTGAACATGCAATCCAAGGTTAAATCACAGTATGATCAGAGCGAGACATTTACATTAACTGGATCAGTCAGCTGCTGACAAGTTGATTCACCTGCTTATTGTGTCAAGCAAACATTAAGATGGGAGATAACACCATTGGGGAAGAGTCACGTGGGGATCACAGCACTAGGACTACTAAGTTATCTAAAGGTAGGAGCATGCAATAAGAAGGGTGCAACTTAGCATCTTCTAATAATGAGACAGACTGGAGAGATGTTTCTCCATTGAAGACCAAGAATCAAATTACTCTGTTCTATGCCCATTTCCTCCAAGGTCCTATCTGTGTCACTTCAATCCAGCCTGCACTGCTCCCGGGTTGGCCAGAGAAGGAAGCAGGTTACTCAAGAGTACTGCTAAGGGGCTTGCTGCCTGTGCAGGTCTCAGATCCTGATGGCCTGGAGAACAAACCCAGGCCTGAACAGCTTTTCCCTCGTCATGGCAGTGTTGTTACACTTCTGCTAGTCTGGCCAAGCTGTGTCTATTTGGAGCAGCCACATTCCAGTGTTTGTCTAGACGACCCAGGAGTATGAATTTTCATTACCTTCAGACAGCTGAAGTCATGAAGACCCCACAGCTTCACAGTGCCATCTGCTGAGGAGGTGGCCAAGACTTGATCCACAGGAGAAAACTGCACGCACCAGATCCCACGCGTGTGTCCCGAGAAGATGCCCATCAGAGAGCAATCAGGACAGGACCACAGCTTGGCCGTCCTGTCCTGTGAGCCAGTGGCAATCAGTTTGTCATTTGGAGAAACCGCCACACTATTTATATCCTAGAGAAAGTCACACAAAAGGAGTAAAGCAGTGAAATTCTCTTGCCAGCACTAACCAAATACCTGGTTAGCCCAGGGCTGAGAATGGAGCTGTGAGAGAGGTACAAGTTCTGGCTATGCTCATTCTGAGCCCTCAAGAGTCATTGTTCCCAGGACCTTACCTGTGTTACAGCTAACATGCCTGTTACAGCTCAACTAAAAACTAAATACAACATTTTCCTGCAATGTGATCTCCGCAGAGATGTGAAATCTTTCCTTTTGTGCAGCTGTTCTATGCTTATAGGCAGGTGCCCCCAAGCCAAGTCCCACTAACTCTGTCAGTCTCAGACACACGTCTGTTTCCTGTACTGATCTGAGATTCCTAGCGGAGAACTAAACCATCTGACAAAGAGAGGGGAGAAAAATACATGCCCTGGCTTGGGACATTTTTTTTTTTAGCAAAAGGAACAAATAGTTTCAGGGGGGATTTCCTGAGCCTCCACTTTACAAATAAATCACTGATTTTCCTTGTCTGATGTCAGTGGAAGTTATTTCCTCAGTCATGTTACTGCCCGGAATCCAAACAACATATGTTTTATGAAGAACTGAACCTTGCTGCCAAAGGCACTCAAAGCACAGATCACAAGAACGGCCTCGCTGAGCTTCTACAGAAAAAGAACCTTCTCAAGTCCACTGAGATTTTACCTTGTTGTGACCCCTCTCTGTTACGTGGGCATGAAGAACTTCAGGGCTGGAGACCAAGCCTGCTTTTGCTTTGGCAGCGAGGGACTCTGGGAGATTCCAGACTTTGATGGTACAGTCTTGGCTGCTGGTGACTACAAAGCTCTCTTTCATTCTGGAAGCAGGAGTGGGGTGAAGATATGAAGAGGAAAAATGTCAAATGCAATAAAGCAAAACAATTGCTTCACCTGCACAGAGAAAATGGCTTTTCTTTCCCCAGCGCCATCCTACACACTCAGTTGGGATTTCAAACAGCTCAGTGTTTTAATGTTTCTAAAAGCTGCAGTTCATTTCATGTCAACCCTTACAACTGCCGTTCAGCTATTCACCACAGGCACCATTACTCCTCTGGGCCAAATATCACTTAATGAATTGCACCTTTCGAATACAGAAATTGGACTCCAAAGAGAAACAAATGTGAAGAAAGTAGAAGAATTTATAAACGAGCAAGATTTCCCAAGCAAGTTCTATTATCTCTGTGTTTCTCCTCGGTCCCAAACCCTTCCCTTTCTATTTCACTGTAAGGTAATCCAGGAGCTAGATAGATCAAGGCTCCTGCAGCTTTTTGTTCCTCTAGACAAACTTGAGCCAGCTGGACAAAGAGGAGAAGCGCAAACATATGAGCTGGGGGTGGTGAGGTAAAAGGATGGGCCAAAAAAAGTCTCTCTTCCAACTTTATCCCATTACAAGTCAACACGTTTACCCTGACGGGCCTGGGATACCGCAGAGGCAGCAGCCTTGCTTCACACCGACTGGGATTTCTTCATTGTGAACACAGACCATATGTAAGAAGAATGATGCCTCTGTTACCTTGAGCAAGAGAGCGCACCCACTCCATGGGCATGACCCAATCCTTCGGCCACACAGACCACATCGCCTGCTTTATCCATCCGCCAAACCCGGAGGCTTCTGTCCTGAAACAGGAAAGGAGGAAAACGGTTATACTTTTCTGACAAGTGAATAGATTAGTATTAATAGCCAGTGGGCCTGGTATTAATCTATGCCTGCAGTCATTTCATCATCACCACTTCAGGGCAGACAGACAGACAACTGTAATGAGGGATTCCATCTTACAGGACAAAGCAATATTCATAGAATCACAGAAATGTAGGACTTAATAGATTATCTAAATTCACCCTCCTGTGCTTAAAAATCTTCCAAGGGGATTCCACAGCCTCCCTATTATCCTTTTCCAGTGCTCAGCTATTCTCAGAGTTAGAAAACTCTCTTAATATCCAACCTAAATCTTCGTTTCTGCAAACTGAGCTAGACAAATTAAAGGTAATTTTAATGGTAAGCTAAAATTTACATTAGTTACTTTATTTTTGAGCATGTTGAAGCAGCCTGCCCCTTGTCTCCTTACCTCTGATCATCTATGCTACATGCTGCTCCCAGGCACTTTTGCAGCAATGAATAGCTCTGAGCTCACATGCTGGAGAAAGACACTTACTAAGGGTACGTCCACACTACCTGATGGATCGGTGGGTAGCGATCAATCTATCGGGGATTGATTTATCGCGTCTCATCTAGACACGATAAATCGATCCCTGCCGCGCTCCCTGTCGACTCCGGAACTCCACCAGGGCGAGAGGCAGAAGCGGAGTCGACGGGGGAGCCGCGGACGTCGATCCTGTGCCGTGAGGACGGGAGGTAAGTCGAAATAAGATACGTCGACTTCAGCTACACTATTCTCGTAGCTGAAGTTGTGTATCTTACATTGATGACACCCACACCAGTGTAGCCCAGCCCTACGAGTAGCACAAATACTAAAGATCCCAGGAAGATAAAACAACTGGGATTTCCTGTTGGGCCAGTATAATAAAACCAACCCATATTTTTCTAAGGACAATGTTAAAAAAAATGATGGGAATAAGAAGACAGGATTTAAAAAGAGCTTGGAGATCTAGGACATCTCTAGAATTTCAAAGATGGGGTGGACAGAAGTTTCCATCGGTACAAAAGCCCTTTCCAAAATCAAGGACAATGAGCAGAAAACTGCCCACAACAATAAAGGTCACTGTGAGCAATGGGCCTTACTACGTACCCAGGAAAGGAAACATTCTATTACCTTAGCACAGCTAGAAAACATCAAGCCCTTTCGGAAGACGTCCAGGGCAAGAACCGTGTCTGAAAGGAAAGACGGCAGCAATTACTGTTAATTATTTGTAGCGCCGAGTTGGGGACCAGAGCCCTATTGGCCTAGGCATATTTCAAACAGAATAAAAAGATTAATTCTACGCACTTCAGAGCAGGGTCAAATATAAAACAAGAGATAACAGATGGAGGCAGACAGATGGGGCGGCGCAAGGGAACAATGGGGATACTGGTCAGCACGCTCAGCAGTGGTCTCAGCACACCACTGGGATAACCACTGCCAAGTTGCTGTGATGGCTACGAAAAAAAAAAGAGGGAGTTTTAAGAAGGGTTTTGAAGGCTAATGAGTTTTGTGGATGGTTACAGGGAGCACCTCCCACGCATGAGGGAAAGCAACAAAATATTGTATTTAGACAACGGAAATAATGCAGAGTCCACTGCCCAGTAAGGGTGAGGGGAAACTCTGTGGCACTTAAAACCACCCCTACGCTGTGAGCTCTGTCGTTTTCTAGTAAGTACTTGGCTACGTTTGTGGACCTGGTGTGATTTGATTAGACACTTGCAGTCACAAGGTGCATCAACACTCAGAGTTGGTCTTCGCCCCCACACACCCTATCTAGAATTTAAGGGGATTTCAGTGCTGGCAAAAGATGCTAAACCAACAGCCCTAGAGAATAAAGGCTTCTCAATAAGCAAAACAGGGACAGCATGGAGAGCAGCAAGAGCTTCCATGCACACCGCCTGCAGAGCAGATGCCTCCATCCTGCTCTGGAGAACTAGAGGGCACTGCCGCCTCCACGCAGACGAGTCTTGGGAGGAGAGAAGCCAGTTCCAGGGGTGACCCACGCAGCTCCTCCCTGCCCATTGCAGAGCTGACAAGCCTCTAGGTCCCTGCGTACCTGTGTGGCCATACAGGATCTGGCAGTGCGACGTTGCCAGCTCAAACACTTTTAGCTGAGGGCTGTTGGTAGCCACAACAATGTGAGAGTCAGCAGGGCCAAGGAACCGCACATCCAGAACCTCGTCGTTGTAACCTGCAAACTGGGGGCAACGAAACAAGAGACAGCTTAATAGGCAGGAACAAGCTGGCGAGAGAAGACCCAAATGACAGCCACGGTGGCTGGTAGCACTGCATTCATGTGCATTCCTGGGGATCTTTCATTTGATGCCATGCTTAAAAGAGGCACTGAGGTTTGGTAGATGGTACCTGCTTTCTGAGCTGAAGCGTCTGGGCATCGTAGAAGATGATATTATGCTCAGCAGTCACAGTTGCGATCTCATTTTTCCCAGGCACCAGCATGCAGTGTGTCAGACTGTGTGTGCTGCCCTCTTCTTCCTCCTTGGCATCCACACGTTGGTAGGGCATGGGCTGGGTGTACACGCAGGCAGCTGTGGCGGCTTCCCAGATGTGCAGGATCCCTAATGCATGGGATGTATACTGCCTGTAAGTGGCATTATGTTACCTGCACAGTATGCTCAGAAAGGTCCTCCGAGGTGTGTCCGTTCAAACTCCAGCCTTGTCTATAGGAGACAGCTGTGCTGGTTTAACTAACGGTGTGATTTTTAAACTGATTTAGTTGCGCGAATGTGAAACGCTGCCAGACTTAGTTCAGGTTAGCTAAAATTGATTAGGAACAAGTTTAAGGTAAACCAAAATAACCCACTTAAACTGAAGTGTCCACAGAAGGGTTTGCACTGGTTTAAAACTCAATTTCATTTAAACCAGTGCAATTTTCTCATGTAAATAAGATGCTTAAGACAGAAGGTGTTTTCTAAATTAAATCTAGACTATGAAATCTGAGCAGGCGTTCATCCCCCACTCATCACCATGGTATCTGGGACTGTAAAAACTTAGCAGAGATAGGGATGGGGAGAAAGCGCTGCCTTAAATATCCCAAGAGTGCCAGAACAGGTTCACTGAACTGGACCTGGCTTTCAACAGATACAAGACAATGAGAAGGGGGCCAAGCCCTGACAATGGCAGGCCACCGAGTGTAATTTACTCCTTCATACACTCCTGAGTCTGGCAGCGACAAGACAGGAAATTCCATGGGGCTCACTCACCTTTGCTGCCAGCTGTGAGAAAGTGAAGCCCTCGTTTCTTCACACCCAAGTGTGAGAAATCTCCATCCTCGGGTAACAATACTGCAGCCTCCACACTCTGCGAGAGACATTGACAAACCATGAGGCGCAGTAAAAGGTAAGTAGAATTTAACAGCCTGAGAAACCACTTGGAATCAAAAGCAGGTCCCTTTTTTTCCTGACTAGAAGTCAGATATCACCAGGGAAGTAATCTTACCTCATATATAGGGACAGTCCTCTTGGCTTCTCTTGTTTTTAGGTCCCATATCATACAGATTTTATCACGACCAGAGCTGCAACAAAGGTTATAAAGAAAAATTCACTACCAGCACCTTCCAGCCAAGAATCTCAAAGCCAAGTCAGACATGGAGCTGTGGCTAGGTCAGGTGCGGGATGAACAAAGCCACACACAACCCTGTGAGGCAGTTCAGCATTATCTCCAATTTACATGTGGGACACAGAGACACAGAGCATGATTAGGTGAAACCCAGACCCTCAACTTCTCTCTTGGAGCCCCAACTGAGCCTCAGTGTGCTGTATTGTCACCCCTTCCTTCCCTCAAATAGCAAACCCCACGGGCAGCATGAGAACACCATATGTTTCTTGGGGAGGGGGAATCTGAATGGAGATCTGATAAGCCCATAACAAGTTTACCTGATGAGTGTGTCCCTATCTGGAGCAAAAGCCAGAGAGGTGACAGCACTGTAGTGGCCGTCGAGAGAGGCGATACACTTGCTGGATTTCAGGTCCCAGATCCGGATTATATAGTCCATTGAGGAGGAGAAGAGCTGCAAGCGGGAGATATCGGGATGGAACTGGACAATGCTAGCAAGGGAGGGAGAGAGAGATTTGCATAGTGCAGGCACAAACCAATCAGCATCGTCTCTGAGACGGCAATAACGTAAATGTCTAGCATCTATGACAGATCATTCACATTAGCTAAATGGGGTTTAAATTATTGACCTCCTTTGTGGAATCTCATTTATCCACAATCCGCCCACTGGGAAAATTTACCATAGGTTTGCCCTAGGAAATGCTCTAAAGAGTCCATAAATTGTCAATTGTGGGTGTCTGAACTGAAGTTCCCAGATTTCCTTAACCACATCATCTCCCTCCCTATCTTTTCCTCCCAAAGCAACAGCCAGTTATAGCCCTGGTCCCTCCATTAAGCAGATCAAAAATCGGAAACCAAGAACAGTTTTGGATCAGCTCAGTACAGTCATTTGCATTCCCCTTCCCCAGAATGCTCTTTTTACTCAGTCATCTCAGGATAATACTCATGACCAGACTGGGATTGGGCCAAAAGGACTGGCAAAGATTGCAACTGTACAGCAAGATCTGCTAACAGAATTGGGGTCACAAACCCAGATCCCCAAGCTGGTGCTCCTTATTTCAGACAGAACACTTGGGAGGAATTTCAGAGTTTTGGTGAAACTGTCTCTGCTAGTTTCCCTAATGGAAAAGGGAGGATAAGAAGATTTTTTCCTTACTGTACAACCCCCGTAGATCCTTTCAGGTTATGCGTGCAGTACTGTTTGACTACATCCCAGATCTTAATGGTGCTGTCACAGCCACCTACAAGAAGAAAGGACATGAAGGAATTAACAACAGAAATGGGCAACACAGCAGGGCTGGGACAATAGCAGTTGTATCAGTTTCACAGGTTACAAAAGCAGAAGAGGGAAAATGAGAGAGAGAACAGTTAGTCACAACACCCAGGGAGATTTCACGGGTTATAGCACTTCGCATTTTCAGAGGGCTTTGTAAGTATTAACTCACTGGTCCTCACAACGGACGTGTACGGTTACTGTCCTTACTCAGAGATGAGGACCCTGAGGCACAGAAAAGTTAAAGGACTTGCCCAACCCCACCCCCACCCTAACAGAGAGTGAGTTTCAGAGCTGGGTTTTCTGATTTCCAGATATGTGCTCAGACCACTAGCCAAGCTTCTCTCTAGGTGCATGTGATAATTTGTAGAATTTTCAATTAATATATTTTTACATAAAAGCTTATCTTCTTCTTGCAATAACAGGAAAGTCTTGAGAGGCTCTCAAGTTCTCTTTTGATTTTATTCAAACAGCAGGGATCACTGTCTAACATCACAGAACTTAAGGTCATTTCATCACAGAAACAGACTCCCCCATCATGCGACACTGAAGTCAGACTGTACCTGTGGCCAACAAAGTGGAAGTGGGGTCAAAGATCATAGTGGCCACTGGTGCTGTGTGCACTGCTTTCCATGTACGTCTACACTTGTTCTGTCGCCATTCCCACTGCTTTAACAGCAATGCCCGGCTTCCCGTCACAAGAATCTAATAGAAACACACAGCAGGAAAAACAGGAAAAGACAAGTTAGCCAGAATATTCACATTCTGCATTGTGTTCACAGTGAAATTTAGAAAACCCAGAGACAGAAAAAAAAACGGGAAATTTCAGTTACCAAAAGAAGCTAATTCTGAAACTAATTAATTTCCCAGCATTTTTTTTTTTATAGCAAAAGCCTGGAAGCCATATAAATAACATAAAAATGTAAGTACATCACAAATGCACTGGACAAAAACGCAATGCTGTAATGCAAACAAACAGATAAAATTATGCCCTCCCCCGCATATATCATCAAGTAAGTTTAGAAGCAACTGCTAGTCTTTCAGAAGAAGGCATTACAGATAATAACAAACAGCTAATAAAGGCCTGTTATAATAATTGGGCCTACAAATTTACCGTAATTGTGAGATGTCAATAAGTCCATAAAATGTCACAATAACCTAGAACAATAAATGGTGATGGGGAAAAGATGCAAACGGGACACAGACCCAATTATATTATAACTCAATGACTGTGTTAAAATGATGCCTGGTAAACTAGAGAAGGGTGGGACCAGAAATTGACAGATCAAAATCGGTGTGTCGGAAATTACGCCTATTTGGTAAATAAGATACTGAGGGAATGGGCTATTCCACCAATCGTTCCCTTTGGGGTCCCTAAAAGAAAAGACTTTTGGGGAAAACAAAATTCAAGCTAACAACAACAATTACTGGTTGGGAGAGAGGCAAAACAGAAGAAGCTAGCTACACCAGCATGGCTGCCGCTCCCACCATCTTCTGGGACCCCGGGATCCACCATGACACCATTGGGCCTTCGTCACCCTGATCCTGAGAGATGTCCTGACCTGATCAGACCAGGCCAGAGAGGACCCAGATGACGTCATCTCTGCTGGCTCTGGCTAAATCCTGTTGGAATTCCAGAGATTTGGTTCCTGCTGTCACCGTCCTCCCCCTTGTGTGTTCTTTTTCTTCCCTATCTTCCTTCTCCTTTTTCTTACTTCTTTCCTTTTGTCTTCTGTCTAATAAGCATCTGGATTAGCCTGCCAAGACTGTACATTTTGCAACATTGCCGTAAGTTAAAAGCAATGGCCTAAACAGCCCGATGCTGGTACAAGTTTGCCAGGAGTGGCTGATGAAACCATGTGCCATGCCTAGGTTTTTCCAGCAGTGAGACTGCAAGTGAAAGTCAACACCAGAGACAGAGGCTGCATTTTCTCTCTTTACTATTCTTTTCTCTTCCCTCTTGTGTTTGCCTTGTTTTGTCTTCTAGGAAACAAACAGCAACTACAACAGTTCTAGTCCATTTCAACTACCTTCTCTTTTCCCCAAAAAGGACAGTTATCACCACTGTTAAAATGTGAAAGTTGTTAGAACAAAAGTCTTAACATTTTACATTTCACATGTTTTAGCAGTTTTTCTTTCTTTTCTGCATCTTTAGTAAAAGATTAAAAAACAAAGAAACAAATTAGCAGTGTTTGCCAGTGTACTAAGCAGACGGATGTCTCTGTTTCTGAACCCCTAAGCTTTGTTTAAAACTGTTCAGTGTTGGACAGTGACTGGGTCACATTAACATCTTTGGCTCTTTTTGTCATAATATTCCATCAAAATTAATAACATAGGCTCCAATCCTGCAAACCCTTAAGCACGTGCATATTTGCAAGAATGGGTCTAGAGTTAGCTCATGGAGTAAATTAAAACAGCAGCTGGTACAATCTATGCACATGAAAAAATTGAATATATTTGATTGTATCCCTTTCCCTCTATGTTTTTTGTCTTCTTAGATTATAAGATTTTTGAGACAGGGACCATTTCCCTGTATGTGTTTGCTCGGAGCGTGTCACAAAGTTTCAATCCACATTGCTATCTCTCGGCACTATTGTAACATAATTATTAAATAATAATTCCCTTTAATTTATACAGGATGCAAGTTTGTTGGAAGTAGCAATTCCGACTGCACAAAATTTATTAGAAAAATCCTGTCAGAAATTAAAGATGGGAGAGTCCAATCAGACCCCATTTGGACCATCACCCTTTGTGAGTAGGATGATTCCATGCAGAATATTCTTCAGTGCTGACATGATTATTTATGGGACCTATTAAAGTGGGATAGAAAATAAGGAACCGAGAGTAACTTGTCACATACCTCATCATCGGGGCTAAGAACAAATGATGTAATGTCCTCTTGTTCATCCTATAAATGGAAGAAAGAGGCAGTTAAATCATCTGTGCAATATTTTTAAATGTCATGTTGCCTATTCTCTTTACAGGTGTTACATGGCCTACACATGCTACATCGTTTTTTGCGCTCACTGAGTGTGCGCTTCATCACAGAATCTCCTGCAGAGGCAACTGCAGAATACCCACAAACAAGTAAGACTAACAGGACTGGGTAGATTGTACAGGGCTAAGGAATCCTGGTTCCCACAATGCTACTCTTTTTTCCCTGACAGCAGTTCCAACCTGTGGACATGGGGGGACGGGGACAGGGACAGAAACAGGGTGAAGTGTGTGAATGAGATATCTTCCCAGGGAGCTGCTTCTAGCTTTCATTTAGCTCATGTCACTGTCAATGGCAATCCAAAAGGTGAATAATTTCCAGAGAGACTGTTCACAGGCAAGTTTCCTACTCTGACCAGAAAGCTCCCATGCTGACTATATCGCTTCAGCCCACCAGGATGCATGTCTGCAAGCACATCTCACCACCGGGGTCTGGAGTTTGAGACTAAATCCAGTTTCCCATGATAAATAACAAGTACATAAGAACCACCATTCTGGGTCAGATCAATGGTGCATCTAGCCCAGTGTCCTGGCCTGAGAGTGGCCAGTGCCAGCGCTTCAGAGGGAATGAACAGAACAGGGAAGTTTTGAGTGATCCATCCTGTCGTCCAGCACCAGCTTCTGGTAGTTGGAGGTTTAAGGACACCTGGGGAGCATGTGGTTGCATCCTTGACCATCTTGGCTAATAGCCATTGATGGACTTATCCTCCATGAGCTTATCTAATTATTTTTGAACCCACGCATACTTTTGGCCTTCACAACATCCTCTGACAACGAGTTCCACAGGTTGACTGTGCTTGTGTGAAGAAGTACTCTCTTTTGTTTGTTTTAAATCTGCTGGCCTAATAATTTCACCGGGGAAGCCCTGGTTCTTGTGTTATGTGCAGGAGTAAGTAACACTTCCTTATTCACTTTATACATTCATGATTTGATAGACCTCGATCACATCCCACCCGTAGTAATCTCTTTTCTAAGATGAACAGTCACAGCCTTTTTCATCTCTCCTAATATGGAAGCTGTTCCATACCCATGATCATTTTTGTTGTCCTTCTCTGCACCTTTTCCAATTCCACTATATCTTTTTTTGAGATGGAGTGACTGGAACTGCACGCAGTATTCAGGGTGTACCAGGGATTTATATGGTGGACCATGACTGCACAGATCCCACTTGGATGGGTAGGAAAGTGGTCCTTTGAAGAAGCAAAACCTGCGTGTAGTACAATAGTACTGGGGAAAAATATATTCCTGTTCATTCCATGTGCAGACAGTGCTTGTTCATGGAAACTCAGAACTGCTTCTTTGCACCACTGAAAAAGGCCCTCTTTTATAGTGAGACATGAAACTGTATTAGCCACTTCCTAGCAAGAACTAAACTTTGAAAATGTTTTCAAATCTCATAGTAGCCAGGGACATAACAAATAAATAATCAATCTATCTGCCTAGATTCAGATACATTTCTCATTCTTCAATACTCAAACTTTCGTCTCAATGCCTTTAGATGAATGCCCCAGTAATAAAGGTAAAACACCTTTTGAAAGTCATTTGAAAATACTGACTTAAATACATCACGTTAGTAGATAAAAGTTAATCTAGAAAACTTAAGTTAGATTTTGCATCATCTCACCTGTTCGATGCTATGAACAAGGGTTCCTGTTTCTATGTCCATTATATTTAGTTTCGTCCCACATGGGCAAAACATGTGTTTTCCATCTCGGCTGATCTAGGAGGAAAAAAAAAAAAGTCTATGGCACCAAAAAGAGAGTTGATGTATGTTTTTATAGATTAGCACCAACACATCATTGTTTACTTTCCTCCCTCAAGATTTCAGTAAAAGAATTTGGGGTTTGGCATTACCTGAACTTTCCCTCCTTTGTAGAAAGGCTCAAATTTCCTAGACACGGCATAGCTGAAAGGAGAAAAAGAAACATAAATAGAGGAACAGTTAAAATAGACTGATTTGTTTACACCATTTGCATTAAAAGCACTTTGAAGTGATTATTCATAGGCAGGAACACTGTATGTACACGTCTTACCAGAATTAAACCTGCTAGAAAAATTGTAGCTAAATAAATCTCAGAAAATAAAAAAAGACCAACATGTATAGAAAGAAATGGATTATCTGAGTCATGTACCAGCAACATAAATTACAGTAAAATGCTTCTACGTAACTGCTCAAGTCTATTCCTGTAACATCTTTTCCTTTATGAATCCTCGCTTCAAGTTTGTGAAGATCAGGGATTCCAACAAACAAACAACTCTGGATTTCCCAGAACTATTTTATTGTTGTGTAAAGGGACAAGCGAAAGCTGAGTTTCAAATAGAGATGCGTTATCCCACTAAAAGCGTCAGAGGCTGAAATAGCAAACATGCCCCACTGAGACAGCATTGTAACTACTGGTGATTCAATGTGCATCATGTTATGTTTAGGTGATCTGGAACCAGGTGATTCAAATGTAGCAGTGTAAAACAGTAGCCTGAGCACAAAGTCTGCTCACTAGCTCCTTATCACAGTGATGATAATAAGCACGGTTAAAAACCTATAGACTGTAACACACGATAAGATCCTGTCAGAAGTGGGTTTGACAAATCCTACCCTTCTCTACAGTATGGAATCATTCTGGATTAAATCTACCCAGCTTTTCCTTAAGGAGATGAGACCAATATGCCAGAGGTAGAACCAGAAGTAGAACCCTCACTCCCAATGTGTTCTGTGGGGGGTTATTAAATAACAACAGCTAGTAAGAGGCAGCACTTTGGAAGGAAGGGAGGAGAGCCTGGGAGGGAAAAGCAACTGGTACCTGACAAACTCGATATCACGTGTCTGTGACAGAATCCCAGACTTATCAAATCCGCACAACAGCACAGAGACGGCCACCGGCTCGGCACCCTCCCAGCCTTCCTGGCAGACACCCCTGGGCGCCACAGCAACGCCAGGGCTCCCACCTGATGGCACAAATGGGCCCCTCCACACTGGCGGCAGCACAGGCAGAGATGCCTCCCCCACGCCAACCCCAAAAGGCTTCTGGATCCCTGAGGCACAAGGGGCCCCACAGGCCCCTTCGCTCCCCGGGGATCGCAGCTCCCTCCCGCCCCGCAGCCCCTTTGCTCCCTGATGCCCTCGCCCGCCCCACCGCTCACTTGGATTTGAAGCGCAGGGGGGCGCTGCCGGCGCGGGTCGCCTCCATGCTCCCGCTGGGCCCTCAGCAGCTCGGAATCTCGCTTCCCCGCCCCCCCACCGTTCGCGGGGAGCACATGCGCTTCCGGCGCTCAGGTTGCCAAGGGCGAAAGCATCACTTCCGGCGCCCCAAATATGACGTCACAACTCACCTCTCCCGGGCGCCATATTAAGTACGGGCTGGGCGCTCGAAACCACCCCCGCCGCCCATGTTGAGTGCGGGCAGCTCGCCCTGGGGCTGAGACAGGGAGACCCGCGTGCGCTGTGGGGATGGGATCCTTCACCCTGCGCTGCGGTGCAGCCACCTCTGGGTGGGAACGAGGCCACCCACAGCAGCCGAGTCTGAAAACTATAGTGACTTAAGCTGGGATTTGGCCAGTACAGCAGGTTTTACCCCCTACTCGAGATAGTGAGGCTGTGGCCAAGCTAACCCCAGAGGGAGGAGGATATACTTTAATTAAAAAAAAAATATACTTTTGGGTGAAAGATTGCTGCTCGTGTAGCCTACGAAAAAGCAAGTTTTAAAGCAGCTTTTGCACCTAGCCCAGTTTCACCCCAGGGGTGGGGTGGGGTGGGGGGGAAAGCTGGCACTGACAGCCATCACTTGTACATCCTTCCTCTTGCAGAGGGTCTGGCCTATTGGCAGAGCAGACCCTGAATTTGCCCTCAATGTTCACAACAGCCCTTCAGGTTATAAGCAAGTCAGATGGAGAAAGGTAGACATTTCAAATGAGAGTAACTGTACAGCTGTATTACGTGTGCCAAAAGCATTCTGTACGCTTGAGACTGGTCAAGCATGCAAAAGTTGCAGGACTCACTCAAAAATTCTTTGTTAGTCACAGCCTGTAGGGGTACCCACCTTTATCCAGGTCCTAGGGCTCAAGGCATAACCCTGTCAGTTTAGGCACCCAACTCTACCCTTCTGTGGGCTAAGGCATAACCCTACACTCTGCAGGATCTTTTACCAGTGAAAGAGCTTCACAGAGTAATATCCTACTTAACTTGTGGGTTCTTGGTGATTCTATTTATTAACAATGCACATGCTACACAAGCAATGCTCACCACTCCCAATAAGACAGATGAACTTTTCTTGATGGCAAGTCAGGCTCAGGTCCATCTGAGGGACTCCAGTTTCTGCATGTCAGTGGCCGAGTGTTGAGGTGTGGCAGCTCTGTTCTTGGACCTGTGTCCTGAAGTTGGTTGCCAGAGAACTTCCTTTTGGACCCATTTATATAGTGAAACGGGAGTCCTGCCTAGGTGTACCTTAACTAATGATTTTACTAATCTATCCTAACATACTGTAATGAAATTCTCTAGCCACTCATACCCCACCACCTTAAATAATTTACACCCAGCAAAATTAATTACGTAACATCAAAGTACCAGAGATCATACAGAAAAATAGGCAAGTGAGGACCATAAAGATAAAGAAATGAGGATTTCACAACCACAACTATTGATAAGAGCATTCTGTCTGGCAAGAAATCAGTCGAACCAAGTTTTCTTTAGCCATCTTGATCTGTTTCTTTATCTGGCGATAGTGGGTGCTACTAGGACAGAATCTCCTTAACAGCCAGGTATTACATTGTTTTAGTGTAATTTAGATGGACTGTGAGGATGCGACTTCCTGCTTCTTAGATTATGGCTACTGCCCTCTTAATATGGCTGCAGACAAAGGCCTTATCCTTACACACCTGGGATAGGTAGAAACCCTTGAATAATAAGCATCTCAATGACAAATTAGTGCAAACTTGTTCATTCTGTACTGTGTTTGGGTTATACCTCATTATGAAATTAATAAACTTCTACAACTGGGTATCTGAAAGTGATTGCTCTACAAGTGCACAGATTAAGTGTCAAATGCAATTGTGACTAGTGATCATTTACTTCCTAACTGTAAAGTATTTGATAAACCAATTGCAAAGATACTCTAGCCAGGATTAACCCCATTTGGGAAAAAAGGGGAGACAAGTGGCTACTCTTAAGGCTGCTTTGAAAAGTGACAATCTGGGGAAGGAACAGCCTGAGGCAGATAGGTCTGCTCTTACAGACACTGCAGCTAGCAAGTTGTTTACTGGAATAATGAATGAAACCAAACTGTCACTAAGCAAATATTTTATTACACTGAAATACACAGGCAAACCAGACAACTGCATCAATTTATACCATCCCCTAGAAGCAGCATTTTTAGCACTGAAAGACATTCTAATAAGTCTGACATATTGTACGCACAGACAGTAACCAGGCCACCACTTTCTCTAACCATCCTATTTAAGTGGTTTTGCTCACTAGAGGGCAGCATTTCTGCGGCCACACATACTGCTGAGTAGTACATATGGAAGTAAAGGCCTTTAAATTGCTGCTTCAAATTAAATCATCATAACTCATTATAGCAGGGCACAACAGCCTCTTATTCTGTAGACCAACCGTTTTCAAACTTTTTGCATGGTGACCTCTTTCACACAGCAAGCCTCAGTGTGACCCTCACCCCTTATAAATTAAAAATGGGGGGAGGAAAATTTAATTTAACGAGGGCTCGTGACCTCCATGTAACCACCTTGCAACCCCATGAGGAGTCACGAGAACCCCTGTGTAGACATTCTGCCCTGCCCGAAATCATTAAATCCATTACCTTTCTACAGCAGTTAGAACAGAGCCCCAGTCTCACTATAGGCCTCGAGGCACCACTGGAATACAAATAGAATAGCCCTATTCCAATGCAGTACCAAAAGAGCATCTTATCCTTTGGGCTTTGTACACCACCACCATAATATGCTCCTGTCAGCATTACTCACCACAATTTGTTTGCATGAGTAGTCAACCATACTAGTTACTGGTCAACTTATTTTGCTGAGTAAGGACTGGAGACTCAGATGTTTTCAGCAGTAAAGATTATTAGTGTTTAAGTGAGATTGTCTTCAAAGCGTCCCATTTATAAGCAGAACATCTGCATTTAGTGTATTTATCTAGAAATGGGTACGAATGTGGAATGTTGCTGAGGTGCTCCATTTTCTTTCAGGATTGTTCATGTGTGATCCATGGCTCTTCAGACTCCCAGTGGGCTGGAAGAAAAAAAAAAACCAAACATTTCTGTTTTTAGAAATACCAGTTGTACCAGACTATGTCCCTCTCCTCCCAGAGGATACCAACAGTGTTACTAGCATCCACCTCCCATTGGCCTGAGTTATAGGAACATGGGTTTTATTCCCCACACATTGGGTCTGTGGGCAATAAGCTTAATGCTCCTGTTGCTGTAGGCACAGTTATCTCCCCAGAAGCCATTGCAGAGGCCAGAGGTGATTTTCAGACAGTGCCAGAGAACACCCTGTGCCCTACCACAGCCTGATGGCAGTTTGGTGCTAATGGGGAAAGGGCCCTGGAGAGACAATTAGCATCTCAGGCCTCTGAGGGCAGGCACTGAGCTAGCTCACCAGAATGCAAGACTCCAAGAGACACTGGACTCCATGCAGAGCCTAGGAAGACATGTGGGATCCCCTGCAAGGGCAGGTCCCTGGCAGCCTATGCACGTTGGGGGCCCCCAGCCCATAAGGCACCAGTATAACTACACCTCCCAGCATGCCCTGTGGCAGCCAGCCCACAGCCATGGAAGAAGGGTAGAGCAGGGCATGCTGGGAGGTGTAGTCCTTGTGACATATGCCCACCGCATACACTATTAGAACACCCCTACCCCTCACAATAATGCCCAGTCACCCAACACAGCGCCTGGGGTGACAGCTGGGCTAACCTGGCCTCCTGCTGCCAGAGTCGGCGACTCATCCCGTTCCAGTGCTTGGACTTCTCTCGGGTGAACACTTGTTCCACATCAGCATTACTCAGAGGCATGGCGAGTAGGGAAAGTGCAAACAGGACTAGCTCTTTAAAGCACTGTTCACCCCTACTGTCTTGAAAATTGTATACTTCCACCCAGAACTGCTCCACATCTGTGCTCTTCCATTGCTGGAAGTTGATGGCTTGATACTGTGCATCCAAGGCCCCCAAGTCACCTTTGAAAATTCAGCATGGAGATGTCAGTTGAGGTTTTCCCTGAAAGAGAAAAACTGATGGACTGAACACGGACAGATTCCCACAGATTAATATTTTCTGGAAGTATCAACTGTACTTGCAAAGCTTGACAAAGCTCTTGAAGCTGCTAAACATCTCCTAAAGCAACAGTAAACAGTTCTCCAAAATTAACAGCACACACTGGCTAGGTTACTCAAATTGACATCAAAAAGTTTGTTATCAGATAAAGGGATACTTTCTAGAAACACTCTTGATACAAGAGTAGGAAAGAAAGACTGGAGGCAGTCCAGCATTCTGAAGGCATTACAACCAGAGTTGAATTGGAATAGTTTATTATTCTAGCAAATTCCTGAAGAACTGGCATTAGAAACTGTAAATACAGTTTGACAGAATCACAATACACCTGATGCAGAAGTTCTGCATCATAGCATTGCTGTTTATCTTTGCTCAGTTCAAAATGCAACTTTAACTCATACTCACAACAATTGTGAATGGAGGGCCATCTAGTGTCTGATAGCTGACCAAGCTTAGGTGGCATGTTACCATGATTACTCAGGTGGTGAATATGTATCTCAGGGAACTGTGGCAAAACCAGATGTAGGAATGTGAGACTAAAAACTCTAGATTGGCTGGCAGCATTTCTATAGCTTTACTGGCACACAGCCAGAGAGTGTGACAAATACATTTGATCAAACAGATTCTCATTCCTTTGGCAAAGATGTGTGTAGTAGACAAAACTTGTCTTCCCAATCATAATGCTACAGCCATCAGTCGCAATCCCAATACACCTGCTGAAATCCAGACCAACATGGTCAAGAAATTGAATGAGTGCTGTAGCAATTGCATCTGCTGTTTCACTTTCCAAACTGACTAATCCCAAAAATGCAGACACAATTTTGTTGAGGGAGGAACTGAAGTAGCACACTACAATGCAAAACTGTTTTACTGCAGCAGTATCTGTGCTTTCATCTATATCCAGTGAATACTGGAGACTCACCAATGTCTGATGAGCTCAGAGAACATACAGGAAGCAATAACACTGTTTATTAATGCCATGCATTATGTGCAATGCAAACTTACCTCTTTTTGAAACGCTGATCTGACAACGTCCCCAAGGTGATCCATGGAACTAATCTCTGACTGGCAGGCAATGTAGCAGGCTAGATTTAAATCTGCTTGGTGCATCATGGTTGAAGCTTTGATTCTGTAAATCCAGTATCTGTCAGGTGCATAGAAGAAAACGGTGTTGCATTTGTTTTATGTTTGTCAGTCCCTGCATGATGTGCAAGAATCTGGATTTTTACAAATCTGCATGCAGCTTTGCTGTCGTCATCACCAACCACAGGCTTTATCCAATCTTCCAACTCCTCTTCTTTTACCCACGCCTTTTGGTAGCTGTTTCCATATTTTGCCCATTTTGTTGGCAGCATACTGCTCTTTTGTTGGCTTAAACTCAAAATGGCGTCTAAGCATGGCTTAGCTGAAACATGATAGGCTGTGTCAAGTGGGTGGGCCAGAAAGTTCACAAACTTGCCACCCACCCTGCAAGGAACTCTGGGGAGGGAGGAAGGGACTAGGTTTCACGGTCTCTCTCCCCCCAACCTCCGCCCACTCCCGCTCCTCAGTCACAGGCTGACCGGGCCTAGCCACACCAGCTGCTTCATGTGCCTGCCTGAAGGTCAGAGCCACCCAAGGAACAGAGATGACAGACTGAACAGCTCGTGGCCGCAGATGCGCCCCCCGAACTGCACCTGCCAGGGGCCCCATGTCTGATTGGACAGTGCAGAGCACTGGGGGATTACACCTGCCCACCAGGGCCCCACATACCCCACCCTTCATTAGGCCAAGATTCTTGTCCCCCCCATTTCAGACTTCCCCCGGAAACAGCATATTCCCCCCTCGCGATTTTCCCCATCGCATTCCCCAGTGGGCAGGACCCCTCCTCCTCCTTCTGCTTCCCTATCACCTCTCTCCCCCCACGCTCCGGGGTCCCTCTCAGGCGACACCTCTCCAGTGCCCCCGCCACTACGCAACCCCCACAGCCCGTGTCCTCCCAGGGCAGGCAAATCACAGGCTGCTCTATAGCCTTCTCCCCCCTTTACCTAGTGAGCCGGCAGCCACGTGCGGAGGGGAATGGGTGGAGAGCGCAGGCAGCAGCAACCCCCGGGAGCGAAAGCAGAACGAGGCAGCCAGCAACCTTTTAAAGCTTTTTTTTTTTAACAGATTGCACAACCATCAGCCAATCACGCTCTCCGGCGGGAACTTAAAAAGCAATCAAAAAAAGCCCCCGCCCCCCAGCCCTAGGCTGCTTAAAGGCACAGGCAGGCACTCACCTAGCACGGACCACGTGCTTGCTGGGCGCTGCCGGCAGGCAGCTTTGCGCATGCGCAGTGCAGGGTCCCGGGCTGCTGTAGGCTGGGTCACCAGTCAGGCGAGTCTAAGTCATGCTCGATCCGGGGCTCCACCGCTACTACCCACGCATGCGTACAGCCGGGGCTCTGGGGCGAGGCGGGGCGGGAGGGAGCCCGGAATCATGGCAGGCGGCGCAGGCGTTCTGTGTTTAGGGGGCGGGGCCTTCCACAGCCTTTGCGAGGAGCTCTCGCGAGACCTCGTTTGCTATAACTACCCAGCGGCGGAAGCAGACGGCCTTCTAGTCTGAGAGAACACGTAAGGCTACGCTGCTGCGGCGGGTATCCGCTGCCATCGGGCCCGGCCATGGGGCGGGCGGGATAGGGCCCCGCTGCGGAGCCTCTGCAGGGGGGCCGCCTCTCGGGCACAGGACTATTTCCTACCCCGGGTGGGCTTGTCCGGCCCGTTTTCGCTCCCTCAGGGCCGGGGGGTTTGGGCCCGAGGGGAGGGGAGAGGTCGGGTTGGGGCCCAGCCCGGGAGGAGCGGGGAGGGAAAGGATCTGTGCCCCATTTGGGAGTCGAGGAGAGAGGGAAATGGGAGCTGAATTCCCTTGGGACTGTGGAAAAGGAGTAAGAGTCTATTTAGGAAAACTCCTTTGAAGCGCATAAAGGATAGTGCGGTAACTGGAGCAAATGCTAGAAGGGGCATGTTCCCTGTCCGGTACCTTAAACCAGATCACTTCAGCTTGGGGAACTGCACGGTCCTGGTGCCTGTGGGAATGGGTGTAAGTGAAGCCCTTGTGCAAGTAAATACATATTTGTCCCTTTTGTATAGCAAATGGCGGACGACGCCGGTGCTGCTGCTGCAGGAGGTGCGGGAGCTGCAGGGGGAGCTGCAAGAGGGGGTTTCCGAGGTGGCTTTGGGAGTGGTCTCCGAGGCCGTGGTCGGGGTCGTGGCAGGGGCCGTGGAAGAGGGCGTGGGGCCCGCGGCAAAGCTGAAGACAAAGAAGTAAATCAATTTGTCAACCGTGCTATCTTTACCCAGTCTTTAAAGACTGGGCCTTCTTTCTCTCTGTAGTTCTAAGACATGTATCTGTGTTTAATGTTTTTTGAAGTTTACATGGGTTAATGGTCACATGTGGACACCAATGACAAATGCATTGTTAAAACTGGGAGCTCTGTTATACTTTGATAGTTGTGTGATTAATAATAGAAAATTGGTACAAGTTCTTACATAAAGCAGTTTTTTCCACTGCTGTTGCACTTTAATGATAAAATGCATGTTACTGATAAAGCTAAAGAAAAAATAAAAACTTATACAGCATAATTCTTGTATGCTTATGACACCCTGGATTGTCACTGACATTTATTGTTTGTTTTCTTGTTTACAGTGGATTCCTGTCACCAAACTTGGTCGCCTAGTCAAGGATATGAAAATCAAGTCTCTTGAAGAGATTTATCTCTTCTCCCTTCCAATCAAGGTAAGCCTATATGAATTGTGTAGGTGTCTCAGAATTAGAGTGCATACTAATATATGATAAAAATAACTTGATTTGCAAATGTAACAGGTGTTGCATTAGCCAGTTGGGAAGTTCTGATTATAAAGATCGTCCTACTTTAGGGCTTAAATGGTTGACAGTAGATGGGATTCATCTGCTCCCTTGTGATAGAACATGACAGTTGTCTCAAGTGGATTGTCTCCTGCCTTCCTTCGAGTTATTGGGAATAGGCATGTATGCCTGATACAATGCAGCAGCTGTGTTCTGAAGAAAGTGGAAAATACAGGTTTCAAAACGCAAATAGAATTTATGACTCAAGCACATTGGATTGTACTGTGCATTATATGATATAGTTTGAATATTTAAAAACTTGCATTTTCTATAGTAGATTATTCAAATCTTGCCTTAAAATATGTTAATACTATCACTCATATTGGTACATAGAATTGTTCATTTCTGTGCTGTGTTGCAGGAAGCTTATCAATACCATCTTAAGTCTGTCATGAGGTAATGGGTAGCTTTTTGAACTGTGATTGACTAAGTTACTTTGCTTCCTGCAGGAATCAGAAATCATCGACTTCTTTCTGGTATCTTCCCTGAAGGATGAGGTTCTGAAAATCATGCCTGTCCAGAAACAGACTCGTGCTGGTCAGCGTACCAGGTTCAAGGTAGCTTTTCACTCTTGACTAAATTGGAAGCAAATCCATCTTTTGGCTGATGTGATACTTATTCTCCTGGTTATATATTGTTGGATAGTAAAGAATCTAGTTACTTTCACTGGTGTTCATGACATTAGGTGGTATAGGAATTATTAGATGGCAAATCATAGATGTTCATGAGACCACCTACCAAATATACAGAAGTCAGCTCATAAGTTCACTGTTGTTAATTATTTATTGAATACCAGTTGTAACCTTCTGAATGTAGCCTTATAAATAGCTCTTACAAAAATTCACAATTAATTTATATTGCATGATACTGGTATGGTTCACCAGGAACTGAGTGTTGTGGAGACACTGTATTTGGCCCAAAAGAGGGAATGCTGTGTGGCCAGTTTTTTTCATTGAGGTGTTCAAATGCAGCCTTCTGACCAGGAGGTGGCTGCAGAGGGTATTCAAGAATCAAGATCCCCAATTCTCTCTTCAACCTGAACTGTCCTTGGCTTAGGAACAGGGTTTGGGGGTAAAAGTTGGTTTAACAGCCTACCAGTTGCCTGGTACAAACTTGGGTAGTTGGAGTTCCTGTAATTTATACTTGGCTGGAGTGGTGTGTAACTGAGTAAATGGAAGGTAGCAGTGTTCCAGCCACCCCTGCTGTATGGGGAGCTGCAAGGATGGTGGCATAGTTGGGGGTATTGCCCCATTGAAAAAATCTGCTGCCTTTAATGGCCTCTTTACATTTCTGGAGTTGCAGTGCAGAATCTGCTGCAAGAGGTGTACAATAAGTTTGAAAGACTGGAGATTTTCAGATTCTGATGGAGATAAGACTCTATCATAACCAAGAGGCAAAATCTGCTGGATGTAGTCTGAGGTGGGAAAAGGCTGATAGAGTATGTTCTTATTGAAAGGAGGTTTGTAAGTGCAACATGGACACGCAGCTAAAAAGCTTTTCTTTTAATTTTAGGCTTTTGTTGCTATTGGTGACTACAATGGTCATGTCGGCCTTGGTGTAAAGTGCTCCAAAGAAGTAGCCACTGCTATTCGTGGGGCAATCATCTTGGCTAAACTATCCATTGTACCAGTACGACGAGGCTACTGGGGTAACAAGATTGGCAAGCCTCATACTGTACCTTGCAAGGTAAAGACTAATTTGCTTCACTGTAGCTCTGCTGCACTTCAAAGCATGAAGGAGTTATCAGAGATTAAATATTCTCATAGATTAGTTGAATGTAACCTGCTGTTTTGTTTAGGTTACTGGTCGTTGTGGATCTGTTCTGGTGCGTCTGATCCCAGCACCCCGTGGTACAGGAATTGTATCTGCCCCTGTTCCAAAGAAACTGCTGATGATGGCTGGAATTGATGACTGCTATACTTCAGCTAGGGGTTGTACTGCTACACTGGGCAACTTTGGTAAGTTACATTTTGGGCCAGATGTCCAATTTGTTAGCAGTTTAAACTGTCTTAAAATCATACTGTGCCTCTGGCCATTTTGGGTGCCTTTGTAATATAGTCCCAGTGGATGACTAAATTACCTGTTTTATTTAATACTTATTTTAGCTGTTAAAGCCCTTATCAAACTGGAATTGAGCTCCATATACTACCAGATTGTTCAGTGCAGACTGATCCTACCAAAATTTATTCTGAAGTTAATGTCTTGTAATAAAGGCTTTGAGGCATTGAATTATGAAGTGTCCTCCTCCTGTGTGTTCTGTTCAAAATTCTCTCAGCTCTGCTCAATTACACTTGGTGAAGTAGTGTAATTGTCGTCATTAGAGAGAGAGAGAAAATGAGTTCAGTATGCACGGCAGAGGGACCGTGTGATATGGTCTCCCTGTTCCTTTTCAGACTCTACATGTTTTCTAGATTGCCTGCCATTAAATTCTGAGGCAGGCACTGGCTTTTGCTGTCTGTATTGTGCCTTGCACAATGGAGTCCCAGCTTTGTTGGGGCCTCTCATTGGTACTGTGTAACACAGTGCAATGTCTGACTTTTCTCAATAGCTAAAGCCACCTTTGATGCGATCTCCAAGACCTACAGTTATCTGACCCCTGACCTCTGGAAGGAGACTGTGTTCACCAAGTCTCCATATCAGGTAAGAATTAAATCAGTGCATTTGTTCATCTCAGAGTTCATCATGCCAAACTCCTGAAGGCTGACTTCATTAGGAGTGGACTTCCTTAAAATGTCTATTGCAGTTAATAAAGTGAGGATGTGGTTTCATATAGAATCATAGAAATGTAGGCCTGGAAGAGACTTTGAGAAGTCATTTTGTTCAGCCCCTGTGCTGAGGCAGGACTCAGGTATACCTAAACAATCCCTGACAGGTTTTGTCTAACTTGTTCTTAAACCTTCACTGATTGGGATTCCAGTCCATAACTACCCTTAGTTGGTTTTCCTAGTATCTAACCTAAATTTTCCTTGCTGCATATTAAGCCCAATACTACTTGTCCTATCTTCAGTGGACTGAGAACAACCATCATTGTCCTCTTTATAAAAGCCCATAATATATCTGAAGACTTATCAGGTCCCCCAGGCTTTTTTCAAGCTTAAATATACTTAGTTTTTAACCTTTTTATTGTTTTTGTTGCTCCCCTGGACTCTCTCCAAGTTGGTCATTGGTATTTCCTGGATGCCAAGCTAGCTAGAGAATAAAATGGGGAGGGAGGAAGCTTGGAGGGTTCAGGGAAAGATGCAATTAAGTTTGTCAAAACTCAGTCTCTAGTTTAAAATGGATCTGCTGTACAGTGAGGCCTCCAACATCATTTGGTTCAAGGCAGTGAAATGTCTCATTCTTTTGCAGGAATTCACTGATCATCTGGCTAAGACCCACACCAGAGTTTCAGTGCAGAGAACCCAGGCGGCTGCTGTGGCAACTACTTAAATGTTTTTGTACAAAATAAAGTGATAAATGAACAAGAGTTTGGTGGATTTTTAATCCATTGGAGGGGGGATGCAGATTCAGCTTACAATGTGGATTTCTGTGTTTAAGTGAAATCTCTGCCCATGAAAGGTATGGGTACAGTGAAAGGTTCAGCTGAACATATGCTAAATGTGATACAGTAGCCAGTTACTTTTGACATCCTTTATATGCTAAACATCTGAATGACTTTTTAAAAACTTGCTACTTGAAAAGTAAGTTTTTTTTTTTCCCCTGATTGACTTGCCCAAACAAATGAATTCAGTGACAGCAGCACTTGCTTGTTCAACAACTTACAATAACTGGTGGGACAGAGGAAACTTTTTCCTCAGAGAAAAGATTAAGTGAATTAGGTTTGAATGATCAGCATGTAATAGGATTACTGAAACAAACAGTCATGATTAATTTTTTGGAAGACTTTGTTTTTAAAAAATGGAAGCAGAGATCAAATGCAAGTAAAGCACTGAAGACTCCCCTGTAAGTGATGCTGAAAGAAACCAGAAGATCTTTGAGGTTGTATGTCTAAAACAATACTGTTGTTGGGAGTTAGTGTAAAGATACCCACTACTCACTGATGTGGGCCCAGACTGAAACTTCTCACTACTAAAGGGGGTATGCTGCTCTAGAAATGAGATCAGATAAAACTAACTTGTTCTGTGGGATCTGATGGTAGCTTTCATTAAAAGTCAGTCTGACAGACCAACTAATGTAGACCATACATAGGAACTAGTAAAACTAATAAACCACTGGTGAAGTGGCAATGTGTGTACACTTCTAGACAAAAGTAGTCTTTACAAATAATTTAAGTACTTACAAGCTATCAGTTCCATAGGGCCACCCATAGAAGGCAACCTAAATTTTCTGACAGTCAAGGATGGGATAATACTTCAATACAGCAGTAGTGATTCACAGGGCTAGTCACTAAAGCTGTTAAAAGCAACTTTATCTGAAGAGAACTGTGGTAATTACCTTCAAACACCTGAAATAAAAATGCATCCCATTAGTGTTTTCTCAGAGCAAACTGGAAATCTCAAGGTAGAAAGAAATGTACACAGATACAATCAATGGCTGAGTTCTATACAGAGCATTAGTACTGAAGGACAAATAATGTTTAAGGGGGGAAAATAAACTCCAAGTCATCTGCTTGCAAGCAGTTAAAACCCTCAAAACCACTGAACATGGCTAAAGGTGCTCTGCTCTCAAGCACTGAGCTGCCTTTCTCAAAGAGACCAAGGGAAAAGTCAAGCAGAGATTTATGGACTTAAGCTATTTAAAACATTAATGTAAAAAACCTTTGATCCATTGACATATTTGACCATGAAAGGGCTCCCTGAGTTATCTTCTACTCAAGTGATCTCAGATAATCTTAGTTCAAGCTTTCATGCCAAACCAAGGGAAGTCTTCCTGCTTAGTTTATAAAGATGAACAACTTTGCTTGCAGTCTGCTGTCCAGAGCACTTTTTCTAGTAGTGTGCATGACTGTGCTGATAAGGGAATGCTGCTGTGTTCTGCACTGCAAGGATGAGTACTGCCAATGTTTTTGCTTATTTCTTTATAAAGTGTCATTGATAGTTATGCTAATACATTCCCCTCTTAACAAGGCTGACAGCATCATCAGTTCTAAAACGTAGTTATTTGGCAGAGATGTTCTCTGCAAATGCTTTATTGTACAGTTGAGTAATGCAACTCATAGCCTCAGCATCCAGGTACATTGGAAGATTCACATAATACAATGAGTAACACAGCTACCACTCTGAAACCCATCACATAATACAGTATTCAAACCTTAAACTTCAAATACTACCCACTGAGGATTTGAGCTTAGTCTTTTGCTTCTGCTTGTGCTTTTCTTTCTGCAATCATTCTATGTTTCTGCTTCATTAAACAGCTTCTTGCAGTTCCAAAGAAACCAAGATCAGCATCTAAAACAAGATTAGAAGAAATGCTGTGAAGTGTTCAATCAGGCTCCTTAGCTTGATGCCCCACTGAAGGCTTTAACAAGGCTTTAAATACCATCCCCCCCCTTCATTACAGTTCCATCCTCTGAATCGGGTGGGCAAACTTTTTGGCCCAAGGGTGACATCTGGGTGGGGAAATTGCATGCAGGGCCATGAATGTAGGGCTGAGGCATGGTGTGCAGGAAGGGGCTCTGGGCAGGGAGTTGGGGTGCAGGGTGCACAAGGGGTGCAGGGTCCAGCCCAGCACCGCTTACCTGGAGCAGCTCCAGGATGGCAGTGGTGCACGCTGGGGCAGGCTCCCTGCCTGCCCTGTCCTTGGCCTTGCACCGCTCTGGGAAGCAGCCAGCACCACATCCCTGTGGCCCCTGGGGGAGGGGGGAAAGAGGGCTCCACACACTGCTCTTGCCTGTAGGCACCTCCCCTGAAGCTCCAATTGGCCAAGAACAGAACCATGGCCAAGGGGAGTTCCGGGGGAGGCACCCACAAGCAAGAGCAGCCGGAGGAGCCCTCTTTTCCCCACCGCAGGGATGTGGTGCGAAGCAGCACGGGGCCCGCAGCACCACAGGGGTGGCAATCCCACAGGCCGCCATAGTTTGCCCACCCCTGCTCTGAACAAAGCATAGCCATAGTTCCTTTCTGAGCACTTATCAAAGAGGGCTGCTCTAAGGCCACTCTTTCAGGAGCTGAGGGTACCAGTCTCCAAATCTTTAGGTTAGGTTTAGGATATTAGACATCCTCTCCTGTCCCCCCATCCCACCCAAGTCATGCCAGTCGAACTTGAATATTTTTCAAATAAATTAAGAGGCCTTAGATGGCCTTACTCACATCTATCTTGATAGCCTCGAGCAACCTGAGCAAACTGCTCTATCTCCTTTGCACAGTTCTGAACATAGCTATGTCCTTCCCTCTGCTGGCAAGCTCCTAGCCTTTCCTGAATTATCTTCACAATTTCCTGATCAACTTTCCTGTGTGAAAGAGAGATCAGTGTGAGTGCAGCAGTGGCAATAACTTCCTGCAGCTGGAGAATAGTGTAGTAAGTTACATTCTGGATAGAACAAGAGGCCATTTTATTAGCTGCTTTAATATGGGATACAATTAAAAGGCAGAACTAAGCAAAATCAAGTCACAGGGGCTTGGCAGCAATGCCATACGTAGTGCCATCAGAGAAGGAGAATCAGTAGTGATTTTCAGGTTCTACTCAGAGCCCAACTCAGGCATGCTGCAGAAAAGATACTTGGAACTCTGTCACGGGTAGATAATGATCCTCTCTCTCCCATCCATCCATCTCCATCCTCTGACAAACAGGGGACAGGGGACACCATTCATCCTGGCTAATAGCCATTTATGGACTTAGCCACCCACACCATGAAGTTGTCCAGTCCCTTTTAAACATTAATAGTCCTAGCCTTCACCCTCTCCTCCAGAGGAGAAGAAGATGTTCACAAGTGCGCTGTGTGAGAAGAACTTCTTTTTTTTATTTTTTTAAAACCTGCTATTAATTTCATTTGGTGACCCCCTAGTTTCTTATTATGGGAATAAGTAAATAACTTTTCCTTATCCACTTTCTCAACATCACTCATGATTTTATATACCTCTATCATGTCCCCCCTTAGTCTTCTCTTTTCCAAACTGAAGAGTCCTAGCCTCTTTAACATGAACATCAGCAGCTGCCCAGTATTTGAAATAAGCTTCTAAGCAAGCTTATTGGCTTGCTGCTAGCAGAAGAGAAGCTTCCTAAAGTGGAGCAGGAGCTGGGGGAAACCTCAGTGTGGAGTATCTACTGTGACAAGCTATGACTGAATCAGGAACAGGCTTCTAAACTTTCATGGGGGGAAAAAAATCCACTATGATTTTGCAGCTTCAAACCACATGAAAGCTGCTTCCCAGGCAATCTACTGCAAGAAAAAACAACACACACTGTGCTCTACTGGGTTTCTTCAATTGAGTAAGGCTCCAAAATCATTACAGCTATGCTGTAGATATACATACTTGTCCCTCTTCCACTGTGCATTAGCTTCAAAGATGCATACATAGTCATCCTCCAAACACTCAGTCACATCCGGCACACGGCGGTAATTCCGATGATAGTAGTAAAATTTTTTCTTCGCATGTTGGCGCTCAATCCATTCTGCAAGAGTCAACCACCCCACATTCATGCATCTTCAAGGTACTAATCAAAGAGATGGACAGAACCAACTAAAACTACTACTGGGCACAGTACAGTTCTTGTTTAGGATGGAAAGCATACTGGATACATGACAAAAATTGTCTCCATAACCTAATGTGTACTGGGTGACTTGGAAAAGAAAAGGAATTTTGCAGTATGTATTTTGTTCTGCAACAAAACCTTGAGTTGCTTTCTATACAGCCTATGTGCCACTGACTGGGCAGGAATGATTGATAATATCAGGTGCATGTTCACCTGCCCTCACTTTCCAGAACTAACTCTACAGAGAGAATGCTAAGCTGGAACTCTATGGAAATACAGTAAACACTACACTATGATGTCCTAAGCCTCACAAAATCAGGCAGGTCACTTGCCTTCTGGGTTATCAGCCTGATATTTTCTATCACAGTGTTCAAAACTAACCAGGGAAGGGAGACCACCGTTCCTCACATTATCAGAAGTGATGAATGACTCTCCATCAAATAGTGATACAGGATCAGTGCATAACCGGGGGGGGGGGGGGGGGAGTCTCCAGAGAGCATATGGCACTGAAAGCAACCTGGTACCGGGCAGTACCACTAGACGGGAGTGGGACACATCCCTGGAGCCCCAAGCCCCGTCCTGGGCAGATCATAAGAACGGCCAGACTGGGTCAGACCAAAGGTCCATCTAGCCCCGTGTCCTGTCTTCCGACAGTGGCTGATGCCAGGTGCCCCAGAGGCAATGAACAGAGCAGGGACTCATCAAGCCATCGCACGCGGCTCTGATGGAGCTCGGAGGGGACGGTTCCCGCAGCCATTGCTTAGGCGCTGTCAGGCAGGGAGAGGTGCCCAGGGGGCTCCCCGAGGCGGCTGGGACCCAGCACGGGGTCGGGGTGAAGCCAGACCCTCGCGTGCAGCCCGAAGCCCTGCCCCACCGCAGGTCAGTGCCGTGCCCCGGGGCTAGGCCCAGCTCCACGGGGATGGGCCGGGAGAGGGAGGGCCCCTCTGCACCGACCCCCGCGCGGCTGCAGGGGGGGGGGGGCCCGATCCACACAGCGGGGCAGGGCGCGGGAGCAGCCAGGGGCCCGGCCCGCTACCTCGGAAGAAGGTGACCGGCGCGTCGACGGTGTAGTAGAAGACGGTCTCGATGATGGTGACCGGGTTAGGCAGCGACGTCCGCTTCTCGGGGATGGGGGTGCGGCTCGGCGGCTTCTTGTACACCTCCGGGTCCCAGTCGTCCGGCATCGCGACACAGCAGCGGCTACGGAATCTCCTTCACCGCCGACCCGCACAAGATGGCGACCCCCTACACAAGCTGGAAGGGGGTCAGGTGGGGGGCAAAGGTCAAAGGTGACAGAGACGCATGCGCAACCCGGGTAGCGTCCTGCCGCGCGGCGCTTCCAGAGTCTCGTTTCCGGGCAGAAAACACCGCCCAATACGCATGCGCAGCTCCACGCATTTCCCCCGATGGCCCTTGGGATATGTAGTTCCGGTCGTTACAGACTGATGCTCCGGACTCTCTGCGAGCCTTGGGGAGGGGGTGCTGAGGGGCAACTGCCCCCCTGCAAATGGTGTCGTCCCCCCCATGCACCCCTCGCTCCTTCCTAAGGGCTGGGGGGGGGATGCAAACTCCTGCAGGCCCGGGGGAGGGGGCGAGAGCGGGATCCAGACGGGCTGGAACGGGTCAGTACCCCTGGAAACCCCGCCCACCCCCCCTCCCGCGAGCCTGGTACCTCCCTCCACCCCCAATCCATCCCTCTGCCCCCCATTCGCATGGAGCTTTGCCACCCTGGGGAGTCGGCCCCAGGGCTCCTGCCAGCAGCACTAGCCCCAGGGGACCCCGGAGCCTTCCCGCCCCCCGGCACAAACTCCACACGCCCTCTGACTCCCTCCCTCCCAGTCCCAGAGGCAGGAAAAAGGTCGGGAAACCCGACTCTGGCTGTTGGGAGTCTAGGGCTGTACTTCTGCCTTTGCTGGCCCTGAGAGCCAGGAGTGGAACCCCGGAGTCCTGAGGCCCAGTCCACTGCACTGACTCGCCTCTTGTCGCAATCCCACACGGGCACCCTGCGCGATCCCATCGAGCAGAGTGCACTGCTGTGTGCAGAAACACGCAGCCCTGCATGTTGTAATGCTGCCGCCTTTTCAAAAGAGAAAAAGGATAGGCCCCTGGTTAAGTGGTTCTGTAGCTTTTGGGAGGGGGAAGGATTGTGCTCTCGTTGAAGTCGAGGACAAAATTCCTTTAGATTTCAAAGGGGGCAGGATCAGGCCCTTGAAGACTAACAGTGGGCAATCCCACAGCTACCTGTAGTAATGCTTTAGCTGGATAGTGTGGCAGCATTTACTTGTTCTGAGACATGGGGCTATTTTTGAAAGGATTAAAACAATCCAGTGATGATGCCTGTCACTTTTTGTCCACAGGCAAGGGCTTTATTTTTATTACTAAATGTAGAGATATGAAAAGATCTGGCATCTGTCAAGCTTTAACTGGTTTTCGTGCAAATGCAAACCTCAGCCAAGCTAGTAAAAAAAGAGAAAAAAATCTAGGCTTGGTGACATCCTATCAGACAGCCAATTTTCCTCTCTTTTTAAAATCTTCATTTAGTGCAAGTACCAGCACAACATAGTACTGACCTACAAGAAAGAAGGGATTGTATTTGCATATTCCCCCCCCCCACACACCCCACTTCTGCTCAAAGATGGGATATTTTGGAGAACTCTGTGAGCTGCTGTTTGTGGGTCCAGGAAAAATATTTGAAAATCAGGACAGTCTTGATTTTCATAGAGATGGGTGACAATATTAACGTTTACATATCCGGTCAGATCCCGTTAGTCTCCGGATAGGTAGGACGGTGTGGCTATGGAAGACCTGAAGTAAAGGACTAACCAGATTCCAAATAACTAAAGTGAATAAAAACAAACAAGGGCTATTAAATTATACTTTTACTGATCGATTTTAACCTCTTTCTTACTGCACAGCTAGTTACTTGAGCTAAAGCACGCCACCAGTGCTGGTCAATGCACCAGTTATGTCCTCTCTGGATAGGTCTAATGAAATATCAACACTTAAAGAAATGCTACTGCTGTTGAATAGACACTGTGTCAGTATCGCACGGTGAAAGGGATAAAGAGATATGAGGAAAAGCTTCCCCGCCATGTGATCTGTTTGACTGTGTGTGGAATAGTCTCTCTAAAGTGGAGTGGTGAAAGCCGTCATCATTTGGGCTGAACAGAGCACAGGAGACAATACAGGGCTGGTGGGTGGGAGGGGACCCTGAGATTCTTACTCTGTCCGTACCTAGTGAAATGGATGAGTTTGGCCTGAGTATGAATTGAAAGCCCCAGTCCTGTGTTGAGCTCTGCGTGGGCTCAGGGATCCACCTGCATGGAGCTTGTTGCAGGATTGGGGTCTTGAGCTCAGGATTTGGCCATTTTAAGTAGCAGTATATACCTGGCGTATGTTGACTGCCCTTTAGTGATACAGTAGTTCTAAATATAGTGCTGCTAAGTACAGGAAATCACACTACTGAGAGGAGGGGAATTCTTCCCTGGCCTGGGGTTACAAAGCAATCGTAACATCCCCTTTGGGAATACCTGGCCTAGGCCCCTGCCCTTGGGGAGTTGCCAGCAGGGCAGGCATGCACGAGAAAAAAACCTCTGGAGGTAGTTAATTAGGCATGTAGTTATCTAGCTTGACGTGATGGGGTTGCTTGGGTGTAAGTGAGGGCAGAATTTTGTCTTCATATATTGTGCTGTAGGTAGCAATTGTAATTCCCTCCATTCATGTTCAGTTTGTTACTGTGGTAAATTGAGACACTGGCAATTGACCTTTACCACGTCACAACTGTTGTTAGAGTCAGACCCTGGCAGATTTGCTGAGTATGAAATGAATATAGCGTTGAATGAAGCCAGCAGCTAAATTTGTGTCTTCAGACTGATAAACATCTTAGGTATTAGACTGTAGAGGCACTTGGTGACTGCCTCGTTGTGCTGCTGACCTGTGCTGAAGACGTCCCATGGTCTGTAACGTTCCATGTTAATATCTTATAGCTTGGTAAAACATTTAATGGGCTTGAGATATTCATTCAATAGATTAAATGAGCACATTTGAAACTGGCTTGAAATCAACAATTAGTTCCACTTTGGGTTGGAGAATAAGTTTAGGAGAAAGGGAAATCTGGTACTGGAATTACTGAATAAACAAGAGGGAGTTGTAGTGAGTGTAAATTTACCCCTTTGCTGCTGCACTGATTCCCTTAACCTCGACTTTATGCTGCTATTGTAGGAATTTGTCCAACTTCCTCCAAGGTGGTAGTGGTTGCTATGCCCATGTTGAGTTCATGATTGTGACTTTTCTAGTTAATTCTCATAATTATATTTGGCCTGTATATGTGGCATGTTCTTATTATGGTTTCCTTTGTTCACCCTCCCCCATTTTTTCCAGCTGTTAGTTATCTCCATTGGTTGTGACTTGTCTGGATGAGAATGGACGGATATCAAGGCAGGGCCTAGCTTTCACTCTGGGTTTGTGCAGCACCGAATACAGTGCTGTGCAAACCCTGACTGGGCCCTCTACGTGTGGCCGTGACACATATTAAGAATAATAATGAACGCCGAAGGGGGGCAAATCTGGAAACCATTGTGCTTCTCTTAGCAGAAAGAAGGACAATTATAGTCAAGATGTTTTATTTAGCAAATCCTCGTCAGCAGTTTTCACAGAGACTCGAATGCTTTGACGCAAAGGATGGGGGCTACGTTTATAAACTTAAATAAAATCTGTCCCTTTAGGGAGATCTTTCGCTCTGTTACTGGAAATGGAGGAAAAAATAATTTGTGAATTTCCTCTCTCAGGTCTGAGAAGATTTTGAGATTATCCATCCATCTGCGAGATACATCATGGCCTTTGTAATTCATATAATTCCTTTTTTATTTCTAAACATCTTATAGCAGATGGGCCTGATGTAACAAGCTGCTGTCCTGAAATCTGTAATATACATAGAGCCGATGTAACTGAAGTCCAAGGATTCCTTCCCATTGTCTTCAATCAGCATTAGCTCAGTCTCATAGCCTTCTGGGTTTGAAGGTAAAACTGAATCCTTTTTGTTTCTTGCCTTCCCCAGTCCCATCGCAAGTTTTCGGCTCCCAGGCATGGCCACTTGGGCTTCCTCCCTCATAAGAGAAGCCGGCGTCACCGCGGGAAGGTGAAGACCTGGCCCAAGGATGATCCCAGCAAGCCAGTCCACCTGACAGCCTTTCTGGGCTACAAAGCTGGCATGACGCACATCCTACGAGAAGTTCACAGGCCAGGAATGAGTAAGAGGCTTTGATTGTATCAGCTAGTTCGAGTCCAGGGAAGAATAGAGGGAAAAATCTCTTATGGCCAGCTGGGATGGATAGCTCATGGGAATGGGTTATGGAGCCCTTCCTATCTAACCTAGCCTGGATTTGAAATGGCAGTTCACCAATGACCAAAAATCATCTGGCAACTGTTTAGACGTTCTCAGAGCAATTCCTACCTTATATCATAAGGTCACCAGCACAGCTGGGAGGGTTTAGGTGGGGAAGTTGTGTACTGTTGACAAAGGTAGGTCTCCAGTTCTGTGCAACTGGCATCCCCATCTGCTCTAAGTTAATCTGCCTTTATAAAAGGCGGAGACAACAATTGACAGCTGCCTTCTGCTGGGACACGATGTAGTTGACGGTGCATTGGGCATCTAATTAAGAGAATTACTGGCCCACCCACGGCTCCCCTGAAAGAACCTGGTCCTGTGAGACACTGAGCACAGTCAGCTCCCATTGACTTCACTGCTACACCATTTGATTTCAGAGCTTTCCAAGAGGGAAGAAGTGGAAGCAGTCACAATAGTGGAGACCCCGCCTCTGGTAGTGGTTGGGCTTGTGGGATACATAGACACTCCCAGGGGCCTGAGAAATTTCAGGACCATTTTTGCTGAGCACCTCAGCGATGAGTGCAGACGCCGCTTCTACAAGAACTGGTAAGAATCTCTCGGCGCATGGGTTTCCTGGCAATTGTAACAGCATCACCTTTCCCCACCCCCACGTTAGCCACAAGAGGCTCTTCGTAATGTCTCCACATTGGAATCCTTCACTCGGGGGTGAAATGCAGCAGCTGTTTAATTGCGCACAGCTGCACGACACAACCATTTTGGCTACTGTGAATAAAAATGTGTGCACACACATTTCTGGTTCACGTAATAATAGTACTGAGTTATTTGTCTCAGTGATGTGGCAGTGAGTTCCACAGGTCAATTATACATTGCGTAGCTGAAGCCAGCTTCTGCTCACCATTGTAATTGGTTCACCAAAGTAACTCCATTGACGTCAATAGAGTAATTCCAGTTTTATGGGGGTGCAGATTAAAGCAAAATCTAGCCCGTGGCCCTTCCGCACCATTGTAGAGATTGACTCCCCAAATCTTGGAACGGAAGTGGGGAAAGTGATCGCTCGAGACTTTGTAATTGAGCAAACGTATGGCTATAATGGCAGTGTAGCCATGCCTTCAAATCTGACCCCTAAAATGTCCCTGCTCCTTGCTAGAGAGACTGGTTTGTCTCATTTCCATTTAGCTCGATTTTTGCTGTTGTATTTGGACTTCACTAAGTGAGCAAATCAGTGGGCGTCAACTGGATTCTCTATAAAAAAAGCTGCCAGAATTGCAAGTGCTGTCGGTCCATTAATGTCCTTCCACCATTTCCTCCTCTGAGCTTCCTCTAATGGTCTCGTGTGTATTGCATTTGCTCACCTCAGCCTGGTGCAATGAGCCATGGATGCATGATGCTTCCAATAGCATGTAAGCAACCTGGTCACACATGCTGTACTGTGTTTCTGAGATTCGGTGCTTCGTTATTCCAGTCTCCAGCATAATTAAAAGGCTCCTGTCCTTAGGCACAAGAGCAAGAAGAAGGCCTTCACCAAGTACTGCAAAAAGTGGCAGGACAAGGATGGGAAGAAGCAGCTAGAGAAGGATTTTGCGGCCATGAAGAAGTACTGCAAGGTCATTCGAGTCATCGTCCACACTCAGGTCAGAGCTTCACACAGGGTCCCAATAGCTTGTTTGAGTGGGGCGAGGGCTTGGAAGCTGGGAGCAACTAGCAAGTGGGAATCGGGGCACTTCTCATCGCTGGGGGGGGGGGGGAATGGAGGGTCTTGTCGGCTGGGAGGGGGATGGGGCCTCTTGTCACTGGTGCGGGGATTGGAGTGGCAGGTGGGTTAGTGGGCGCTGGAGATGCGATATGTGCACGCTGCAGTAGGTGCATGCTGACTGTTGCAGCCACTTATCAAAGAGCAACCTCGTCCATTTGAAAGTGCTAGGGGGAATCCAGCGGGCACAATGGAAGTCTCTACACTGGGATTTGCCCAGGAGCCTGGCACTGACACCCCGACAGCTGTGGAAGGGTTGGGCCTGGGGTTTTCCATCTCCTTGCTGCTGCTCGGGACCCTGGAGAAGCCACAGGGCTCGCAGTGGGCAGTGCCAGAGGCACTTGCAAGTTCGTTGGGAGGAAGCAGGCGTTGGTCCCAAGCCCCTCAGTGAACAGTGTAACGCTGGCACCTGGCAGGGACCAAAGGTTCATCTCAAATTAGCAACTGGTGTCAGGTGATGGGGTAAAAATAACCTGTGAGCCTGGCCGCAGGGAAGGACTTGCCAGGTGCCAGAGCTACTGGATACTCAGGGGCTATATGAATTGGGATCCTCAGGGAGCTCTCAACTCCGCAGAGCCCAGGAGGATCTGGGCTGGCCCGAGGGCACTGAGGCCTCCCTTTGGGCTTGTTAGAACTGCTGTGGCGAGCTGAAGTTGTGTCTGGCCACATGACACGGATAGGCCTTGGCTGCAGCCATCACTACCCGCTGATTTTGAAAAGTGGGATGCGACACCACATGAGGTCGCTGGGAGCGCAGCAGCGCTGCCTCCTAGCACTGTGTGAGGAGGGGATCTTCTTGGGGAGCCCAGGGCTGGTCACGTGGCCGTTTGTGGGATTGCATCGATCTGAGCTGCATTGGTGGGACTGGCAAGTCCTGCTGAGGCTGGGGAGAGGAGAACGCCGCCCACGGTGCAGAGTAATCAGCTGGAAATACAGGCCGATAACACAAAACACTGCCGGACTCGCCCCCAGTCTGCTGCACGTGCGCCTCTGCATAGTCCTGTTGGAGACAGTGGGCCTGCCCGTGTGAGCCACGGCTGGAGGATTTGTCCCTGTGGCTGTATCCAAGCAGCTGCTGCACAGCTGGTGAGCTTCACACACAGCTCCCACAGATCAGCTCCTGTTAAAATCCATCCAGCTAGCCATTCTCTGCAGCGCTCCACAGTAAATGCTATTAGCAGAGCCCAGTTTCCATGTCTGGGCCTGGCTGGCCCCAGAAGAGTGGGCGTCACTCTGTTCCTCGCCACACCGTGCTTAGTCGGGGGTGCACATGTCACATGTCTTAGCGTTTTGTTCTCAGGGATTCCAGTTAAGCGTGAAACAGCATCTCAGCTGGCAGTAGTAGCAGAGTGGTCAGGAGGTGAACACTTGTTTCTGATGGTGGGTGGGGAAGGGGCAGGCCTGCTTCCTAGGAACTAGTAATAACTCATGCTACAGAAATGCAGCTTGTGCCAATCACCACGTAGCCTGATGGCATGCTGGGTGAGTGTGTGTGTGTGCGTGCACCCATGCCTGGTGTGCATGTGTTGGTGCATTCAGTGAGAATGTGTGTGTTTGCACTTGGCGAGTGTGTGTGCATGTGTGCTTAGTGAAAGTGTGTGTGTGTGTGTTCGAGTTTAGTGAGTGTGGGTGCACATGTTTGCAGACTAAACTGCAAACAGCCCGCTTGAGTCCAAGGGGATATTGCCCCTGGGAACACATTCACACCCACAGGCCTGGTGTCATTTCTTGGCCCTCGCTGCCCAATGCAGATGAAGCTGCTCCCTCTACGTCAGAAGAAGGCCCATGTGATGGAGATTCAGCTGAACGGCGGGACGGTGGCCGACAAGGTGGACTGGGCTCACGAGAAGCTGGAGAAGCAGGTCTCTGTGCACGCGGTCTTCAGCCAGAACGAAACGATCGATGTCATCGGGGTGACCAAGGGGCGTGGGATGAAAGGTACAGGAGGAGGGAGGGCCCTTTGCCATGGGGCTTGGCATGGATCCTCTGAGGAGGATGGGCAGAGGGGTGCTTACACATTGCAAGGGCATTCCCCTGGGGCCTCCCTGATGCTCTTGGGGGAGGCCATTTTCTAGTGGAGTGAGCAGAGGACTGGGCGTCGGGAGACCTAAATTATAATCCCAGTGCTCACACCAACTCACTCTGTGGCCCTGAGCCAGTCGCTTGCCCCCTCTGTGCCTCAGTTTCTCCATCTGTAAAATGGGGATAGTGACACTGACAGCTATGCAAGTGCTTCAAGATCTATAGATGAAAAAGCCATATGAGTGCTGAGTACTTAGTGTTATTACTAAGGGCTTATTAATACACAGTGCATGCAGCAGGGTGCAGCACAACACCTCTGCAGCTCCTGCAGCGCGCTGCAAAAGCCCCAGTGCCCCAGCAAGCCCCCCCAGCGCAGCGGCGCGCAGCGTCCGCTGTCCGTCCCCCCACAGGAGCTGGGAGGGGGGACAGGTGGGGGAGAGTTTTCTCAGCGCTGGCGGCTGACTACTACTTCAAAGCGCGCTGCAGCGCGCCGCAGCGCTGCGCGGCGCGTTTGAAGTTTAAGTGTAGCCATAGCCTAATAGTAATTATTTACTAATCTGTCATTGTGAAGGCATGGCTTCTTGACCTCATCTAATTAATATTAATTCACAATTAAACACAGTGAAGAATCCATGCATCATTGTGAATAATTAACATTGATACATAGAAGCTTCACCTTGTGTGATATCCAGAGGAGAACAGACTCCAGTTTATTATGGCTGTACATTTCTTTAAAACATTGTTTTTAGTGTTGGTGAAATGCCTATTCCCAGAGCAGGTACAGCAGAGGCAGTGGTAGTGCGGGTGTCCCACATACTGTACACAGCAATCCCCCCATGTCCTGGGGGTCCTCTTCCGGAGGACAAGAGGGGAGCTCATTTCTCATTCCCTCCTTTCATCCTCGGCCTCACAGCCGAGATGACCAACGCTGGGGACAATCAGTGCCGGTATTGGTGGTCGTCCTTGAGATGTAGGCTGAGCAGCAGCCAGATTGAGAGCCCCCCAACTCCTTTCATGAGGGACACCAAAGAGTCGCTGGATTTGTACCCATACGTCTGTTCTCTTTTTAGCAGATTTGGTTCAATTTACCTGGTTCAAAATGCCCTGTTATTAGTTATGGGCTTAGTTCTCATGGGAGCACTAAGGGCACTTGGTTTGCCGAAATCTGAAGTAAACAAAATAAGGACAAAAAGTCATTTCCGTGCTGACAAAACCAGCGTGTGTGCATGTGTGTGTGTGGGACACACCATAGTCTAGTCAGTTTAATGCAGAGCGAGTACAGTTCCGTCGTGGGCCCCCGATTCTGAAAATGGCTGTTTGCCTCAACCTGACCCACCGTCTTCTCATAACTTGAGATGCAACATAAGACAAACGCCACAGACGCTCGCTCCGATTTCTGGCTCTGAAGCACCAGCACCTTTCCCCCTTGGCTCCTCTGACAGCATCATCCTGTCCTGCTTTCCTAGGGGTGACCAGCCGCTGGCATGCCAAGAAGCTCCCAAGGAAAACTCACAAAGGCTTACGCAAAGTCGCCTGCATTGGAGCCTGGCATCCAGCCCGCGTGGGCTACTCCATTGCCCGGGCTGGCCAGAAGGGCTACCACCATCGCACGGAGCTCAACAAGAAGGTATGACACTGATGCGACACCTCCCTTGGGCCTAGTGCAGCTTCTCCTTCTTTCGAGCCCCCTTCCCTCTCCTGTCCTGTCCTGAGCCAGCTCTCTGTCATGGGCAGGAGGGAATTTAGGGCTTCGTTTGGTGGTGGTGATGTTGATTATTTTTATTACCATAGTGCCTAGGAGCCTGTGTCACTGACCATGACCCCACTGTACTAGGTGCCGTCCAGGCAGTTATCTGTGCCGCGGGCGGGAATGTGCTCTATCCATTGCCTGCTGACGGCATCTGAGATGAGCCTATGAGTTTTCTCCCAACCCGGCATCTCTGCTTTTTGTGCTCAGTTTGTGACGCTTTGTTTGCAACTGTGGCCTGAAGCCATTAACTCCATTTCAACCTGGGCTCTCACCCAGATTTACCGTATTGGCCGTGGGATCCACGTACAAGATGGCAAAATAGTGAAGAACAACGCCGCGACGAACTACGACGTCACCGAGAAGACAATCACGCCACTGGTAAAAGGGCTAAAGACATAAGAAGTGGTGGGGCTGGAGCTGGGACTCCTGCATTCCTGACTCTGCCACTGACCAGAGACGTGGCCTGGGGCAAGTCACTTATGGTTTCTGTTGGGGAAAAGCTGGTTGGGAAATATTTTTTCTGGACGCACAAATTTTGATTTTCTTCCTTTTTTTTTTGTTTTGTTTATAGTTACCAAAAGCTGCAGAGTTTTTGCTTTTCCACACCCCAAAAACAACAAGAAACAATTGTTTTCAGCTGGCGTTTTTTGCCTTAAAGGCTTTTGGTTTGTCAGCAAAAACCCAGAAAAATCTCATCAAAGTTGGAAATGTCAATTTGGACCAAAAAGTCGATTTCCCATTTTTAAAATAAAGGCTTTGAACAAAAAATTGCACCCATCTCTATCCTCTGTGACAGCTGGCCCTCGTGTAAAATGAGGATAATGGTATTTGTAGACCTCATGGGCGGGCTGCACTGTGTATGATAAGCGCCAAGCATATTCATGGTTAGTTAATCATTAGGATGATTAATAATTAAATAATAAATACCCTGCTTTGCTATAGCAAATGTCACTTGCTGATGCATATCTGTTAGCCACACATCTCACCACTGCAATCCCGACCTCTGCCTTTTCCCACAGGGTGGATTTCCTCACTACGGAGCAGTCAACAATGATTTCATCATGCTGAAGGGCTGCGTCATGGGCACTAAGAAACGCGTGCTCACTCTCAGAAAGGTAAACTCCTCCGCCCTTTGAAATTGAGTGCTGAGGCTGTGCTCGCGTATGGAAGGAGCTGACTTTGTGAGCCATGTCGTAATTTTCCAGGGGGCCATTTCCCGGAGGGGTGTGTTGCCAGGCCATTCTCACTGATAACTGTGTTTCCAGTTTCAGATCAGCCAGTCTTGTCTCCCTTAGGAAGGGATTTGCCGCTCATTGGAAGCGGTCCTTGCATAATCTGACACACTCGGCTATGTCTTTTCAGTTCCAAGTGGGCACTGAGAGGCAATGGCATTCAAAGTCATGCTACTCTGGGTGTGTCTCCGAGGACACCACTCTTGGTGGAGTGATTGGCTAGTGGACGTGCATGAAATGTCTTAACTCCATCCACATCAAAGCAGGCTTTCATATTGCTGGTTAAACATAAGCCTAATGTGTCGTGACTTTTCCTCTCCAGTCCCTTCTGGTGCACTGCAGCCGTCGGGCTCTGGAACCCATCGAACTGAAGTTCATTGATACCACTTCCAAGTTTGGCCATGGCTGCTTCCAGACTGCTCAAGAGAAGAGAGCTTTCATGGTGAGTTAATTCTCTCAATCAAAGGGCCAGGTTCTCAGCTGGTGTCAATTAATCTAGCTCAATCGATTTCAAAGGATTAACACCAGCTGAGGGCCTGACCCAGAAAATAAAGAATAAACAGGACTATTTTGCATAAAAGACAGTTCAGCTGCCAGAAACAATGCTAAAGAGGGAACATGATGGTTGAGAGAGTCATACAAGCCAGCCAAAGCCAGCAAATTAATGTACCATATGGTCAGCCAGTTTGCACTCACAGTGGGATGCATTCAACAAGCCCTTAAGTTGGCAGCACCTTGTTGGACATATGGTGTCTTTCACTCCTAATTGTACATTTCTTTGATTTGGTTGGATTGCCTTAAACTTTTAATGTTTTTAAAGGAAAAAGGTCGGGTCGGATTTGGCCTCATATTTGGGATTTTGTGTAAATAAGCTTTTCAGTACCCAAATCGTGTCCCTTTAAAAATCCCAGCGGAAACGGGTTTACAAAGAAAAGAACAGACACATTCCTTTATAGAGTTTCCCCCCCCGCCCCCGCCGCCACCACCCTGTGCTGTGGTAGCAATCGGAAAGTGAAATCGACTAGATACGAAGTGGACCGGATCCACAGCCGGTGTGAATCAGCATGGCTCCATGACTCCAGTAGTGCTATGCTGATTTAAACCAGGTTTGGATCTGGCTGACTGACTAGACTAGTGAGTTTCACATGTGTTTAACTTCTCTCCAGGTAAGAACTGGCTGTGAAACCCCTTCACACCGCGATCGGGATGGCTGGAGGTTAATGCATAGGGCTGTAGCTTCAGCACTAACCACTGCTGGAGATTCTCCTTTTGCTCATGGGCAAGGGCTGAGCTTTTGGAGCAGGAAGATGTGAGTTCTGTCCCTGCTGTCACCTCTGAGTGGCCAGGGGGGCAGCACGGTGACACTGATTAAGTGGCCACAGGAAGACTGCTCTATTAAGCTCCTTATCTTAAAGCAGCTGAACTTCACCTGTTGTGGAGTGAGCACCCAGAACCTTCCCCGCATTTTAATTTAATTCAGTAACATTTCGCTGGGCAGAAGCAAAACAATAGTCCTGCAAACCACCATTTCCTCCCACTCTTGTAAACTAGAAGAGCTGGAACCCTGTCCTCAGCTGCTGTAAATCTGTGTAGCTCCATTGACTCAGCTGATTTAACCAGCTGAGACTCTGTCCCCTTGATGGTAACCCAAACCAGAAACCCCTTCTGCTCCAAAATTCTGCTCAGAAGGAGTTGTCATATGCAACCTCCTGAAACAGGGGATTGTATAGGAAATTCTCCTGACATAACCTCATCGATCCGGCCACAGTCATGATGCTATAATGGTGTAATCAGTACGATTACTTTACCACTCAATCTTCCCCATCACCCCAGGCCCACTTGCCGGGCTCAGGAGCAAACCAGCCTTTGAAGCACATGGGCCAGCTTTCCATGCTGCTCAGCTAAGCAAACTGCCAGCTCAGGGATGGGCAATTCATTACCCCCATTCCTCCAGGGGGGAGGAGGGTTTCTAGAGCCCATAGCTACACAGCTGCTGCCGTTCAGGAGGAGAGCTGAGAGTTAGCAGCCAGGGAATGGACGTGACCAGCTAGTGTTGCAAGCCTTGTGCAGGGAAAAGGGGTCCCGTCTGAATAGAAATTCCACAGCATCCAGCTCACCTGCTGCCTCTCTAGGTCACACGTGGGGAAGGCTTGTAATGTGGATCTTGAACTCATCAGCTCGTGGCAACGGGATCTCTTCTTCTCACCATTTCCCTTGCGTTTTAGGGCCCCCAGAAGAAACACCTGGTGAAGGAGAAGCCAGAATCCCAGGAAGAATTGTAGGGGATTGAAATACACATGGGCACCTTAACCTGGCACCTCCAATAAAGGGACTTCAAACCAGGCCTAAACCATCCTGTCTTTCTTCTGGCGCTGTTATTAATAAGCTTAAACTAGCCTCTGTTATGGGTGTCTGGTGTAAGAGGAGTTTGCTATCAGTAAATCCCAGAGCCTTCTCCCCGTGTATTGATATCCACAGGGCTGCCGAGAGGACAGTCATGGGGGAAATTGGTCCCGTGAGACTCCGATACCTGGAGATGCCTTTTCTTAGCTGAGCTGTATAGGGGTCTGTTGTGACTCAGGAACATCCCCTAGTTCCTGTCCGCTAATTCTTCTGTGCTGTCTAGGGAATGGCCACTGGCGCTGTGAGACACAAGGCATCGGTTGTGCACTACCCCTGCTGGCAGTGCAAGGAGAAGCCGTTTACACCTGGCTGGTCCCAGAAGTGAGGTGACTGCGCAGCTCCACGCAGGGCAGTTTATGGTGGGCGTAATGAGGCCGCTCTGGGATTCGTTAGCTAACTGACCCTTTTTCAAGTCAATGGGAGTTTTGCTGTCGACTTCTATGGATGGAGACTTGGGCCCAAAACCTGTCCTTAGGTCACCAAGTTCTCCCATCCTTCCTGCTATGCTGGGCTCAGCCAGGAGTGGGAGGAATCCTCTGGAAAGCTGCAGAAGAGGCATGTCAGAGTCACTCCTACTGTACCAGGAGCACCAGCTGGGGGATTTTATCTGCAACTGACATGCTGCCTTCGCTTTTTCACTGCCAGGTGAGACCCCATCTGACCAGGCTTCCCTATCCTCCTCAGTGCTCAGCAGAAATCCCTGTCCGATCAAGGCCCCATTGTTTGGCAGCTGTTCCAGGAGAGGAAAAGAAGACCTGGCACAGATGAATCCTGTAAGGCCTGGAAAACCCGGGCATGTCAGCAAGGCTGGTTCTGCCCTGCCTCATTTGGCCAGGATGATTACATCTTTCATAGATTCCAAGGTGGAAGGGTCAGACAAGGCTATTGGAGTGGATTTTTACTCTGTCTGATTCACTAGTATCAGTCACAGTCTGCTTCTGACTACACTGATCTATGAATCCAGAGTGACTCCACTGACCTCACTGGAGCTACTCTAGATTTATACTGATGTATCTGAGAGCAGAATTTAGCTCAGCATGATAATATGCACCACAGCTTTGTGTATGTATGTGACCAGGGACAAAATTCAGCCTGGGTGGCAGCAAGTACATTTCTTGTGACTTCAGTGGACTGCATATTCACACATTCCAAGGCCTGAAGGGACCATTGTGACCATCTAGTCTGACCTCCTGGATAACCCAGGCCAGAGAACGTCCCCACAATCATTCCTAGAGCAGATCTTTTAGAACAACATCCAATCTTGATTGAAAAATTGCCAGTGATGGAGAATCCCCCACGACCCTTGGTAAGGTAGTAAATGATTAATTACCCTCACTGTTAAAAATGTTTATCTTATTTCCTGTCTGGATTTGTCTTGCTTCAACTTCCAGAAAAACGGGTCCAACAAGGAGGGGATACTTTTTTCGGGAAGTTGAAACTAGATGTATTCCTTGAAGAACCTGCTTTCCCTGGACACCAGCAGTGGAGAGTAAGAAGTTCCCCAGGACGCCTTGTCCCCAGCTCCAGATGCTCTGCAAGAGGCTAGTAACACACTTGCCCGGCGCTACCCGGCGCTGGTTAGGCCTCAGCTGGAGAACTGTGTCCAGTTCTGGTCACCAATGGAGATGGAGAAACTGGAAAGGATCCAGAGGCGAGCGACGAAGATGATCAAGGGGATGGAATGCAGCCAGATGAGCAAAGGCTGAAGGAACAGGGTGTGTTTAGTTTGGAAAAGAAGAGATTAAGGGGGCACATGAGAGTGGTCTTCAAATGCTCCATAAAAAGGATGGAGAAAAGTTGTTCTCTTGCCATGGAGGGCAGGACAAGAGACGATGGGTTCAAACTACAGCACAGCAGATTTAGATAAATCTCAGGAAAAATTTTCTAACTGTAAGAACAGTCGGCCAATGGAGCAGATGCCTTGGGAGGTCGTGGAAGCTCCTTCACTGGAGGTTTTCCAAAGGAGGCTGGAGAGGCATCTGTCCTGGATGGTTTAGACCCAAGAAATCCTGCATCTTGGCAGGGGGTAAGACTCGATGGTCCCTTCTAACCCCATGGGTCTATGAGCTACTCATCCCTGGATCTCAAGGGAGGGGGAAAGTATCCATTGTACAAATGGAGAGACGGGGCCATTAGCAGGGGCTCAGGATTGTGCCAATTGCCGAAGGAGGGGAAGGTCCCATTGGTACCGAGTGGGAGGGTGAGAGAGATGTCCTTTCATGCAGGACTAGTCTAAAGCGATTTGTGTTCACATGCCTCAGGAGAGAGGTAGGGGGAGGGCCCTGGCTCCCTCCTGCACTGTCGCTAGCTGACATTTTACCCAGCTGATTACAAGGGAAGGCAGGCAGGAACTTTGCTGCTGCAGGGCCTCATGAGGATGCAGCATTGTCCATCCGCATCGTTGCTTGTCACAGGCCTTTGCTGGGGACAATGAGAAGTCAACATGGCTGGGACAGCGTCATCACCTGTCACAAATCTTTACAGAGCCCCACATCAGGCTGGCACCCGGTTAGAACAGAACAAAATGAGCAGAGAACAGGAGAGGAGATTGGCTCATTATTCTCCGAAAAGGAACACTGAGGAATCAAAAACCTCTCCTTTGTGTTTGAATGACAGGTGTCCACCCACGATCATAGATTTATAGATTCCCAGGCCAGAAGGGATCATTACGATCATCTAGTCTGACCCTCTGTAGGACGTAGACCAGAGACTTCCCCAAAATAATTCTAGAAAAACATCTGATCTTGATTTTAAAATGGTCAGTGATGGAGAATCCCCCATGACCCTGCGTAAATTGTTCCCATGGTTAATTACTCTCACCATTAAAAATTTACGCCAGTCTGAATGGTGCGAAGTTAGGCCACTGTTTGAACTCTGTGATACTAGCATGGGAAGAGGGAAGATAGCCCTGGATCTGTTCGGAGGACTTCAGCCCCCTTCACAAAGTCGTCAGTAATACTTCGTGTCCACTCCATAAAAGATAAGAAAATAATAATATTCCCATTTTACAGATGAGTAAACCAAGGTACATAGATTGGAGAGTTGGGAAATAGCCAAAGCTGGGAATAGTTTGTAAACTAAGGGCTGGGGGAAAGCAGACAGGTGTGGAGGACCATGTGGTTCGGACAGACACATCCCTTGAGAGGGTGGATTTATTAAAGGGGATACTCTATATCCTAGTAAGTTGGTAAAGTACAGGTAGGAATGGAACAGAAACAGTCAAATAAAAAAGAATCCCATTCAATTACATCACATGAAGGCAGATAGCTAAATATTGACACATTTTGTAAGTGCTGGTATATCAATGCAAGAAGTCTAAATAATATAATGGGTGAATTTGAGTGCCTGGTATTAAATGAGGATATTGATATAATAGGCATAACAGAAACTTTGTGGAACAATGATAATCAATGGGACACAGTAATACCAGGGTATAAAATATAGAGAAATGACTGAGCAGGTGGGGGAGTGGCACTATATGAAAGAAAGCATAGTGTCAAACACAGTAAAAATCTTAAATAAATCAAACAATACCATAGCATCTCAATGGATAGAAAGTCCATGCTTGAACAGTAAGAGTGTAGCAGTAGGAATATACTACTGATCACATGACTAAGATGGTGATGGTGACTGTGAAATACCCGGGAAGATTACAGAAGCTACAAAAACAGAAAACCCAATAATAATGGGGGATTTCAACTATGCCCATATCGACTGGGAACATGTCACCTCACAACGGGATGCAGAGGTAAAATTTCTAGACGCCATTAATGACTGCTTCTTGGAGCAGCTAGCTCTGGACCCCACAAGGGGAGAGGCAATTTTTGATTTAGTCCTAAGTGGAGCACAGGATCTGGTCTAAGAGGTGAATATAACTGAACCGATTGGTAATAATGACCCTAATGCAATTAAATTTACCTTCATGGTGGGGAAATACCCAAGAAACCCACCACAGTAGCATTTTACTTCAAAAAGGTCAACTACACAAAAATGAGGAGGCCAGTTAAATGGAAATAAAAAAAAACCCACAAGTGAAATGCCTGCAAGCGGCATGGAAACTTTTGGAAAAACACCATAACAGAGGTTCAAACAATATGTCTACCCCCAAATAAAAAAAAATTGTAAGAGGACCAAAATAAATGCCACCATGGCAAAACAACAAAGTGAAAGAGGCAGTTAGAGACAAGAAGGCATATTTTAAAAAGTGGACATCAAAGCCTAGCAAGGAACATAAACCCTGACAGGTCCAGTGTAAAAGTGTAATTAGGCAGGCCAAAAAAGAATGTGACGAGCAAGGAGCCAAAGACTCAAAAACTAACAGATTTTTTTTTTAAAGTACATCAGAAGTAGGAAGGCTGCCAAACAATCAGTGGTGCCAGAGGATGATCGAGGTGCTAACGGAGCACTCGAGGAAGACAAGGTCATTGCAGAGAAACAACATTAATTATTTGCGTCGGTCTTCACTGCAGAGGATGTGAGGGAGATTCCCACACCTAAGCCATTCTTTTTAGGTGACAAATCTGAAAAACTGTCCCTGACTGAGGTGTCAATAGAGGAGGTTTTGGAACAAATTGATAATGGGACAGTAATACATCACCAGGACCAGATGGGATTCACCGAAGAGTTCTGAAGGAACTCATTTGTGAAACTGCAAAACGACTAACTGGTATGTAACCTATACTTCACAAGGGGGGAGGGAGAGTGCAGTGGTTTGAGCATTGGCCTGCTAAACCCAGGGTTGTGAGCTCCATCCTTGATGGGGCCATTTAGGGAACTGGGGCAAAAATCTGTCTGGGGATTGGTCCTGCTTTGAGCAGGGGGTGGGACTAGATGACCTTCTGAGGTCCCTTCCAACCCTGATATTCTATGAACACAGAATCAACCTATAGAACTTATTACCAGGGGATGTTGTGAAAGTCAAAAGTATAACTGGGTTCAAAAATAAGTTATTGGAGGACAGGTCCATCAATGGCTATTCACCAAGATGGTAGGGGCATAACCCCAGGCTCTGGATGTCCCTAAACCTCCACCTACCAGAAGCTGGGACTGGCCAACAGGGGATGGATAACTTTAAATATCAATAATATTGATATTGCCCTGCTCCAAAGCATCTGGCACCAGCCCCTGCTGGAAGATGAGCTACTGGGCTAGATGGACCATGGATAGTGAGTTCTACATCCTGGTCTTTAGTGAGTGGCTATAAAGAAAAGCCCCACTGAAATGGCAATATAGACACACAGCACAATAAATATAACTGGAAAATAACAAACACATCCCAGCCTGAATCCCTGGTGGACGAATGCAAACTTTATTGCTTCAGTTCAGCTCTTCTCTTACACATCCACCTGGTCTGCAAAGCCCTTTGTTTTAACGCAGTGCCCTGACATTACTTGACAGAATCTGCTACTTTTATTGCGTGGAGCATCAAATGGTCTCACTTCGTGCCTCGTGCTATCGTCTGGACGGGCGTCGTCCATCGCTGCCCGGTGCAGGGTTGGTCCTCTTGGTGTCTTCAGATGCTTGTGGCATTGCTGGCGGCTGAGCCGTGTCTCTCCTGAAACACATCACAGCGAGGAAGCATGGAGCAAAGGAAAATGCCAGTAGGAGGCTACTTCTCTCTGCCTCATTCACTGCAAGGCAGAGGGGGGCCAGCTTCAGTGGGGCACAGGCCTTGTGCAGTGGGGCTTCAATACCCAGGGAACCCAGGCTCCTCCTGCTAATGCCCCATCAGGGGTAACTCCCGGGGCAGGATGGGATCAGGGTGCAATGTTGGTGAGCATCAGTGAGGACAAAGGCAGGCCAAGGGAAGCTGTGCCAGCTGAAGTGTTAACCCCGTAATGCCAGGCAGTGCTCTCACATGGCTGCAAAGCTTGACACACACCACTCGATCTCCCTCCGACCTCCGCTCCACCGGCTTCCTGATCCCCACCTCCTCTGCCGGCTGGCTCACTCCAGTCCTCCGGGCCTGGGATGGGAGAAGAGGGCTGTTGCTGTCTCCTCCCCTGCTTTTGACCCATTAGAGGTGCTGCCATGGAGCCCTGACCTGCACAGTGCCTCATGCCCAGGCCTCCTGCTTTCCCCCGGCGCAGGGTGCACCGCCTGGGCTGAGGGCGTTAGCTCAGGACGGGCTGAACCTGGGCAGCCCACAATGCTGCCTCTCTTTTTGCCTACAAGCCGCTCTCTCTCTCTCTGAGGCTCATGGGACTTCCCCTCCTCTCCCTTCCCTGACATACTGAGCGCTCCCCCCCAGGCTCCCCGCCCCTTAGGTATTGGGGGTTCACCCCCACGTCCCTGCCCTCTGCCCCAAATCCGCCTGACGGAACAGTCGTGGATTTTGACATGTGACTGTTTCAGTCCCTCCCTGCACCGCTGCTGCCTGGTTACCATCAAATGGCCACTTTCCCCCCTCTTCCCCTTCAGCTAACCCCCTGCGATAGCCATTGCCCGGCCAGGAGCAGGGCTGTGCATCCCTGCCTGTACCTTGTGTTCAGACACAGATACAAAGCAGCCTGTCACAGACACCCAGCTTCGCTCTTCTCTCTCTCTCTCACACATACCCACACACACTCTCTCTCTCACCCACCCATTCAACCTGCTGGCTGGTGGTGAGACTCAGAGTACAATAAAACACTTGTAGGGGTAATGGGGGTTATGTTTTTTTGTGTGTGTGTTTCAGTTCATTTCCTGCCTGCAGTTTTCCTGGCAGACCCGGCTGCCTGTTTAAAGGATGTCCAGTGCTGACGCTTGGGTCATTTCTGATCACAATGTCTGATTAACACTCCTTGGACCTCAGGCTTCCCTCCTCTCCAGGGTTTCTTGCACCCCCCTTTATAAAGCAGACAGTCCTGAGCAAGTGTCTGCCCCAGCTGGCACAGAAGATGCCCACCTGGCCACAAGGGAGTTGTATTGATCCAGAGGAACCTGGTGGTGATGGATGAACTACCTGGAGTTTTGTATGCTTGGGTGACTCCAACTTGCTCCTCCCCCAGGGGTGTATGTTTCTGTCCTTAACGTGCTGCATCATATTTGAAGAGTTCTCAAACCTCTGCCCTTCCTAGCTGGTTAAGGAGACACTAAAATCCCAGCAGACCACGCTGGTGCAGGGGCCTTTGGGAACTTGCAGCAGATCTTGCATCCGACGGAGTGGGTATTCACCCACGAAAGCTCATGCTGCAAAACGTCGGTTAGTCTATAAGGTGCCACAGGATTCTTTGCTGCTTATATTTGAAGAAGAGGCTCCTTTGATGGGCTGGCGGACGCTGAAGACGAGATGGAGAGATGAACCTGGATACTTCAGATCAGTGTCTTGGCTCCTGTGTGGCAACCAGTGGCCAGGCCCAGGTTAGCTGGGCGTCTCCGCAAATCCTCCAGAGTTCTGCCAAGTGTCTTGACCCAGCCAGTGGGTCACTCTTCAGAGCCACTTCCCACTATCCGCTGGAAGGTCCTTGAAGGGCCCCTCCAGGGGGGGTTGGGGTTCCAAGCCGGAGTGCATGATGGGAATGATGAGATCATCCATGTTTGGCATCACTAAAATTTTCTGAAAAAAGGAAATGGGACAAAACTAGAACCACGGCATTAAAAAAAACCTTCAGAGGGACAAAGCTGGGAGCTCTGAAGGGCTGATTGGTACCTGTTGCTATTGTCCCACTGGGGCTTAGAACCTGGCATGCAGCTTATGATAAGCAGCAATGTAATGGAGTGGCTAATGCCTATGTGCAGCTCTGCTGGCTGGACTCAGCCCTTCCAGGTTTATAAGGGGTTTATCCCCCTGCCTAGTGGCTAAAGACCAACAAGAGCCGTAACCCAGTGGAGCATCTCCTTCAGCTCACTGGGCAGAAGCCTGTTTTGGGATCAGAAGATCTTGTTTCCCATGGCGGCTGAGTGCTGTTTAGCTGCTCACCATGTCCTCAGCAAATGTACATGACCATAGATCTGACAAGACAAGAAGACGTGGCTTTTCCTTGCTGTGGTTGGCCATGCTTAGAGTCAGGGTTGGGCGCTGCTCAGGAAACTGGCAACTAGTTCTCAAACCTCTGCCCTTCCTAGCTGGTTAAGGAGACACTAAAATCCCAGCAGACCACGCTGGTGCAGGGGCCTTTGGGAACTTGCAGCAGATCTTTCCACCTAGGACTTGCCAATGGCCTCAGACCAGAAGCCTAAGAATAAAAGGTAGATGGATAACAGGTCTAACAAGGAATGCAAAAGAGAGACTAACTCGAAGCATGTAGCACCTTCAAACTCTTGGAGATGCCCCTAGGATCTGAACTTGGCTGAATCTCTTTGGGATGAGAATCAGGCTGGTCGGCTCAGGAGCCAAGGCTGTCTCACCAGCGCCTTCTGGTTTCAGCTGGTTGGGGAATCCTATGAGAGCAGCTGCTCTTGGAGCACTTCATTGATTTGAATCAAACCCCTAAAAAGTTTAGCTCGTGTTTTCCAAAGAGGCCTGAGTCTGGTTTGGTTTCAGCTCTCTCCAGATTGGCCTGAACCAGAGCGTGGGCCTGAACACCACTGAATTTGGAGATGCCCAAACTCTATCTCCTTCCTTTAAATGAATCAAAACCCGGGATCGAAATACTGCCCAAGCTTCAGGTTTGCAGCATCTGGCCCCAGACTTTGCTGGCCCATCTTTACTTTGTTTAGCTCCCACTTGCCCCATCCTTGGTTCTGATCCATCCCCAGTGCACTCATCGTTCCTCTCCCAGTGCTCTGGGCGCAGGTACCTGGAATTCATGCTGCAGCTTCCTCTCAATCCATTCCGTGACGTGGATGAAGGTGACTTCCCGCTCACCCAGCTTTGGGTGGACTTTCAGCTCCAGTTGAGGAGGGATTCGGAAGCTGTACCTGGAGGGGGAAGGAAGGAAGCAGAGACCATCACAAACTCCTTGTGCTCCCGCAGACGTGGCCTGGTGACAGGGGAGTGCAGTCTCTATGGCCCATACAGCTGTTGGCCTCTCTGCTGACAGTGCCAGAGAAAGGGCCAGTTCGGGACACTTGTCCATTAGGAGGTGGGCTGAGACCCACTGAACAGCCATCAGACCATAAGAGATTTTTGTCATTAGCACTACCTGGTGCTGGATTTGAACCCCTGACCTAGATGGGAAAAGTGTGACACATCTGGCCCAATCCCCTGAGCAATCCAGGCCCTGTTTTGGGAGAATATTTCTGCCCATGTTGAGTTTCCTAATCCTAAATCTCAGGCCGAAACTCCCTGACCATGTTCCACTAAGCTCTGGGAAGTAGAAGCCAGGCTCTGTGGCAAATCACCGCGTGGTGGGACCCAAGGGTGCTCCTACCAGATTCGGTCTGTCGGGGGTGGAGGAATGTTCACAGCCAAGGTCCCGGACAGCTCCTGGACTTCCACAGTCAGCAGCAGCGGCGTGTTGGACACCTCCTCGATCTTCTTCTTGATGAACTCGTTTTCAGTGGCCTTCTGGAAGTACTTGGACTTGGCGATCTTATCCACGAAGCGCAGGATCTTGCGGCTGGTGCTGTTGCTGCCGCCGTGGCTAAGCAGGGGGAAGAGGAGAGTCAGCGTCAGCCTGAAAAAGGGGGGCTGTTCCAAGGCAGGGGGCTAAGCTGGGGCCTCGCCTCACTTGGTCCCCACCCCATTCATCCTGAGGGCACCTCTCACTTCCTGTAGAACCCCCCATCCCCCAGTCCATGACACTGCGACACTCCTCCAGCAGGACCAGGCCACCCTTCTCCGTGGCTCCCAGGACACGGAAATCCACCCAGCAGGAGGCGCTGCAGGTGTGAGACTCTCACACTCCTACGACTCTTCTCCTTCTAGATTTCCCTAATAGCTTCATCGGGGAGACGACAACGTGCCTTTGCAGGACGTCACTGGATCTCAGTGATCTAGCCAGCGAGCCAGCCAGCCGTCCCCTGCTCATCCTGTGGTGTCTAGCGGCTGTGATCCCGAATGGCTCCCCACAGGCAGGGCTAGCTAAGGAGCCCCTCTTCTGAGAGGGGGTTGTTTGACTGCGATGCGGGAGACCTGGGTTCTGACTCTGCCATGGCTTCGTTGGGGGATCTTGGGCAAGTCACTTACCCACTCTGTGCCTCAGTTTCCCCATCTGTGAAATGGGAATGATGATTGTGACCTTTTTAAAGTGCTTTGAGGGAAATTGCCATAAGTGGGCTAGGGATTATTATTACTATTTTATTATTAATTATTTACCCTTCAGCAGGAGGGGGGACGATCCTCTCTCCCAGGGCTCCAGAAGGCTCTGCTGCAAGGACGTCTTCCTCGTCGGAAGAGCCGGCGCTGGATGATTCTGCATCGCTGTCTGCCAGCAGGATCACCCGAGGCTTCGCCCTGCAAGCAAAGAGGGAACGGGTGAGTCCCTGGGGGGGGGAGGGGTCCTTGTGCTGCGGCACCCGCAGACTGCACGGGCCTGATCGCTAGCCAAGCCTTTACCCACAGCTCTTTGTATAAGCCCCCAGTGTGCCAGCGCTCTCTCTGGTGTCAGACAGACAGACGCCAGCAGCAAAGGCTGTTGGGGCTAACATGGCCCTGACGTCTTCCCTCTAGCCCTGCAGCATGGGCCAGGTGCTTGGGAAGAGGAGCCAGTGGCAGGGACACATGGCAGGGTCACCTCTGTTTCTTATACCAGGATGAACCTGGATGCAGCAGGGTGTCCTGGCCCTTTAAGGCTACAGCCCCGGGACAGCCTGTTCTCATTTTAAATGCAGAACCAAGGCGTTCTGGGCCTTACAGCTCCCAGGACCACTGGGAATTGTGGGTTATTATAGCCAGGCATGTTGGGAGGAAGGAGGAGGATATAAGCAGATCTCTGACTCTTTCCCCCCAGGACAGAGAAGAACAAGGTTTGGGTGTGTGTGGGTATGGCAAGGCTTGCAGGCTTCTCTGCAAAGGGAAACAGACAGAGAGGTCTTATCGTTGCCTGTAGACCTGCAGGGACCCTGGAGAAAGTGGGTGAGCAACTGAGGATTTGGGCTCTGGCCCGCAGGCGAGATTGGGGTGTGTATCTGTTGGTTTTCCTGCAGGTCCCTGGGAGACAGAGCGGGGAGTGACTGGAGCAGGCTGGCCTGGTGACCCAGGGGAGACTTCATTTGGACTTTCCTTACCCCAGCCTGGGAGGAGTGTCATTTAGCTGAGCAAGAGGGAGATGGTATCAGAGGGGAAACTGAGGCAATGGCCACGCCTGACACTGGAGAGGTCAGAACCTGCTACAATGGGGCTCTTCCAAGTCAGTTTCTAAGGTGAGGGGATTACTGGGACTTGACAGGTCCTGGAGCTTGAGGCAGACAATGGGACTTCCCGAGCTGCCCTGGGGGTGAGAGTTTGGAGGTGGACACCCAGCCAGGTGCCATTAAAGGGGCTCTGAAACTCTTACCCAGCGCTGTCTAAGTGCAGGAGAGTCTGGGCAGCTGGCTGGCTTGGGGGCTCCGGAGCCATCTCCCATGCAGGATGCCCCAGCTGGGCTGATCTCCTGGGAGTTCTTCATGCTGCTCGCTGGGTTTGCCAGTCCATGGTGACCCCAGCGGAGGCCAAACGGCTCATCCGGGCATCATGCCTGGGTCTCTCTTATTGCACGGCTTGTGCTGATAGCTGGGGCATGACCCTGCAGGCAGCATTGTTCTCTATTTAAGTCCTTTATCGAGGGATCTCGGCTTTAACTTCCCTTTAAGAAGAAATGGCCTGGTGACGCTGACCTACATGCAGTGCCAGGCCGGGGAGGATTTTGCAGGGGGAATGCAGACTGCCAGCATTGTGGAGGAGGGGTGTTAGCTGGAGAGTTGTTATCTAGTGACCCCCCAGAGCTGTACTGGGGGAGGCAAAGGTTGATGCTGCTCCCTGCCTGAGTGCATTGTTAAAATGCAGCTAAGTAAGGAGGCTTGTCGCTACCTTTCCTGTGTCAGAGCGATGCCATCCCCTTGCCAGGGCTGAGCAGTTCCGCGAGGCGAGGGATTTGGAGTGGTAGGGAGGCAGGGAAATGCACGCCTCGCAGTCGAAACCACGCAGAGTCATCTTGGCTCTGAGGTATCGCAAATCCAGCATGAAGCTGGTGAAGCAAAGAGCTTTGGCTCCAGTTGCAGAGAGATTTAATGCACCGCTGAGCGTGACGTTAAAACTTTCATCGAGCTGCTTTCTCTCCACTCCCTCAACCTGTTTTCTCCATTCCTCCAGCGCCAGCCTCTCCTCTGTCACTCTCCTCCCTGTGGCTGGTGCAAGAGCCTTCTCCTCTGCAGCACTTGCCAATTGGAACGGCCTCCCTGGATCCCTCTGTCTCATCACTCTCCTTCCCCTTTCAAATCGCAGCAGAAAACATATGAGGCCTTGCTGAGCCCCAGTGTAAGTGGGTGCACATCCAGGAATTTCACTGTGGGCGCTGTGCCAGGGCTGAATTTGGCCTGGTCTTTTCACCTTTGCTATATCTCGCGAGAGACAGAACCTCTGAATCTCTCTCCTTGTGCTATTTGTGATTTATCTCGGTAAAGCACTATGGGGATGTACATCTTATGCAGACGATCCCTGGCAGAATATCCCCACGTCCTGCTGGGATGTACAGCTTTCCAATATCCCCACCCGCAAAAGCTGCAACAAAGCAGGAGTGACCGGCCTTAAAGTCAAATGCTACCCCTGGATCCTTAAAACGTAGCCCCTGGCCACCTCCTCCCCGTGCAAACCCAATCAGCTGCCGGGCCTTCGTGATGGTGAACTCAAACCACAAGCAATTTCTCTTCCTGCACTAAGGGAGACAGAAGCGAAGCAATTATTATGGCTCGGTGCATTTACCCAGGATGAAAACAGGATCAGAAGCAAGGTAGGTGCTGTCCCATCTGGGCTCCTGGCAAGCAGCCCCACATGCGACAAAGATCCTGGTGCTGCGCCTGACACTCCCATCATCTTCCATCAGAGGGCTGGCCCAGGAGAGGATTCTTGTTACAACCTGCAATTCCAGCTCAGCTCTACCTCTCTGCTCCAGACCCGTCTCCTCCTGTCCAAACATCTCGGCCTGTCACTCTGACCTCTCCTCGTGGATGTCTAGCTGTCAGCTCAAGCTCAACGTGGCTAAACAATGCTTTTAATCTTTCCCCTCAATTCCCCCCCGTCATAGCTCCTTTCTCGATCACCATGACAACACCACCATCCTGCCTCTGACTCGCATCTCTCTCAAGGCTCCTCGCATCCAGGCTGTGTCTAAGTCTTGCAGATTCTTTTTACATACGTGGTAAGGTGTGGCCTTTCCTATCCATCCACGCAGCTAAAACTCTCGGCCAGCAGCTCATCATCTCTCAGAAGCTGCTTGTCTTCACTTTCAACCCCCAGCCTACCTAGCATCTCTCACTTGCTACTGAGATGTCAGCTCCCATCTGCCCATGATTCCAGCCACCATTACCTACTCATTACTTTTTCAAACAAGCACATTCGTGCTTTCTCCCATCACGTCTGGGAGAAGCTCCCCATAAACACCCACAAAGCTACCTCATAACCCTCTTTCGGATCTCTCCTCCAAACTCTCCTTTGCTGTTGATGATGGTTCGGCCTCTGAGACGACTGCCTATCATGCTGACCAGTCTTGTCTCGTGTATCCCTCGCTCTGTATCCATCAGTCGTCTCTTGTCCTAGATTGGGAGTTGGTTGGGGGCAGGCACTGTCTTTTTGTTCAGTCTGTACAACAGACTCTTCCAATAGTGCTAAGTACATCCCAGCAGATCACTCTCTGATGAATAGGTGAAGGTTTGCAACATGCTGTGAGAAGGACGGGCCAGGTGTATGTGATTAGTATGATTCATTCACGGCTGCTCAAGTACAGCAAAAGCCCAGGCTAGTACAAGTTTCCTCCATTCCACCATCTCGGAGACAAGATCGTGTAAGTGGGCTGCAGCAGATCCAGTTTCTGTGCTTAACCAGCCCTTGGCCTCTCAGCTAGCTTTGCTGGCTGCATTGTGAACACAAGTCCACCACGAGCTAGACCAAGATCCACCACCTTATTTCATGTACTTCCAGATGGTAAGAAGAGCACTAGCAACCTGGAGTTGCATTTGAACCAAGAGGGAGAGGCCAGAGAAGACTAAGGGGGGTGGGAGGCATGATAACAGTTTTCAAGTACATAAAAGGTTGTTAAAAGGAGGAGGGAGAAAAATTGTTGTTCTTAATCTCTCAGGATAGGACAAGAAGCAATGGGCTTAAATTACAACAAGGGAGGTTTAAGTTGGACATTAGGAAAAACTTCTAACTGTCAGGGTGGTTAAGCACTGGAATAAATTGCCTAGGGAGGTTGAGGAATCTCCATCATTGGAGATTTTTAAGAGCAGGCTGGACAAACACCTGTCAGGGATGGTCTAGATAATACTTAGTCCTGCCATGAGTGCAGGGGACTGGACTAGAGACCTCTCGAGGTCCCTTCCAGCCCTATGATTTTATGACGTTTGTCCCCCCGCAGACTTCTTTTTGAAGAGCAGGACGCAGCATGGAGCAAAAGCCTCGTTCCTTCTATGCTTGTCTTTCCCATGCGCTTTACGTTATCTGGAGCAACTCAGAATTCACCCACTTCTGGGCTGTCCCCTCTCCTCGCCTAAAGCTGTTCCTGTTACAAAAGGTTTAACTTTCCAGCCCATCTGTGCTTTCAACAGGGCCCAGTTAAATGGAGAATGGGGCCAGGGGCTCTGTGCCCAGGAGCAGGGTGGGAATAACACCAGGCCATGAGAACATTCACAGCTCCAGACAGAACGTTTTGTCCTGATTTAAAAAAAACCCAAAGTGGCACATGGGGAGGGGGCAGATTTTTGTTTTGATCACTGATAAAACGATTAGAGATTAGTACAAGTCTGGAATGAGGCTGTCAGCTAACTCGGCGCACAAGCTGGTCATGACAAACAAGCCACAGGCACGCGCTTATCTTTTTATTTTATTAATGACTCTTTCCTAGAACTAACTTCCCAGCTGTCTCCATCCTGCTCAGACAAATGGAAAATATTCAGCACAGATGGCCTGATAAAACCCTCCAAATTGAGTTGATTTATTTTCATTCGACTTATTCCTTCTGCCACAGCTGGATGGTATGTGACTCCGGACGGCCCCTAGTATCAGACACCTTGTCCCATTGCTCTGGAATAATCCGATCTCTTCTAAGACGCTGCTTCAGATCAAGACTGACCAGGTTCCTTCTGATTAGAAGGCGGCGTGATGAGAACATGGAGTTAAATCCATTTGGCCTGTGCCACCCGGCAGGGAGGTGAGCTGTAGATGTACAGGTCTGCTGCCCGCAGAGCCCTGCAAAGTGCCTTCAGACCCATGATTTTGCAGACTGCACTGAATTATAAAGCGCTTTCTGTTCAGTGTAGAGACAGAACAATGCAGCGTCCTGGGTGCCTTGAATTAATTCACAAAGGCTTCATCGTCACGTCAAAACCCAGTGCTCTTACTGAGCACGGCTACAGAACTGACTACCTTCTGGAGGAACAGTTGGACCAGGGTCTCTCCCGCCCTGATGTCACTAGGAGGGTGGTGAAGCACTGGAATGGGTTCCCTAGGGAGGTGGTGGAATCTCCTTCCTTAGAGGTTTTTAAGGCCTGGCTTGACAAAGCCCTGGCTGGGATGATTTAGTTGGGCTTGGTCCTGCCCTGAGCAGGGGGTGGGACTAGATGACCTCCTGAGGTCCCTTCCAGCCCTAATCTTCTATAATTCTATATCGCAGGAGTGAAGGGCCCAGTAACGCTTTAGTGACTTACCCTTCCCCATCAGCAGCCGCCTGCCGACTCTCCTCCGCCAGTGCCTCTTTCCCCAGCTTGCACAAGTTCATCTTTGTCTCCAGTGTCATCTGTAGGGCGCCGTTGTAGATGACTTCCAGGTCCACCCAAAGCCCTGCAGAGAGGACGGGATGCAGGTGACCCACGGTCCCATGAATCTGCGGTGTCTGGGAGGATGCAAGGTGCCTGATACAAAGCCTCATTGGACTTGGTACTTGGGAAAGGTGCTGGCCCGAGAGCCGGTATCACACGGGCAGTACCAGCTTCCCCACGCTGCCTCATCACGGTGCCTTATTCGAGACCGGGATGGACCACCTTTTGGGAGGAGCCCAGCATCTATCTATCCAGCCTTCCCTCCCTCAGCCCCGTTGTGCCTGCCTCTCTATTCGTGACCCTGGGCTGCTCTGCTGAAACTGCCAGCAAAGGCGCCTCATGCAGGGACGCCAGCCCTGTGGGAAGTGGGGTCCGGTCACTGACCCTTCTCACACAGGCCCCTGAAGAGCCACCAGAGGAGAAGAGCCTTTGTTTACACCTCAATGTGAACAGGTGACATAGAGTCTCGAACCCTGGAAACTGTGGAATTTACCCTGTTCAATCAGCCACCCTGGCCTTGGCTGGGTAGCAGCTGCCTTGCTGCTCCCATCATACAGGGAGGCTGCTCCGGAGGCAGTGCCCTAGGCTGAGAGGCAGGAGGCGCTGAGTTAAATTCCTAGCTTAGCCACTGTCTCCTGGGGTGAGTCACTGAACCTCTCTGGGCCCCACCTGTGAAATGGGGGTGGGAGAGAGAGAGAGAGAGTGTGCGTGTGTGTGTGCGCGTACATACACACAACCTCTAGCACTGTGGGGCCCCTATCCTGGGCGAGGCCTTTATCCTGACATTAATAATGCAGGATCCCTGTTCCACACATTGGGTTCTTGTGACGCCCGTAGCAGGGACTGCACTGCCCTGGCTTCTGGCTGCACAGAGTGATTATTACTGTGCTGAGTCGGCCGCCGGCAGCAGGAAGAGGGCTCTGTTTGAAGGCTCAGCGTGGCCCCTTTATTTTCCGCTCCTCTGTCCCCTTTACACCCGCCTCCTGGGAGTGTGGGCGGCGGGTCGCGCATTCCCAAGCAGGCCGTGAATGCTCTGAGTCCCTGCGTGCTCTCGCCTGCTTTATCTGAGGCTGCATAGCTGGAATGGAGACCGAGGTGCTGGTGGGAGATCGGGAGGGATGCACGGGGACGTGCATGAGGGATGGGGGAGTCAACACGAGCTTTATTCCTCCATGGCACGGAGTCCCTGGAACAGTGTGTGGGGATGAAATATTAATCCAGCGCTTCTATTGAATGAACTCCTGGGGTGGGGGAGGATGACCTTTTTAGAGGGGATAACTGGAGACTTGGGAGGGTTGACGTGCTGCCACAGCTGGGCTGTGGGATGCCTAGGATGGAGAAAGACTGGTGCCACAGTCTAGGGGATCCAGCGGCATCTCCCCCAAATGCACCCCATTTTGGGGAAGGGTTTGTGACCTTCCCATAAGCCTTTGTTCCAAGCTGTGCTTCACTGTGAGTGGCTAACCCCTCTGCTACCCTCAGGCTGGTTGCTACGTGACTCTCCAAGTGGCCACCTGTATGGAACAAAGTGGGTGTGGGCGTGGAAGCGCTGGCTGTGGTGCTTGAAGAGTTGATTCCGGCGCCCTGCCTCACTGCCTGCCTTTCTCCACACCCGGCCCCTCCCCATGCTCCCTCCTCTACTCCAAGCCTTCTCTTTCCCTGTCCCTGAGGCAGTCCTGGGCTCTTCTGCCACTTGACACACTTCTTCCTTTCCGCTAGGAGACTGCCAACTTGCCATTTCCCCAGGGCTCCCCTGGGATGACACTTAGCAGCGTTGACAACTGCCCTTCCCTGTCCTCCCATTGCAATGGCCCCCTCAGGGAAGGGGCCGATTGGTTTTGGGTGTTCTACTTGCCCTGTTTTCCACCAGGGCGAGGGGCTCTCACTGCCCGGGGGGTGGGTTCCTAGTATATAGCACCCCCAATTATAACCCTCCAGTTTGTAGTGGCCCCCAGTTGTAGCTGTCTCCGTTTGGTTCACTGACACAACAAGGCGCAATGGTCTCAAGTTGCAGTGAGGGAGGTCTAGGTGGGATATTAGGAAACACTATTTCACTAGGAGGGTGGTGAAGCACTGGAATGGGTTCCCTAGGGAGGTGGTGGAATCTCCTTCCTTAGAGGTTTTTAAGGTCAGGCTTGACAAAGCCCTGGCTGGGATGATTTAGTTGGGGTTGGTCCTGCTTTGAGCAGGGGGTGGGACTAGATGATCTCCTGTGGTCCCTTCCAACCCTGATAGTCGATGATTCTATAAAATGCCCACTTTGGGTTTCTTTTGTCAGTCAATTAATGATGGAGGAAGGTGCTGGATTGACAGCCCTGCAGATCAGAGGCCAGAGCACAGGGAAGCAACAATGCAAGCTTCTCCCTCACAGCCCCCCCCAACGTGTCGCCACCCTGATCCGGGGGGATCCCTCCTCGGAGTGACAGCAGAGGTCAGTCTCTGTGGAATACTGGACTGTAGGATAATCTGGTTGTGGGTGCATTAGCAATGCCATAGGGCCGGACCCAAAGCTCCCGGAAGTCAGTGTAAAGCTCCCATTGATTGAATGCTCTTTGGATGAAGCAGGCAGTGCCATCGCTGTGGTGGAACCAGGCTCGTGTCAAATAGTTGCCACCAAGTAACTTTTACAGACTTGTTGCTCTAAAATGGTCTTTGTCCGTGGCTGATGGGCACAAGGGATGGTCACTCTTCATGAGGATGCTTTAATCGTCCCAAAACATGTTTTTTAAAAAAAGTCTTGAGCCCAGTTCCTACATTAATGCAAAGTGATGGGGGCTAAGGCCTGGCGCGAATGCACTGAACCGGGTGGGAGGGGGCCCTTACCTTGGTTATCGATGATCGGATTGGAGGCACTGAGAACGAGGGGGATGGATGTCCCCATGTCCAGCTCAGTGAGAGTGAGCTCGTTCATAAAGTACGGGAGCTAGGTTGGAGCGAGAACAAACGAGAGCGATTAAACCCAATCTCCTTCCAAACAGATGCAGAAGGGAAGCTGCTTATTAATCAGAAATCAGAAATGAGGCTACTGGGCTGTTTAAAGAGGCCCTGGCCGAGCTGTCCAGCAAGGATATGGGCCCATCTCCGTGAAGCCACTACAGTAGGATGAGCATTATTCCAGCTGTAGAAATGAGAGATGGGTAAGATCTACTGGGTCCATCCCCCAAAGCCCAATGCAGGATTGTTCTCTATGACAGTTGGTTTCTGTAGGTGTAGCTGCTACATTTTTCTGCGTCTCAAACAATTCTCCCCGCAAACTGTGCTCCAGTCTAGCTTTTTTTTTTTTAAAGTCACCCTCCATCTCCATCTCACAGGTATAGACTTGCTGGATCTCTGAGGTTAAAATTTTAATTAAACATGTCATTAAAACCGGACAACTCATAACCCAGTGAAGAACAGTCCTGGGGGAGGGCAGAGTAGAAAACCCTTTAGGAGAAGGGCTCCTCAGAATGTCTGAATTTGTACCCTGGCTAATACATGCTGCTTGTTCCATCCATGCTGGCTTACAGGATGGAGCATAAGCGTCTCCAAGTACTAACAGAATCCTAGTGTTCATTGAAGGTTCAATATGAGGCCTCTCCCAAAACCAATCTACTTCAGAACTTTTCTAACTGATTTCAGATGGGCACATTTCCCCATACACTGCTCTCTGCCGACATGCTTTGTCCCTGCCCTGGAGAGAGGCCCTCTGGGGGGGAGGGGGAGGGAGAGGAGATTGCCATCTCTATGGCCCCATTTATTCTTGGCCTCCCTGCTGAGAAAGCCAGTAAAGGAACCCATTGTGCTAAGGGTTTTGTCGTGTGGATGCCTGTCCCACTAAGAACTGATCTGAGACCAGCTTGTGCCCAAAGGCAACCAGAGCCAGCAGCAAAGGGCTCTCCGTCACTGCTGACCCAGGCTGGGTTTGAATAAGTGCTTCCCAACTGCGCTGTTAATTCATAGATTATAAAGCCAGAAGGGGCCATTGGGATCATCTTGTCTGACCTCCTGCATAGCACAGGCTGTAGGACTGTCCTGAATTGATGTGAGCTTGCGCGTGTCTTTGAGAAAAGCATCTAATCTTGATTTTAAAAGATTCCAAAAATGAATTCTCAATTCCCTAATAAACCCTTTAACTTTAATGATGAACCCTGGCCGTAAGGTTTCCTACCAATTCCCCAGCCAATGAGACAGGTGGAACACCATGAGGTTCTTCTGCAAGGGAAAGCAAAGATCCATAGCGTCTCACCTTGATTTTGCTTAACTTCTTCTGGATCTTGTTTGACACTTGGTCCATCCAATATTTCTCCCTCAGGAAGTCCCAGAAGATTCGCCCAACCAGTGCATTCATCCAAGCTATGGACAGTTCACTGCTGCCATTCATTTCCCTGAGGAACTTGAAAAAGAGCGTGCGTGACAGAGAAATAAGAATATCTGAAAATGGGCCACGTATACGCTACAGAATGAATGAGACCAACAAATGCTGATGCGTAATGTAAGTATCAGATCAAATGAGTGTACAGTACTATCCCTGCCACTCACATACTGTATTTAGAAAAGACTATATATATATATATATATATATAAACATATCCCCAGAGGACCTGATCCCCAGGGCCGCAGCACCTTGTGCAGTCATTCATATCCAGGGCAATGTGAGTGAAAAATTTCAGATTGTCCGCATACTGGACTGCGGAAGGTGCAGAGCAATGAGGAAACCGGCCCGTAGTAACTAACTATACTGTACCTCTGAGAGAGACACAATTATCGGCACAGGCATGTAGCATGGTCTAGTGGTTACAGCAGGGGAATGGGCACAGAAAAGGTTTGGGATCGAGTCCCAGCTTGGCCTCTCAATATCTCAGTTTCCCCATCTATAAAACAGGGGGGAGGAAGATGAGATTCATGCACTTTTTGCATCACTGTGTAAGGGAAAAGGATGGTGAGGATGATGATAACTTGCAGGTGCTTCCTATTTACAGTAATGTATCATGGGCCGATTAACGGGCATCAACAATATAGTGGATGAAGCCAAACAACGAAGATGGAGGTGACTGGGGCATGTGTTGAGAATGGATGCTGACAGACACCCTCGTATTGCCCTACGATGGACACCACAAGGAAGAAGGAGGAGAGGTAGACCATTGGGGACGTGGCGAAGGACCATTGAAGAGGAAATGAAAGGTATGGGAATGAAGTGGGATGAAATCTGCTGTCTCGCTCAAGAACAAAATGAATGGAGGACAGTGGTTGGCGCCTTATGCTCCACAGGGAGTGAAGAAGAAGAAGAAGAAGAAGATCATGGGCTGACTAAACTCTGAGGCTGAAGGCCCGGGTGCTTCTGGCAAACACCCAAACTGGAGACCGAAAGGTGTGATCTCACTACTCTTCCAACCCAAAGAAGCTCACAGAAGCATCGAGACTTGCAGGTGCTTCTCTGAACAGCCCTGCCAATCTTATGGGTTTGCCTGTCAATGGACTCTGATTCATTATTGCTATTGTTTATTAGTTATATTATCATAGCATCTAGGAGGCCCAGGTATTCACATAAGTCAGCTCTTCAGTATCTGGAGAGACATGAAAGACATGATTTTCCCTTACACGGAATGGGCTCTTGTTCACATCCTTCTGCTTACACCCAAGACAGGATCTACATTCATTCTTTCTTTCCTATTAATAGCTGAAAGTCTCAGAGAAGAAAATACTATGAAACAATGGAATGGGATCCCAAGGAAACCTGGAGTCAATAAGGAAAAGCTAACAGAATCCACGCATCTCATCAAAGGACCACCCCACTCTCATGGGTTGGAGTAAATAGGAAAAGAGAGCGATAGATCAACAGAGACTGTCCTGAAGTCAATGAACCTGAAGATTCTGCCTTATTTTTCAGTGTGTCAAAAATATCCTTCCAAGAATGCAGCCTGTGATGGAGTAATGGGTAACATGTAAATGACAGGGACATTCCTAAGTGTCTGGAATAATAATTGATTCACAATTAGCAGAAATTAATTTCTATGTTGACTAAGTTGCCATAACATGATGCATTCTTTTTCAAGTATTTTATGAGTCTATGAGATGACACTGTGGTCCCAGCTATAACGCAAGTATTAACGGAAGCACCGACACTGATCTACCCAGCTCTTGAGAACACGAATTTATGAGGTCAGAGAATTTATGGGGTCAGAGCCATTTCTAATACCCCCCTGTTAGTTCTTTATGAACATTGCCTTTGTTTAAAGCACTGTCAGGAAGTGCAAATGCGGAGAAGTCCTTGAGTGGTTGTGGAATTTGGCCATATATTGGATGTCGTATTGACACAGGTAGCTTGGGAGATTCTAGTTCCAGACTAGAGGGCCTAGAAAGGATGAAGTGAGCTGAGGGGCATGGGCAAATCTTTTGTGAGAATTCACGGGTCTGTTTCTCTAAGCATCTGGATTTCTTACCAGACTACGCCATTGGCTTCACTCACCTTTTGGGGGGTTGGGCTGCCCATGGCGCTGTGACAGGGGCTCTGGAGAGGGCTGGTGCCCGTTTCTGGCTGGACTAACCGGGACATGTAGGTGCTGTAATCCAGAAGAATCTTCTGCCGGACGGTCCCAGCTAGATCCTTGGGTCTGAACAACGAAGGGATGTCGTCCGTGCTTCCTCGGCTGCTGCCACTGCTGTTGATGCCCTTTCCTGAAGGGCTAGAGAGCTGGTTGGGACCGAAACCTGGGAAACAGAAACAAATGGAGCTAGTGCTCTGGCTGCGTTCTGTTGAGGTGAGTGGAGAAAGAGGAGCGTTGCAAGCGAATGGCGTACAGCAAAGCCAGACGGATGGAAGGACAGACCCATCAGCACTGAGAGTAGGTCTACACTTCAAGCTGGGGGGGAGGTTTTCCCAGGTGGAGGAGACGGACTCACGTTCGCTGTGCTCGAGCTAGTGTGCTGTCAGCGGGGTGCCGCTTAGCGGGGCGAGCAGCGGGAGGGGCCAGCCACCTTGAGTACACGCCGAGCATCTCAGATAGGTACATACTCAGGGCAGCTAGCCCCCTCCCACCGCCGTGGCTACGCTCTCTGTATAGCACACCAGTTGATCAGAGCTACCGCAGAGACGTCTCCTCAGGCTGGGAATCGCCCCCTCCCCGGCTCAAAGTGTAGACGCTCTCTGAGATACAATTGTGCATCTAGGAAAGGGAGGAGTCTTTCCCTGCCCAGGAGGAAGATGCAGAATGCCTGAGCAGTAATGATCAGATTTTTCTATTCAACTTCAAAGCATTTGCCACACTTCAGCCAGTTAATCCTCATAACCCCCCTATAAGGGCAATGGGTATCATTAGTTCCATTGCACAGACAGAGAAACCGAGGCACAGAGTGATGCAGCGACTCACTCAAAGCCACAACAGGAGTTGGAGCCAGGTTTAGAATTCAGAAGTTCCTGGTTCCTAGTCTGTTGCTCAGGCCACCAGACAGTGCCTCTCTCCCAGTCACCCATGCAATACACTGCGTGCCCTCTGCATATCTCTGCAGGTGGGCGAGGCCTCGGCAGGTGCATCCAGCATGCTTTCAGCACCCTTTGCTGCAGCTCAATCAGGGGTAGTTGTTTATAGAGCTGAGTGAGCTTTGCCGTCAGGGACAATGAATCCGGATTGCATCCCACCAAACTGAATCAGCTTCTGAAGCTAGTTATTATTTTTCTCAACGTAAGGACTCTTGCTCAGAGTTTTACTGGTTGCCATGAATATCGAGATTTTAAAAGCCTGGTACCTCCCAATAAGCCTGCCATGTAGAATGTCAGCAAATCTGTTGCTAAAGAGTTGCTGAAAATGCTTTTAGGCTGGGGCATGGGTTGAAGCTGATCGGTCCATCTACCACCAGACATCCCCCTCTGTCTTTCTCCAGATTTAGTGCTCGCACAATTGGGCTCAACTCCTTTGACTTTAGTGGGATTATATCTGTTTACCCCCATGGTGGATTTAGCCCACAGCAAGCCGATTAAAGCCCATGGCTATAGAAGTGACCTCCTCCATTGGATTATCTGTATTTGCCTACATGCAAAGAGGCCACCAGGGGCCGAATGTTTTACCAAATTTGCCTTCACTCCAGCTGGCACTCTGCACCTCGTGACAGTCCCCTCGGGAGGCTGTCATGAGATGTTGGAACCACTCTTCTTTGTCCCTTCCTGTTCTTCCAAAGAGGTAGAGGGTCCTTTCCCGGAGGTCCCCTGGAGGCTTCAGGGGGACGTCCTGGCCCTGTGTCCGAGTCATTTTCAGGCTTTCATCTCTTGGGAGCTCCATGTCATGCTCATTTGAGCTTCTGAAATTCTGGTCCTCTTGGTCTGGGAACAGAATGCAGATGGGATATTTCTTGTTCCACATCCTCTTTCGGGCCAGGCCAGGTGGGAAGAGAAAGACCTGCAATACCAACAAATGCTGTCAGGCAGGGAGACTAAGCCATGGGGACACGGAGCTGTTCCTTCAACCTGGGGAGTGCATATGTTCTTTGGTGTAGCCTGGTGGGACAGGGGAGACAATCACACGGTGCATCCAGCCACGGGGACTCTCTTTAATGGAGACACGGTGAAGGAAGAGCAATGGCCTTGCTATGATGAGTCCAAAGGGCCAAAATGGTCCAGCTGGGCTGAGAAGGACTTACCAAATGTTCTCACTGAAGGCCAAAACCCATCCATGATGTGGCAGGATGAAGTCCAGCATGAGGCCTGTACCACCCAGCCCCAATGGGACGAGTTCAGATTCAAAGCTACGCCCACCTGTCTTGGCTCAGTTTAAACTAGGTGCTTTCAGCTATTCTGGGGGACTGTTCTATCTCCTCTGGCAGAGCCCTACCTGGGCATTGCTCATGTCGTAGTGCCGATGGCTGACAAAGGCCACATCGAGGGTTTCTTCTTCGAAGGTGGCTCGGCGCGGGACGTTGTTCTTGGGGTAAGAGAGCTTCATGGCGGAGCCTTCCAGCGTCACAAACACCGAGTGAGTGAGCGACGGGTGGTAGATCTCCGGGTCGTAGAAATACATCTCGTTCATCCAGCTCTGTAAGGGAAAGTCTGCATGAGATTACGTCTTGCAGCCATGGCCGGCTAGTGGATTTACGGTGGGACCAACCATGGTATGTGCTCCTTGCTGCCTACAGTGTGGTGGGGACTGTTTTTTGGGCTGGTCGCTTGCACTTGGAAAAGAATTGCTGTGACACGCCCATGAGAAATGTGCTATCGAGTAGGAGGGGATGAGAGTGCAGGTAAGGTGTGATGTGACGTGAGTGTGAGTTGGCGTGTGTGTGCGTGTCGCACGTGGGGTGGCCTGGGGTGCACAAGTGCACACACACATGCGGGGAGATGTGTGTGCTGAGTGGAGAGGGGGAAGGGGTGGGTGTGTTCACGGAGGTGTGTGAGTGTGCACATTATCTTTCACCGGCGTGAAGCCACAAGGACAAATAAAGTGCAACTTTTCAACAGCAACTCGGCAAATGAACCCCTGGACCCCAGCCCTGCTCCCCTGGAGATGAGAGGGGCTTCGTCAGCGCCGAGCGATCCGGCTCGACACACGTCTGGAGACAATGGGGTGATAAAGAATTCCCTTTGAACTAATGTGACACTTAACCAGCAATGTGAAATCATGGCACGGACCTCCCAAAGCCTGCGTCCGCTCGAACGTTTCGGTGACCTCCAGCGGATTTGCTCCTTTCCAAAACACACAAGGCTCAGCCTCCTGGCTGCTTTGCCATTAGCCCGCTCCTCACCCTGGCCCTGAAATATCGCCCAGCCAGCGCACTGCGGCGGCGGGACTGGTAGCTGGGACTTTTGAGTGGTGCACACACGATCCAGTCCCTGGCTCAACAGGGTTCGGGGAGTTACTGTGTCATTAATCTCCTGCTCAGTGTCTGCCCCGCCTTGGCTGCGGCTCAGCTCCCCACCTTGTCAGCCCAGAAGGAAGCATTTCCCTTCCCCTGCCTGACGTCCAACCCTCTCAAAGTAATTCATGCTGCTGCCTTTCTAACCCGCTTTGCTACCTACCTGGCACTGAGTAGCCTCCCCCACTCCTCTTCATGCCCAGCTGCTTAGCCTTCCACATAAGAGGCCGGTCTCCGTCCAGCAGCAGTGCTTTAGGGAGGAAAGATGGGCACGGGACTGGGACTCCGGAGTTCCTGGCTCTGCTATAGCGTCCTGTGTGACCGTGGGCGTGTCATGTGCTCTCCCTGTGCCTCAGTTTCCCATCTCATTACCATGACGGGGATAACAGCACTGCCCTACCTCCCAGGGGTATGTGGGGATAAATTCATTGTGTGGTGCTCAGAGATGGTGGTAATGGGGGCTCTAGACCTGAACAGACAGAGCCCAGCTGAGCTAAAGGAGGATGGTAGCTGGGGCGGTGCAGTAGGCTGTTGGAGTTGCTGGGCCTGGTCGTCACACGCACTGAGCCAGTGGATTAGATTCACTCTCCAGCAGCCAGCCTAGTCCCAAATGTCTGGGGCCCACAGAGGTTCCTGTGGCAGCCGGAGTGCTACTGTGTGGCGGGCACTGTCTGCATGCACCCAAACGCTGTGGGGATGATCGGCACTCGGAGCACGGCTACCCGGCCCTGGAGTTGCACGGGCTGTGCACATTACAGAGCCGTGGTCTGGATAACTGCTGTTCTCCTGGAGCAGACCGACCACTGAGCGGGCATCACCCCCCCGCCTCCCCAGAACATATCTCCTACCTTGAGGACATCTGGTTCCTGTGGCTTCCTCGTTAGCAGCTCCGAGCGCAGCTTGTCCTGTGGGTGCCGTCCCTGCTGGGGAGCCAGGGAAGGCTTTGGCACGAACAGCAGGATGACCAGGAAGCCCAGCACGAACCCACAGGCCAGTCCCAGACAGAGGCCTGAGAGGTAAGGGGGCAGAGGCAGGATGAAGTAATTGTAAGCCAAGATGGCGACGCAGGCGAGGGTTTTGCATGGCACCGGGCTGGCAGGCTGGGCTGGGGGGAGCTCGTCCAGGGGCTGCCGCAGCTGCGCCTCCTCTGGGCCGTTCTCGCTCTGCTCCACTTCCACCACCTGGATTACGTCTCCACAGGAGCAGATCTCATACTTGCAGTTCAAGGCGGGCCCCCACTTGTGCTCCAAGGGGAAGCCGTCCTTCGCCTGGGTCCTCCGGATCGCTTTGCTCGCGTGCTCTCCCGGCCAGTCGCTCTCCACTTTCCCGGGGCTGGGCCTAGCAGCCTTGGCGTCCGCATTAGTGCAGTCCCCGCTGTGGCTGGACGGGGAGTCATGGACGTAAGCACCGGAGTGGGGCAGTTTATACTTGGCCGAGACGCTGTTCTCGTCCCCGATGATTTTGCTGAGCCTGCTGAGAGGTTCCTGCATGGCCTCGGAGAACCTCCTCTTTGTGTCTTCGAACTTGGCCTCCTGCACCTTGAAGAAGCTGCCTTTGCTCTCCGAAGGGGAGATATTGGGGGAGGAGGGAGCTGTCCTGGAGTCCCCATCTCTGCTCTTGGGCTGGGTGATCTGCCTCCACAGATGCACGTTGAGCTTTGAGTCTGACTTGGACTGCGTCACCTCGGGCTCCAGGTGGGAGATCTCTGTCGAAATGGACTTGACCAAGTTCAGCAAGGGCTGGGGCTTGAGAGGGCAGCTCTCCTTGGCTTGTATCTCGGTCGACAGGGACTTCACTAAGTTAATGAGGGGCTTGGGGCCCGGGGAGCCCTGCAGATTCGGGGGGGCAGTGGAGCTCTGTGGAGAGAAGCCAGGCAGGTGATAGAGGGGGATGTCGGTCAGGAACCCCAGCTCTGGAGGAGAAGCTGGAGGGAATGGCCTATGGAACGAAGATCCATGTTGGCCTTCACACTGCCCAGTGTCCACATACAGAACAGCGTTCTCAGGCGAATTGGCAGCTCCTTCCTCTTCATCCTTATCCAAGGTGAAAATCAACTCACTCCCGTCCAGGTTCTCCCAGTCCTCTTTGCTCCTGGCGCTGGCGAACTGGCTGGTTATCTCTTGGGAACTGACCGTTGGGTCTCTTCGCTGAGGCGAGCCCGGGGGAGAAAAGGAGGCAGGAGAAGAGCCCTCTGGCTCCAGGGACGCTTTGGCGTGACCAGCCATTGTTCACATCACTGCTAGTGTTGGTTCTGTGAGGAAGGCACAAATGAATCAAAGCGGGTCAGAGCCCAGCTCCTACAGCCCAATTGACATAACTGTCTAGGAGAACTAGATGGAAGGGGGGGGGAACCATATAGGTGACACCCCTCTAGTCTCCCCTCCCCCCACATGAATAGGCACTACAGTCATGGTGTTAATATGGAATATATTATACCAAATATAAGTGTTGGGTAACCATGGCAAATTGTATTATGCTGATTCTCGCTCACTTATGCTAAATATTCCACAATACCTTGGAACAGTATCACAGCGTTTGTCCTAGGCAGATAGGCAAACTGCCAAAGGCAAGACACAGGAGTGTTCTACCCTGGCACAGGTAGGAAGTGCCTTCATGGCACCGACTTTGGAAAGGTGTGTTTCAAAACAAGAGAGAAGAGGGGCTCAGCGGAGTACCAGAAGAACAAGGTACACAGCCGATAGGTGATTTTTCAGTCTTGGGGGATGTGCATGGTTTTATGGCTCCAATCTTGCGAAAGTGTATACGCGTGAGTAACTTCACGCACATGAGCTGTCTCGTTGAATTTACTAGAACCACATCTATGAGTTAACTTATTCACATGCTAAGTCTTTGCGGGGTTTGTAGTTTGCTGTCACATGCACATGAATAAATAACAAGGCGCAACTCCTGACACACACAGATAACACTGACAACACTAGCCCGGACGCTTTACCTTATGCAACTTACTTTAAAAAAAATGCAACATGGGATTTCATCTGTAGCTTTTTTTTAATCCGTTGCACGTTAGAAATGATGCCAGAAATCTAATAATTCTACTTGTGTTTCGGGGGCAGTTTATCCTACAGCACTATGATTTATTGCTGGTGACTGATCTTCTTAGCCTCTTATGGCTAATGGAAGAACAAACCGCCAAGTACTAAACAGCATTATCGTACTTTTCTAATTGTGTTGCTTGCTTAATAGATATTTGAGTTTAAGCCAGAGCTACCCATGTGTTCCACTAGCTTTACATTGACAAATGGGTTTAAAACTCTATATACGGCCCCAATTCAATTAAACAAAAGCTTGTGTTGTAAGAGGAAAAAAAATCCATAATCTGAATTTTTACTAGATTTACAAAAAGTTTAGCCTCCCCCTCAAAAATTACTTTGTTTTACCAGAGAATTGTTCAAGTCATCATAAAATATTGCCAGATCGCTGCATCCAAAAATATCAAACTAACACAACAACCCTCCCGAGCTCTGCCGAGCAATTGGTCAAAAAATCAGGTGGGAAACATTATGAATCATTATTCGCATTTGTGGTTATGCATTATTGGGAGAGGAAGGCTGTTCCGATGGCTAAGGCATTGGACTGGGACTCGGAAGAGCTAGGTTCAATTCCGGACTCTGTGCTGACTTCCTCTGTGACTCTGGGCAAGTGACGTAGGCCCAGTTCCTTGGTGTTATTTAGGCACCTAAGTCCCATAGAAATCAATGGGAGTTAAGTGCCGAAGTACCTTTCAAGATCTGTGGTCTCATTCCCCCCACTGTAATATGAAGATATTAACGTTTCCTTTACGGGCCCCCTTTCTTGACCTTGCCTGTTTGGACTGTGGGCTCTTTGGGACAGGGACTGTCTCTCACTATGAGTATGTACAGCCCCTAGCACAGTGGGGCCCTGACTCTGGGGGCTGCTAGGTGTCACCACAATACAAATAAAAAATGACAGTATTTGCTATTCGAGCAAAAGGTACGTGTGGCTATAGAATATGCAAAATCTGGAGGCCATGTTGTTGTAGCCAAGAAGATAATGTAACAAATCCATGGCCACCTAGGAACAGGAAGGTTATTGCTAATGGCCAGGGCTGGTTCTAGGGTTGGGTGAGCCAGGGGGTTACCCTGGGTGCCAACTTCCAGGGAGCACTGAACTGCTGTGCTGCTTGGCTTGTGTGTGTGTGCACGCACACATGCTCCAAGCATAACTGACCAGCTGTTTTTCGGGTGTGTTTTTTTTCCTCTTAGACACTTGGGAGGGGGCAGGAGTGGGGTGAAAACATTTACCACTCTGGCCAGCAAAACTCCTGCTAATGACACACCGCATGGCCACTTGGAATGTCATTGTGATAGCTGGGCTAGAACTCTGCTCCCCTTGGCTCCAAAAGCACAGATCACTTACGCTACAGGAGAATCTTTGTTAGCGGTATAGGGCCCATGACACACAGTTGAGCAATGCTTATTCCATCCAGTAAGGGGTAGAAGGGATATCAACCTCAGCCAGTTTGTTACTGTGCCAAGCAGTGTACTCAAAATGAGTAGTTAGAAATGAATTCCAAAGCAGACTCCATGTTTCTGTGTTCCTGTTCCAAATAGCCAGGCTGGGGTGTCCAGTGCTGCTCAGATTTACAGTGGGGGAAAATAATGTTTAGCATTTCTAGAGCTTTTGGGGCCAAATGGAGCCCTGCTGTCAGCGCGTGCATCTAGCCTGGCCTGCTGACACCAGGGCTGCATTGGGCTCTGGATCGTCAAAGAACTTTACAGACATGAATTAATTACAGGCTGTGCAGCAGCTGCCTCTGGCTCAGTTTATATAATCTCATGCTTCACGGGCTTCATATTCCCTACCTCCTCCTGATTTACATGAGCAAATTGTTCCCAGAATAAACCTGACGGATGCCCCAGTCCATCCAGGAATCATTGCTGAGAGGGAGAGGGCTGGAGAGCATCGACTTGGGGCTCCAGCGAGCACCGCACTGGACCTAGCCCCTGTATTTTGCTGGAGCGCTCCCTGTCTAGCTACAAGGCCTTTGCAAACGCTTCCTTTTGCAGTCAGCTGCGTAGATGCGGCACGTTTGTTAGCAATGGTGACTGATTTGTGTTCATGCTCCTGCCGCTGTCAGGAGGCGTCTAGAGGTGAAGAACAAAGACGTCTGTTCAACTGCACTTAACCAGCCTCTCAGCAGCAGCCGTCTCATATCATTCATCTCATCCTTCTGCGCTGTGCAGTAGATGGATATTTACCTCCGGCTCCTTCCAGGGAGATCACAAGAGAAGGCACTGAGGAGGCTGAGGTTAACCTTGCAGCTTTCGCGGCATGCTGATGTTCGAGCTTCAGGGTTCGTGATACTCTGAACTGCTGTCGCCAGTTGTCTTGAAGCTAAACTAGCCTCACATTTTCTGACCGTGCCTGGCACGTCCCAACCCCCCTGGGAGGCAGGACAGCTGTTCTCATCCCCATTGTAGAGATTGCTAAACAAAGGCAAAGTGAAGTTAAGATCAAGCAAGAGCGTCAGCGGCAGAGCTGGGGAGAGAATCCAGTGATAGCTATTACAGGTGTGCCGAGAGACCCCCGTTAGGCCCCCTTGTCCCTACCCCAAAGAGTTTACACTCAAAGTAACCCAGGAGTCCGGACTCCCATTTCCCTGCTCTGTGCACCATCAAAAACAGCCTTCATTTCCTCCTCTGTACGATGGGGCATGCAAGTCCCGGAACGGGTTAATGGACTATGGGTGGCCCAATCAGCTTGCACTGAGACACCTGGGGCAGGAGTCAGGCTTCCAGGGAGGAGCTAAAAGGGAGAGAGAAAGCAGATGTGGAGTTCTCACTGTGGGAGAGAAGGCTGGGCAAGGACAGCTGTGGCTGATCAGGAGGAAAGGGAGGCTTGTGAGACCTGTCAGTGACCTAGCCAGAGCATGCTGGAGGCTGGATGGAGCAGTGGAAGATAGGGTGACCAGACGTCCCGATAAAATTGGGACTATCCCGATATTCAGCTGTTTGTCCCGCATCCCAATGGATGTATTGTTGGGACGCCATTTGTCCCGATACTTGGCTTTGGCGGTGGTCTCTTCTGGCCTTAAACCCTATGATGTTAGAAGCTCAGAGCACTGCACGCTTACTCTGGTGTCAGACCAAAGGAAGCTGCACTGCTGTAAGCTTCGCTCTGTATCGGGGCAGCATGTCTATATGAGGGGTGTGCCCCGGTGTGCGGGAGCTAGAGACCCTTCTGCAAATGTCTTTCGTGTAGACAGGGTCCCATGCGAGGAGCAGCTAGTACAAGGATAGAGGTGCAAGATGGAGCCTCAGCAATTCTCCAACTATCCTTCTGCTCTGCCAAACCGCATTCAGCACCGTTATTTATTATCTGTGTTGTGGCAGCACCCAGAGACCCCCCTCGGCTTGTTGCACAAACACCTGGGAAGAGAAAGACCATGTTCCTGTCCCGATCTACTCGGCATGTTTCACTTTAGCTATGTGGTGGCCTGCAGAGACTTTGCAGGTGGGTGTGGAGAGATGGCTGGTCACACAATGCTGCCTCCCAACCTTATTTTCTGCTACCAAATACACCTCTACCCCTTTATAACACCACCCGATATAACACGAATTCGGCTATAACGCGGTAAAGCAGCTCTCCGGGGGGCGGGGCTGTGCACTCCGGTGGATCAAAGCAAGTTCGATATAACGTGGTTTCACCTATAATGTGGTAAGATTTTTTGGTTCCCAAGGACAGCGTTATATCGGGGTAGAGGTGTACCACTGAAAGAAGCTAAAACATATAAATATTTTCCTAAGGTTCCTTTGTCCTTGTAACTAACACCTGCAGTTGCCCCAGGGATGTTACACGATTGCCAGTGGGAATGAAGCTGGTCTGAGCAATTTCCATCCCTCCCATAGATAACAAAGCAGTGTACAAAGTAGGGTGAGTATCATGATCCCTATTTTACAGATGGGAAAACTGAGGCCTAGAGAAGTGAAGCGACTTGCCCAAGAGGCAGAGCTGGGACTTGACCTGGCTCCCAGTGCAGTGCTCAGACTGCTGCCCCTACTGCCTCTGGCAGAAAAACCTACCCACGGATTAGGGTGTGGCCCATGCTGTGAAAATGGCTGTGAACGCTCGAGTCACATGGCCGTTGTGCAGATTCCCTAATGCTGCTTGCTCCTGAGTCACGGTATCGTCTCCACCCACTGAGCCTGCTGCCCCCTGGGTACCAGAACTAGCTCCAGGTACGGAATCGGCAGATACTGGCTAAGAGCAGCTTTTGCATTCAGAGCCAGATGCTGAGAGGCCCTGACCTTTTGCTGTGTCAGCAGCAAGTGCTTGAGGGCTCAGCACCTCTCAGAACTTGGCCTTTCTTCAATTATCCCAGTCATATTTTGCTTGGTTTTTAAAAGCTAAGAAGTCCTGTATCTGAAGAGGCCATTAATACATTGGCAGCCTGTTCAGTAATAACAGCCTGTATTTATACAGTAGCTTTCATCTGGAAAGGACTCAAGATATGGTACATGCTATATCAGGGGTCAGCAACCTTTCAGCAGTGCTGTGCCAAGTCTTCGTGTGTACACTCTAACTTAAGGCTTCACGTACCGCTAATACATTGTAATGTTTTTAGAAGGTCTCTCTATAAGTCTATAATATAATAACTAAACTACTGTTATATGTAAAGTAAACAAGGTTTTCAAAGTGTTTCAGAAGCTTTATTTAAAATTAAATTAAAATGCAGATCTTATTAGTTCAGTGTGATCCTTGCCCTTGCTTTTCCTTGCTGTTTTCCAATGTCTGGTGGCACGTACTTGGATACTTTAAGCTGCACACAGGCTTCTGAGTGATCAGTTGTTAACCGGCTGGAACCCCAGATCAGCAGCTGAGGTGAGTGGAACTGGTGGCTGGTAGGGCCGGAGGCCTGTGCTGGAACTCCAACTGGAAGCAAGGTGAGCAAAGTATGCCCAGTGGCCTGTGATGGGATGTTAGATGGGGTGGGATCTGAGTTACTACAGAGAATTCTTTCCTGGGTGCTGGCTGGTGAGTCTTGCCCACGTGCTCAGGGTTTAGCTGGTCACCATATTTGGGGTCGGGAAGGAGTTTTCCTCCAGGGCAGATTGGCAGAGGCCCTGGAGGTTTTTCGCCTTCCTCTGCAGCGTGGGGCACGGGTCACTTGCTGGAGGATTCTCTGCAGCTTGAGGTCTTCAAACCACGATTTGAGGACTTCAATAACTCAGACATAGGTTAGGGGTTTGTTATAGAAGTGGGTGGGTGAGATTCTGTGGCCTGCGTTGTGCAGGAGGTCAGACTAGATGATCATTTTTCCCTTCTGACCTTAAAGTCTATGAGTGGGGCTGCGGCAGGGACCCCGGCTGGCAAGGGGCCAGCAGCTAGAACCCCAGATCAGCGGCAGGCTGAGAAGCTCAGCCCACCCTGTGTGCCATCAAAAATCGGCTCACGTGCCACCTTTGGCATGCATGCCGTAGGTTGCCAACCCCTGTGCTATATAGAATATACTGAAATGCAGCCATCTCTGGGGAACGAAGGCAGCAGCACATTGCACTACCTCACGGGGAGGAGGAAGGCTGGCCAGGGATGCCAGGATAAATCCTTATCCTTAAGCAGGGGATCAGACAGGGGCCACTAATGGCCACGAAAGCAGTCTGCACCTTGGCTACAGGTCTTGTCAGAAAGACTTACACTCATTCCATGCAGTGTGCATCTCTCCTGAAAGGTTAAAGAGCTGAAGACTCTGCTGGGATGTCAGTGAGGACTTTCAGACACAGTAGGTAGGTTAAACCTGGTGCTTAGAACTCGTAGCCGTCCCCTGTGATTTTTATAGGTGAGCCTTGGATGATACCGCACGGGCCAGATTAGGGTTCAAAATGGCAAATATTTAACCAGGGGAATTCTCTGGCTGCCATCTTTCCTCGCTGCCCACATTGTGTTAATTATGCCAGTTCCTCAATTCAACCATAAAAAAGGCTTTTCGCACAAGAATTTCAGCCTGCTTTGTAGATCCAAGAGGTCTGAGAAGCACTAGAGCTAATCTAAACCCAAGAGCAGACCCATTTTGACCCACAGCTCATGGAAGAGCGTACAATAGAATGATAACGAATAAAACTCATTACACCAGTGGCAACTTTCATCTGAGGGTCTCAAAGCGCTTTCCAAACACTACTGAACTGAGCCTCCCTGGAAAGTAGGGGATTATTAGCCTCATGGGGAAACTGAGGCACAGAGGTGAAATGTGATTCTTTTTTTTCCTGCCTACTGCTTCAAACCCCCCACCCTTCCTTTGAATGGTATCCTGCTCTGTGTGGATAACTAAGCTCACTATTCCCCCACTGTTGTGTCTTTCACTCTTTACACAACGTACAGAATATGAAGGAACCTCATGGCACAAGAGGGTCCACATAACCGTGACTTGCCAGGCCTAGTTCCATGAATACACCACCAGAGTGCCGGTGACTTCTGAAACACAGACGGCAGGGAGGGTCACTAGAAAGCTCACCAGCTGTTTTTTGAGGCATATTACCCAGTTCTGTCCACCTTGCAAGGTGCTACAAACATCTACACAGACAAGCGAGTCAAAAGTGACTACAGAGTTTGGATGTGTCAATTTTTAAGGGCCAAATTTGAGACCTCCTAAAGAGGGCTGATTTTCAGAAAGTGCAGAACACCTCCTCTCCCCCAGCAAAGAGTCCCTTTAAGGATCTCAGATTGGTCACCCAAACACTGAGGCACTCAAAATCACTTCTCACTTTTGAAAATTTTGGCCAAAAATACTAGGAATGGGGTCTCAGCTGGATCCAAACTTCCTCAGAGCTCGTAGGTGTTTGGCTCCAGGATTCTGATTTGATCCAATATAGAGGTGAAGGAGAGCTGCATCCTGAAATGATCCAGTGTTTAGGATTGTTCATTTGGTCTGATCTTTCTTGGCGAGCACATCCATGTCTCTAGTCTGATAACATTTAATTGCACAAAGCTGTAACGGCAACCGTAGTTATTTACTGTACTTCATGTTTATTAAAATGAACATGTGATACTTACAAAATGCTACGTGATCATTTTGTAATATAAAGGTTCATCCAACTGGAATCTATCCAATTAAAGCTCCCAGCATCTTATTCCCAGATGAGCCACTACCAAATTAGTGTTTGCATTTGTTGCAAAATTAGCCAGAGTTAATTGAAAAAATAATTTATAGGAGTTCTCTCCAGCCTATTAAACCTGTCAGTGGCTGCTTGAGCAGGGAGCAGGCTGCTAGTGGAGACTGCACCAGAGTTTTGCTTCACTTCAAAGAGACTGATTTATGAGCCAACCAAAAGGGTGAGAAATCCTTCATCTAATTATCACTGAAATATACAGAGACAGAAAACTGCTATGGTTATTAGTCTAGGGACTGGAGAGCTACTCCAGTTGCTCTTTGATTAGGAAGTAATGCAGTTTGAAGGAAACCAAACTGCAATCAAAAGATGTAAATTATCTGCAAATTGACCTTTTTACAAAACAGATCTACATATTCCAGGCAAAAAGCTTGGCCAAACGCTGAGAAATCAAGCACTCAAAAGGCAGGACATAGACAGAAAAGGCTGAAGCTCAGCTTTAACTCTGTCCTCTTGAGCTTCTGCTTTAAAATATTTGACATATCAATGAATACTAGAGTAAATACACATTGGAATTTCTTATACAGCCTCAGGTACAATCTTCAAGCTTGGCTTGTTTTTTTTTAAAGTTGCAATGAGATCTACAAAACAAGCCTAGCTTGAAGCAAAGCAGCATTATTGAGTTACAGCTATATATTATGAAAGCTGGTTTTGATTCAGATGGGTCAGGAAAGAGTAAATCCTGAACCAAAATAGGCCCTGGGCAAGTGTGTGACTCCTTGAGCAGTGTTGCCTGGTGGTGCTAGCTTCGTAAAAAACATTGCAATCAGTGTCGCCCTGAGGGTATTACGGCAGCACCGTAGAATTCAGGTCCTGAGCTTTTTGGAAACTTCACCCCTGGGAGTGGAATTACTTTGCCTTGCTCTTCACTGACTCAACCTGCATGATGCTCAGAGGGGTGTTGCTGATAGTCCTGGATGGAGCTGCCTCCTGCCCTCCTGGACCAGAGAAAGGGTGCATCCAATGGCAGTAATGGGGTGAAACTGGGGAGACGCTGAAGTCCCTCTCCCCCAAAAGGCCAAGGTCACTCTGTGCTCAAACAGTGAAAGGCGGAGCGAGACAAGCTCTTTAGGGCAGGAGCCACCTTTGTTCTGTTTGTACAGCACCTAGCACAGTGGCACCCTGGTCCGTGACTGGGGCTCCTAGGTGCTACCGTAATACAAATAATAGGACCTGATACAGCCCAAAGGCTCCTACACCTCTTGGTTTCGCTGCCTCACTGCCCATAATCAGTTTCTGCATCAGACTCCTTCTCATCCAGTGGATTAGATTTGTGGCCCTTGTAAAAAGGTGTTGCAGATCAGGACTGAAAGGCATTGGTGCAGCTGTGTGTAGGAGCCTAGGACTGGACCAGCAGGAGATGCTGCAGGTTAGCACTGAGGTGTTAGCAGAACGTTGTCAGGCTCAGGACGACAACTGCAGGGGGTTGCAGGTGAGGACTGAGGGGCAATGGCAGAGCTGTGTGGGTGGGGAGTCCAGGGCTGGAATGGGGGCTGGGAGAGGGGGCTGCAGGACAGCTCTGAGGTGCATTGGCAGAGCTGGGTCAGACCAACGGCTGGAATAGTAGGGTGGGTGCAGGCTAGAAGGGAGGTGCCCAGTGGGCATGGGGAAGGCTGTGTGTCTGGGTAGAGGGCCATTGGCAGGACTGGGCCAGGAAGCTCAGTCCCAACCTCCTCTGCCCTGCCTAGCTGGCGCCATCCCAGTTTTTCACCTTTGTGAGCACTGACGTTCACAGCTCGGCCCAGATAAAAATAAAAACGGCAGGTGCAGAACGTGTGACCACACTCCCCCTCCTCGTGCCTCTGGGTCGCTGCGTAAGTGCCGGGCTGATCATGAGGTGAGACGGAAGGTGCTGATAGCGTCACTTTAAAATGGCCTGGAGAGCTGGGGGCGGGGTGGGGGGTATGAGTGCCCTCTTCTCCTGGATCTCGGAGAGGCGGGGGTAGCCCCAGTGACGGAGGTGTAACGGAACACCCAGTTCCCGGTTCCCTTTACTGATGCAGCTCAGGGAGGAATTTCTGTCTTCCGCAGGGGATGCAAACTTAATCCCAACCTGACCACTGGCTCAAGGAGGAGGCGTTCTTAAGTCTTTTAAAGAGTCCACATTAGCCTCTGGTTCTCTTTCTGGCCCAAAATACGACCAAGGGACTCTTGCAGGAGGCTGTGTGGTCTAGAGCGCAGGCTGCTGGCTTAGGAGTCGGATGACCTAGGCCCTAGACCCAGTTGTGATCTCTGGGTAGGTGCTTCCCCTCCTTTGTTGTCTCTGTTTAGAGTGGAAGCTCTTTGGGGCAGGGACTCTCTCTTACTATGTGACTAGAACGCAGCTAGCACAAAGGGCCCTGATCCCAGGTGCACTAGAATAACTTCTGTTGGGTGAATGCAGTGGGCACTTGTTCCACGACAGTCTCTTCTCCGAGGGGTCAGGGATCTCCTAGGGAGACCCCCGTGCAGCTCTCGACATTGCTGTTTTCTCTGACTCTAAGCATATAGCTCACATCCAAGAGCATGGGCATCAAGGAGAGAGCCCCATTCCAGTGCTGACGAGCAGCAGAAATCCTGCCGTGCAGGCAGCGGGATTCAGACATGGGGGCTGCATGTGTTCACGGGAGATGAGCGCTACATCTCTCATTGACCTCCACTGTAATGGGCCGTTACCCCTGCTGCGATTCAGGACTCGGGCTGTCTGTTCACTTGCCTGTATTCGCTGCCACTAACGCTGTGCTGTGCCTCACAGAGATCAGGCTGGCCTTACACAAATAATAAATACCCAGTATGAAAAATAACACATCACTTGTTCTACACACCACAAAACATGGCAGGTAAGTCATGTCCTCAGCTCCCCGTTCCCCACGGGCCCACTGCCACCTCCAGTGACTTGCTGCTCTCTGATCCATACGACGCACGCTGCAGCGAGAGGTCCTTGCTTAATGGCCCCTCGGCACCTGCCACCGATAACAAATTCTGCCTTGTTCTCTGGGGAGGGAGCTTTGCAGAAATCGATCTGCGATGAATGACTGACCTAATTTGAAATGGCAGCATCCAGAAGGCAGAGTGGCTGCCACCGCTTGCCTGAGCACAGAGATTTCAAAGCCCTGGGCACAGCCCCTGTTCGATGCGGAGCTGCGCCCAGATCACTTGTTCGTAACCAAAGAACCGTCAGAGGCTTCCGTGTGCACTTGGATAGTCACTCTGCTCTGAGCCTAGAGCAGGGGTTCTCAACCTGCAGGCTGCATGCCGCCCAGTCAGCACACAGCTGTGTCCCATGTGACATTCTCAGGGCCAGACAGGGAGTATATATATTGTGCGGATGTGTCCCCCATAACACAGAGAGAGCTGCATAGGCGACCTACCATGATAAATAGGTGTAGAACCACTGGTCTAGAAGGAGCGGGGGCGCTGATGTTCAGAGCTTATCACGACCCTGGCTTGTTACTCGGAGGTGATTGGAAAAGGACAAAACTATGGGGGCTGTGCCCTTTCTTTGCTTCTTCCTGTTGGAGAAAAGGCTGGAGCAGGCATGTTTTCTTCTATTTTCAAAATGTGTCTCGATTTTTTTTACATTAAAAATTCAGGCCTCGTCTCCATGAGCTACTGGGTTTATAACATCAAAGGTATTGAGGAAGAGAGGGGATTGCTTGTGATTTTTAGTCAGTTTTATCTAACAGTCTCTTTAGAATCTGGGAAAGAGCTCTCTTTGCTATGGAACGAGCGCCTTCAGCTAAAGACTTGGAAAGCACCTAATCCACATCCCTGAGTCAGCCAAGGAGCTATCCAGCAAAAACAGGGAAGAAAAGACTTGAGATGCCTGATATTTATAAGGGGAAAAAGAACCCTGCATGCCAACACGCTCACTCATGCATGCACCTTTCAGATCCCATAAAGAAGCAAAACAAAGGAGATTGAATCCAGATTCTTTCTTTTACAGATCACCTTCAGAGCTACTTGGTTCTCCTGCAGCGTTAATGGCTGACATCCACCCCAGTACATCCCCCTGATAAAAGCTATAGGCAGGATCTTGCAAAGGGCTGTGGGTGGGTAGCAGGGGCTGGACTGCAGGATTGGAGCCTCAATATTACTGGCTGCTGGCATTGCATCCGGCAGCCCTTATACATGCAATCAGCTCACTGATCCTGTGGGGATCTCAAGGAAATCTCCTGGGCAACTGCCTGGAGGGTCTCTCTTTGCTTCCAGTCTGTCTCCCTGCCACGCTGGAGCGTCCTACTGTCCCAGGACAGTACGGCTGTGCTGTTAGTATTCCTTGACAGCAGCAGCCCCTTGAGCCCATGGAGGGCGGTGATCCCTGGAGCAGAGGAGGGAGATTCAGTGTGTTGCCTTGCTCCTGTTTGCCCTATGGGTTTGGGGGATTGGAAGAAGCCTGTGGAGCCCAACTGCTACCCTCAGGTTCCCAGCTCTCCCTTCCTTGCCCTCTCTCCATCTGTGGATCTAGATCCACAGGGAGCCCCCCACAGATGGCCATTGGAGGTGCATATTGAAGAGCTTCCCCCCTCTCCACACCCCTAGACTGATCCAAGGCACAGTGCATTCAGCCTGCAAAGTCCTTGGGGGAGGGGCTGTCGGTACAGCACGGTGCACACATCCGCAGGCAATAGAAATAAATAACAATGACCACTGCTCTGGGAAGAGAGATGCCATGGGGCCAGGTCTGTTAATCCTGCACCCTTCCCCAGCGCTGGATTCACTAGAAAGACAGGTAAAACCCACGCCAAAGCAGCCGCGGAGACTTCTGCTTGGCTAGGGGGATCCTGACTGCACCGGGAGGGGAGACACAAAGGCCTACCTGCCCCTCTGTTGCGTCCACCCACCGTCTTGCTCCAGTCGCCAAGCGGGAGCAGGATTCTAAGGATCCGTTAAAACTCCGGGAGCATTGCGGGGATCAGCTGGTCACTGCCAGGTGCTCGGGAAGGAGATGGTCTTGGGTCTAGGCTGCCCTGCCTATAGTCCTCTTGCCTGACCTTGAAGCCTTGCCTCTAGTCTCTAAAAGCATCTTATTCTCCACACCTAGTGTTTGGTGTCTGAAAGGGTGGGGTTTGGTGGGGTTTTTTGCGGTGTGGGGGGCGAGTCGAGGGAGTAAGAGGATGGTGGCTTTTTCTGCTGTGGATCCCTAAGCCTAGACCCTGGGAAACCAGCCAGTCATTCTCCATAGTTCACCAAACCCTCATCTGATGGTAAAATGGTCCATCCTACTGAGAGGAGAAAACCCCCATGAGCCATCACCAATCTACGGCAGTACCCGGTCCCCACAGCTGAAGATACCATTGAGGCTACATAGCTCAGTGGTTTGAGCACTGGCCTGCTACACCCAGGGTTGTGAGCTCAATCCTTGAAGGGGCCACTTAGGAATCTAGGGCAAAATCAGTACTTGGTCCTGCTAGTGAAGGCAGGGGGCTGGACTCAATGACCTTTCAGCTCTATGAGATAGGCATGTCTCCATATTAAATAGATCACCTTGAAAGTCTCTAGTATATGCTGAACTCACCAGCCGGCAGACATTGCCCTCCAGTTATCTATAATCCACATCAGACTTATAGAAGAGGTGAATGTCAGGTTTGAACTGCTTGTAGTTGAAAACCCATCCCTACTCTACTATATATATATTTGCAATGCACATATAGATATTCCACTAGTGACATGGGTTTGAGGTTCACAACAAATTCTGCAGAAACTTGTTACACAAACACACGCGTGTATCCATTCACCCTGGGTGACTGTCCGGAGCACTTTTCTTTTTGTAATTTCTTGAGCTCCTCACAACTCATTGCATTGGTGACAATTTCTAGCCATAGCAGGTGCTGTATTATTCTGCTGCTTCCAACGCAGCGCGGGTTGGCGGCCCGCAAAGGACTTTCCCTGGCGTGTGTAAAGCACACAGCCCGCCCCGAAACCCTTCCAGCCCTGTGCATTTCCCGGGTCGCCCCTAACACGGGGACAACCCCCTGGCTGAGACACGAGCTGCCTCTGGGATTTGAATCCTGAGGTCCGAGCCCAGGGCAGCCCCCGGGGCTGGTCTTTGTGCACCGCCCTCCGGCCACGCAGCCCGGCTGCAACACCAAAACCAAACCAAAGGTCCCACGCGCGACTCTCCTCAGTTTGCCCCCAGCTCGAGGTTTCCGCGGAACTCACCTGCCTGGGAGCCGGGGAAGGGGGGCGGCGGGCGGGGCTGTCCGGCCCCCCGGGATCCTTCAGCGGGAGAAGCGCTCGGGCATGGCCCCGCCGCGGCGATCCGCCCACGGGCGGCTGCCCACGCGAGAGGGGGCCCACGCCGCGACCCCGGCGCCTGGCGGTGCTGCTGCAAGCGGCGGCCTGCCTGGCACGGTCCCTGTGGGCTGAACTCGGCTCCCGGAGTCCCGGGTCCCTCTGCCGCGGCGGGAGCCGGGCCCGCTTGGTGCGTGGCGGAGCTTAGCGCGGGTCTCCCCGGGAGCAGCGCCCCGCACCGCCCGCTCGCATCGCCGCCTGCTCCGGGGCGCGTCGGGGAGGGAGCGCGGCGGGCAGGCGGGGAGCAGCCCGGCGGCCCGGGCACCGGCTCGGGGTCAGCCCCGGCTGCTGCGGCGCTGGCAGGGCTGGTGCTTTCCGCAGCCGGAGCCTTGTCACGCTGCCAAAGCAGCGCCAGCCTCCCACAGCTGGGGGGTGCGAATAAGGCCCCCCCCCAGCTGCAGGGCTGGCAGAAGGGCTCTGTCCAGCTGCTGGTTATAGCGGTGAACAATGGGCCCCTCCGCTGTGCCCCAGTGGCCAGAGGCTATAAATACCCCCCCCCGCGCCCTCCCCTCAGCCCCCGGCCCGGTGCTAACGTGACTGCAGCTGGCACGTCGCCCGCGGCGCGCTGCTCACTGGCACGGGGAAAGGGCAGCGGCTTGCGGGTCCCCCAGGCAGCCTCTGCAAGCGGGGTCGGTCGATCCAGAGTCCAGCCGCACCCCTGCGAGGGGAGGGGGGCCCTTGCAGTGCCTCTGTTTTAAGGAACAGTGGCAGCTCAAACGGGGAAAGCAGGGGACAAAAGCCAGTGGAAGCAGGTTCATGTCCCCCCAAAACAAATGAAACCTTCCCACCCTGGTGTTCGCAAGCCCAGCACTGCAGGGCCCTGGAGCGGGAAATTCACCAGGAGGCGGTGGGTGAAGAGAAACCACCTCGTGTGTTGGTAGGGGCCAGGCTGAACGAAATGCAAAAAGTAAACGAGCCTGCAAAAGGAAAATCGGGGAGCGGGTCCTGAGCTGGTGAATGGGCCCCTCTCCCTTGCCCGGAGTGGAGCTGTGTCGATTTATAGCTGCGGGGGAGCTGGCTCCCCCTGGTTAAAGTCCTTTCCCTTTGACTAAGGCAAGGAAATCCATGTTGTTAACATACCACCAGCCTGCCCCCATTCAAATCCAAGCAGGGAGTTTATAATCCATAAAACAAGGGACCCCCCTGGGACCCCCACTGCTGTATGTGTGAGTGCATCATCCCACGTGCTATGTTCTGTCTTACAGAGCGCAGGCTCTTTGGGACAGGGGCTGCCTAGACTTGTGGGTATTCCAGGGTTCTGAGCATGTGCTAAAAAGAGCAAACAAACACACTGCCCCCCCCCCCCCCGCTGATTGTAGGGTTTCGAGGGTGAATCTCTCCATGCTCAGTGCAGGATCAGGGCGGTGATTCTGGACCTTCTAAAATCACTTCAAATTCTCCCATATCAACAGCCCAGTTCAGCTGTGGGTGATGCTTTCTTTTCTTTCTTTTTTTATTGCCCTGTTGATGTGTTTTCCATGCCCTATACTGAGGCTGGGATGATGAGTGCTGGGAACTCATAGGATACAGGCTGCAATAGAGGCCTCAGTCCTGCTGCTCCCATTAACATCAGTAAGGAAACAGGATCAAGCCCTCTAGGGAATATTGGAACAGGACAGCTGAGATTCCAGACTGGATGGCTGCAGTGCCCTCTACCTGGGGCGTCAGCTGAAGACTGCTTGACAGCTTCAGCTAGCGCAGAATGCAGCTGCGGGTGTACTCAGGGACACACACCTTACCCCTCTGCAGCGTAGCCTGCACTGGCATCTGAGTCAGTTCTGGATACAGTTTGAGGTGAGAGATTTTAAAATCTATACATTCCTTTAGGACATTACCTCTGTTCTTATATGATGTTTAAATATGTATTGTAACCTTTGTTACCTGAGAGGCCAGCCAAAAATTCAGGATCTTGCATGTTGTTCCAGTTAGCAGGAGAAATTGGTGATGAGTCTGGTGTTACTTTGATGCAATCCTATGTATTTACGAAGAAGGTACAAAGTCCTGTTTCCCTGCACCCAGCAAGAATCAAACAGCAGGAGACGGTTTCTTTGCTCGCAGGTCCAGGCCCCTGTTAGCCAGCACTCAGCCCCAAAAGCTCTCTCTCTAGACTTTTTGCAGTGCCACGCTCCCACGGCTTGTTATGACAGTACCTGGTGCTTCCTTGTTGCCATTTCTCTCAGCGTCTGTCCACTGTTTCTCTCATAGACACACACACCCCTTCACAAAACAAGAGCTAACACATCCCCTGTGCCCATATGTGCCTTTTGCTTTGGGCGGTGACATATGCCTGTGTTTGGGGTGGAGACTGCTATTGTTTCAACTACCTAGTTACCTGACTTTTTACAACTATCTTACATGCAGGGCAGTGGTTACCTTCCCCCAGTCCCACACAATTTCAAAGAGGTTTAACCTGTCCCAACCCATAACATTATAGTAGTGTCTAGAAGCCCCAGCCAAAATCAGGGACCCGTCATCACACACACTGAACCCCTGGGAAAGCCAGGAGGAGAAAGCAGGTACAGCTAGTCAGAAAACAGTAAGTATTGTTCCGGCAAAATTTTGAAATAAATCATTTTTTTATTCCAAAAATTTCATGGATTTTTTTTAATTCAAAAAATTTCATGGATTTTTTTTCCCAACAACCCCTACAAAACAAAACTAATTTCTCCCCCCTGCCCTCCCCCTCCAGTTTTTTGGTTGGTTTTGGTTTCTAAAAATTAAACATTTTTTAATAGTTGGCATTTTAGGTATTTATAATGTTTGTTTTAGAAAACTGAGAACTTTGTTGTTGAAGAAGTGGAAAAATTCAGACAGATACAAAAACTTCTTGTCAATTTTTTTCTTTATAAAAGAGGCCAGTTTTAGGTAGAAAATCTCTTTCAAACAGAAATATGTAGACACCTGCTCAAACCATGAGGCAGCGTAGTCACATGTGCGGGTGGATTTTATTATGTGGATACCAAAGATCACCATCTCATTTCACAAAAGTCACCAAGGAGCCATCAAAGGTGACAACCTCCAAGCATAGCCAGAGACTACAAGAAGTACATGGTTCTTCACAGCTCACTGCCAAACCAAATCAGTCTGATTTCCTTAAAATGGCTTTTAAAACGAGAGGGGCATGTCCTCATTTGTTCCATGCCTGGTATTTGAATTCTGTGCCATTGTCTGCTCTGTGGCCATTCTAAAGGCCATAGCTGGGGATTAAGAAGCCAGATATTAACCAGCCAGCTTCCTCCTCACTCCAAAGTGTTTACTACGGAGGCTGTTTTAAGCAGTTCTATAATCTGAGACACAGCCCTCTGCTGGCAGACGTAGCCTGGAGGCAGCGGCATAATTAAAATCTTGTTATAACAATAGCTGAACATATGTATTATTCATGCAACAAACCACAGCTGTGAGTGTTGCATTCGCTAGCGGCCCCACAGGTACAAGCTACCATTATTAATGAGACAGCTGGGAAGAAGAGAATCTATTTTAAGGGCCTGATCCTTATTGGTGCTGGGAGCCAGAGGCTCTAACGGGAATCATGGGTACCTGGTATCTCTCTGGATCTGGCCCCAATTCTGTAGAGTAACGAGACCAAATTTGACCCATATTTGCAGCACTGTTTGCAACCAGTAGGGGGTGCCAATGCATAAGGAAGGACAAGATTTGGCCCAAAATGCTTTAGTTGCACTTTCAATGCAACAGCAAAATGCCTTATTAAATGATGCCTGTATTATGGTAATTGCAGGGCCACCCCCCTCTAGGATACTAGTTCAAATCCAACCTGGGCTGGCAACTGCTGGAAGTGGCATAATGTTAAGCGACCCACTCGTTTCCCTCTGGTTCCCAGTGGACACAAACATATTTATCACAGCAGGGGTTAGAGACGGAAGGGCCATTGGGAGCAGAGATGCGCCAGAACCAGAACCAACACACTCCGTTTGAACCCCCCACCCCAATATTAGTCTCTGGAATAATTCCTGAGTCCTATGGCTGGCTCTTCCTGACAGACAGACACTAGCTCATTAGTGAGAAAGCTATTGAGAGAAGGGCTGTACCTGGGCCGGTTTGAGACACATGGAGTCCTCCCATGTTATTACCCAGCATGTGGGGCATGAAACCAGGCCTAAGGGACCTCCACAGAATGCCCCACACAAGGGGAGTTGCCCGGCTGAGGGTGGAGCAGAAGCGCTGAGGCAGCTTGGGGGTGTGGCTGGGGCAGACCTGCACCTGGCTATTCTGCACCCCTGAAAAGCCCCATAGGGGCCACTGAAACAAGGTACAGGGTAGTCCCTGCAGAGGGGAGGCCGTAGCTGTCTTTCCTCTATTCCAGCACCAGCACAGGAAGCAACCTGGGGCCTGGCTACTTCCGACACCCTTAGCAGGGATAGGAAACCACCTGGAGTAGTTGACTGCACAGGCTGAATAAGAGTAAACAGCTTGTGGCCCAACCCGGTGCTGCTGCACCCCATCACACGCCTCGATACCCCTCCCCGTCCCTCCAACCCCGCTGGAGCCTGGAGCTCCCCCTCCCCCATTTCCTCTGTAGCCTTCCTTGCACCCCTTCATCTTTCCTCCCTCATGCTCGATACTGCTCTTACCCTCCCTCCTCTCCTCCCTCCAGGGCCACCCTGCGCTGCTGCCTTTTCAACAGCTTGGCACTGGGACCTCCGAAGAGACTTGGCCAACCTTCCCCTTCCCGCTTTAGTGGGAACCTATTGCTTGAATCCAAATGAGTCGGGAGGGAGGACAGATGGAGAGAGGGATTCAGGGGCTCTGGAACATCAATTCTCTTAGTGATAACAGGACCTATTGCACATTGACAGGTGTAGACATAACTCAGATCAGTGATGATGGAGAGATGATGGAGAGCTAGGCTGGAAAGTTGTTCATTCATACAGGCTGATTTGGAATAATACATGGATTATGATGATGATTTATTAATATTATGCTTTCCCCTCTTATGGCAGATTTCATCTGAGAAGTCATAACAGCTTAGCAACTGCTAAGACTCACAGTGACTTGGCAGGGTAAGCCAGTGTGACTATCTATACTTTATTGATGCTGGAACCAAGGATCCAAGAATGTAAGTGACTTGGGAACCTAGAATTTAAGTGACTTGTCCAACGTCACCCAATAGGTGAGTGACAGAGTTGGGAACAGGACCCAGGCGTCCTGACTCAGCACAAGGCAGCACAAGACTTTTCGGGTATGCAGCACGACAGGTATCTTGAGAAAGAAACCAAACAGAGAGTGTCAACTTGAGTTCATTGTTCATTTCCACGTCCAGGGCAGGATCAGGAAGGGGAGCATGGGATGGGCTTAAGAACTGAGGAGGAGAAAGAGGCCTGGTAGGTTGAGGAACAAACATTCATGGAGACAGTGGCAACGAAAGGGAAAGCTAAACTATCACTAAAAATGCTGCCAGGGCCAATATACTGGATCTTACCCTCTGGATCTTCTTTCCTCCTTGATCAATAACCTTTGACAAGTTTGCAACCACAATCCTCTGGGGGAGCGAAGTGCTCAACGCAGCAGGAGCTGGGGTAAGCGGTTTGTGACACTGGTAACTGTTAGTGGCTTTGCTTCTAGAGAAAGGCTTTGCATTGCATCTGGAGGCAGAGGAATGTCTCCTGTGACCGTGGGGTGAGGAACTGCGTGAAACTAGCAGCAGAAAATATTGGGGGGGAAGGGTCAACACCTATAAAATATTGATGCTGTGCATCTGGTGGGAATAAACAGCCGGACTCCTGCACTCACATGGCACCTGATTCGAAGCTTACGGAAGTCAATGGGAGTCAGTGGGTTTTGGATTGTGCAGGGATGGGGAAGGGCAAGAAGGAAATGTCCTTTTCACATCTAGTTTCTAAGAGAAATTCCTTGGCCCCTTGTGAAGGAACAAGGTGTTGTGTCCTTAAACCCTTAGCTCCTTAAATCAAACCTTTGAGTAGTGAGGACATACCTGGGAGCTTTGCTGGTCATTCCTGTCCTGCCTGGGTAATCACCCAGGACAAACTAAATTCCCAGGCTCCTGTCCCAGCATGCAACGGGCTCAGTGTAAAATTTTGGCAAGAATTTAGATAGGGGACAGACTCCCTTCTGCTTGTTCCAAAGTCCTCGTGCTTTCCCCAGGGTGTGGAGAAAACTATCTGATCTCTCTTGAAGCAGAGGTGGAGGTGCTAATGTTCACACCCCCATCCTACTCTCTTCACGGCTCCTACACTAAAGCATCGATCTAAGCAGCTGAAGAAACAGAGTCAGAGGCCAGCCCCGTGATGCACTGAACACGATGTGAGAAAACGTTTTTACTGCTAATAAAGAGGTCAGACACCAGAACACTCCTCTAGAGCAGATGGGAGTTCGCACTGCTATATTTCAGCAAGGTCAATGTGCTATGAATTAACAAGGTCTCAGAGATAAGACACATCAATTATTGAAGAGTACAAAACCTTCAGCATCAGCAAGAGTTGCAAAATCACTGGGCTGGTGCTTACGGGGACAGATCTTTGCAGTAGGAGGAGTGTATTACAGGCTCAGCTATCCAGGCAGATGGTAGGTGACAAATTCAGGTTGCTGAGGAGTGCCAGCAATTTGATCACTTAGACAAAGTGTGGCAGGGCACTGCTAGGAAAGCCCTTAATCAGCTCCTGCCACCCCAGCCCCAATCAGGGGGAATGGATTGGGGCTGGGTAAATAGCCAGTGCTTGGAACTGCCTGCACCTGCCAGCCTCATTAGCAGGAGCTAAAAGGCTGTGAGGAAGTGGAAGAAGGGTGGAGACCAGGAGGGGAAGGTCAGGCTCAGATGGGGGAAGGAGCTTACTAGTCTGTTGCAAGTCAGGTCGGTGTGAGGCCAAGCCATGTAAATAGTGGGAAACTGGTGTTGGGAAATGAAAGCAAAATAAAGAGCACAGGTGTTGCACCAGCTTGGAGCATCCCTGAGTCTTTAAGGAGCGGGGCCAAGGGGCCGAATCCTACGGGGCGCGGCATGCACCCCATTACACGAAGGTTTAACCTGGCTATGTGACCAGTCGTAATCTGTCTGGGAGTACAGAAAGGCCCCTAGAACTCTGCAGCACTACAGGGCTGTTGCCAGCCCAGACGCAAGCTGAAGAGAATTCTGCAGCCGCGAAGAAGCGCCTCTGCCTGTGAGTCCCTAATCTGGGGGATTTGCTACAGTCTGCAGGATCCCACTTTGCACCATTAAACAGCTATAATAATGCAACCCACACTGCAGATCCAGGGTGTTAGACAGACACGGCCAAACTCCGCTCAAGAGGTCTTTTACAAATTGCGCTGTTAGATGGAAGCAGCAGCCATGTTTGACAGTGAACCTCCATTTGGACCCCATACCATCAAGTCTCCATTCAGCAGCATTAGCACAGCAGCTTCACAAGAGATATCACTCAGCTGACAGCAGTTCAGTCTGGCCGAGTGAATCAGAATGAAAAGACACTTGCCAAGGCATCCTGAATGGAAAAGCTTCTCATAGTAGGCTCAAGGAAGAGTGATTAGCACTGGGAACATTTGCCAAGTGCCTGCGATGCCCCTGTAAAATGGGAATTCAATAAGCTCAGTTGCCATCTTTTGCAGACTCAGTGTTCTGTAAGATTTGGTTCCTTGGCCTCAAGGAGATTGAGAATCACTGGTGCATGGGAAGGGCTCTGCCTCTGATAGGGTTGCCAACTCTGTTTGGATCTATTCTGGGAGGTTTCATCCCTGATGTAATAGCATTAGTGACTGACCTACTGTCGTCTAAAACACTTTCACGACAGAGCCATCATTTTGCTGTCGGTGGAAATAAGGAGCATTGTGTGAATCATACTTTCACATTTTAAGCATGTTGCATACACAAATGATATTGCAAAATCTCCAGTTGTACGGTAATGTGAATCTTATTTTTAAATCACGAGATTGGGTTCAAGTTACTTAGCTTGTTAATGCATGTTTAAATGTTTGCGTGTAGGCGTGCATGGGGGCGTTAGTTTATTCCATTGTTTTAAAATACAGAAAACAATAGAGTGTGCCATTAGAAAATGACAGATACAGCAAAACCTCATTGATTAGCCTTATGGAATGGAAAATGCTCGATGACACAAAATGTGTTCTGCTGTAAATTCACCAACTTTGCGAAGGCAGTTTTTATAGTCGGGGGGGTCTTTACACCTGTTGTCATTGTAACAATAGTCGTACACGGTACATTTGGAGCTGCTGTGTTTTGAAGAGCCCTCACCATCATCCATGTCTGTTCTCTTTGTTTGAAAGCACGAGACAGCTGCCGTGAGCGTGGACTAAAGAGACAACGCGAACGTGCCCGCATGCATGTGTAGATCAGTGATGGTGCACAGACTTTACGTCATGACATAAAATGTCGCACAAGGTATAGAAATAGAAGCACAATGAAACTGCTGGGCAGGCAAACGCACATTACCATGGCATTTTAAACACTGGCTGGGCTAGTGTATAAATCGGATTCAGCGTTCAACATTCGCTTCCAGAATGCCCTATGATTTATCTCCTGGGTTGCTCTCAGCCATCTCTTGGAGATTTATATGTAATCCCAAGAGACTCAAGGGCAATCCTACTTCTGAAAAGGATTGAAAATGACCCCATAGGAAATAATGGGGTGTTTCAGACCCAGCGGTAAATCCCCGGGGAGGGGGCCAGAGGAAAATGCATGAGATGCGATTGCTGAGTGCTGCCTTTGGAAGTCAGAGGGCAGAGCTGTGCTAAGCACACGCACAGATAAACGGCCCCATCCGTACTCAGGTTAAATCAGGAGTGACGCCTCTGAAGCTAATGGAGTTGCACCAGGGTAAAACTGACAGGAGCGGTGACTTGAGGCCTGGGCAGTGGGCCTGATTCTGATCTCATGTAGACTGCTGTGAATCAAGAGCAGCTTCACAGAAGTCAGTGGAGTTACACTAGTGTGGAACCAGTGGGGGGGAGAGGAGAATCGGGTTCCAGGGGTAACTGCACCAACATCATCAGTGTAAAACCAGTCTAAGGGAGATCAGAATCAGGCCAGTATCTTGGGCACTAGGGCAAGCTAACCTAGTCCTACCTGTCTATCTAGGCTGCAGGCATTTGGACCAGGGGCTGTGTGCAGCTGTTCGAACAAACTCTGTCTGTGCAATGGAGAGCGTAGCTGCAGAGTGACATGGTGGGTGGTGTCAGGTTCTCAGCCTGAGAAGAGTGTCCCTAGATCGCTATCAGGGAGATTTTAAAATTTCAGTAGCTGGTGTTGAACATCTTTCTGAGATACTAGTAGAAGGAAAGAGTCATCATCATCTGATGAGACTACATCATCTGGTTTTTTCTCTAATACCGAACAGCAATATTTATTGAACACTTCTTCCTTTTTTGCATTATTATTGAAGTTTCTACCATTTCCATCTAGTAATGGACCAACAACAGTATCAGGATTCTTTTTGTTCTTAATATACATAGAAAACTCCTTATTGTCCTTAAATCCTCTAGTTGCTTGCATCAGCAATGAATGGGGCCTGCGGTCTCTTTATAGGGTTAGATAGTGTATGTTATCACTAAGTAACTTTCATCCTGACACCTTGAGTGTCAGGTATGGAACCAGAACAGGTACAAGATGGGTAGCAGCAGTCTTCTATCATGGTCCTAAAGCAGCCTCTGCTAGAATTAATTCTCCATAACCCAGTGACTCAATATACTCTGCTGATGTTGTCCTCCAGGCTAGTGATTTCTGTGATTTAAGGGAGAGCAAAAGCATCAGTTAAATAACTGATTGGGACTCAGGTGCCCTGAGTTCAATTTCTGGCTCTGCCACTGCCTCCTGTGTGACTTGGACAAGTCATTGATTCTCTCTGGGCCTCAGTTCTCCACCTCTAAAATGGGAACAATAATGCTTCTTTTCTTCCACCCTTTGTCTATCTTATTATCTACTTAGATTGTAAATTGTTTGGGTTGAGCCCTGTCACTTGTTATGTGCTTGTACAGCGCCTACCACAATGGTGTCCTGTCCTTGATTAGTGCCTTATGCCATTATTGCAATGCAAATTCATAAGCATTTAAGGCCAGAAATGATCACCTAGTCTGGCCTCCTGGGCATCCCAGCTTCATACATTTCACCGACTTACCCCTGTATTAAGCCCGGTCACTTGTGTTTGGCTAAAGCATCTCTTCCACTCTGGATCTGAAGACAGCAAGAGAGAGAATCCACCACTTTCCTAGGGAGCATGTTCCAATGGTTAATCACTCTCAGTGGTAACAATTTGTGCCTTTCCAATTTCAATTTGTCTGGCTCCAGCGTTCTAGGCACTGATTCTTGTTTTGACTTTCTCCACTAGATTAAAGAGTCCTAAAGCATCCAGTATTTTCTCCCTCTGAAGGTACTTATACACTGTAATCAGTAATAACAGAAATGTGACACCGGTCCACTGGGAACTGTACCGAGACAGGTTTCAGAGTGGTAGCCGTGTTAGTCTGTATCAGCAAAAAAAAACAAACAGGAGTACTTGTGATACCTTAGAGACTAACAAATGTATTTATATAAATTTGTTAGTTTATACCCAAATAAATTTGTTAGTCTCTAAGATGCCACAAGGAATCATAGAATCAGAGAATCTCAGGGTTGGAAGGGACCTCAGGAGGTCATCTAGTCCAACCCCCTGCTCAAAGCTGGACCAATCCCCAACTAATTCATCCCAGCCAGGGCTTTGTCAAGCCTGACCTTAAAAACCTCTAAGGAAGGAGATTCCACCTTTGAGGACTCCTCGTTGTTTTTACTGTACTGAGACAGTGCATTTGACAAAGGCCATCAGTTGTCAGAAGGAAACTGACTTGACTGGATTTATCTTTGAGGTGAAGAGCTCCACCTCCTACTCCAAATCAGTTCCCCCCCTAGGAACTTGCCAGGGAGAATATGAGATTGCTGTTGATTATTAATTTGTGCAGGTTAGTGATGTCCCTGAGCGTAACAAGCAGCTCAAAATATGTCACTTTGGATGAGCAAGGTCTGGAAGTGTCCTTCACAAACTCTTTGCAGCAAAACAAGGCAAAATCCATTATTCTCCAGCAGTGCTTGCTTGCTGCTGCAGGGCCTGGGTTGCTACCAGCCATGTGCCATTCAGATTTCTTCAGTGTCCAGATGAGACATGAAATGTCTGGTGCATCAGGCAGTTCCCCCGCAGGCTTGTGTATAATGAAATATTCAGCTCATTTGGAAGGTTACAGGGGAAGGTTACGAGGACTCTATAGAGGGAGCAATTTCTATTCAAACAGGGAATGTCAAGATAAACATTATGGGCCAGATTCCAATGTCAGCTACCCCAGGGTAAATCCAGAGTAACTGAGCTGGGTTCTTGGGAGTTACTCCTGATTTGCATGGCTGCAAGAAGGGGAGAAAATCAGGGCTAAATGAGGAGGGGAGTAGGAAGAGAAGCCAACAGAAGAATGAAGTTAAAGCAGGCCCCTGCTGCACCTTGGTGTCTAGCAGCGGTAACTCCCCTAAAGCGGTGGAGTCAGCCGTTTTACACTGGTTGGGAGACCAGACGTCCTGATTTCATAGCGACAGTCCTGATTTCTGGGTCTTTTTTCTTACATAGGCTCCTATTACCCCCCACCCTCCTCCTGATTTTTCATGGTCACCCTATGCACTGGGGTAAGCGAGAGGCGACGCAGGCCCAGTTCCTTACTGGGCTCTCAACCTGCAGCCCCTGCGGATTCGTGCAAGTCCCAGTCCCAGTGTCAGTGATCACAGCACCGGGGGGGGGTTCACACCTCTGCTGGGTTTGGCCCAGCGCCCCCTGTGCGCCCCCTGCCGAGGACTCGGACCCCGATCACTCTCCGCAGCGCCTGTGGTCCCGGGACAGGCTGAACCGCGGCAGCGCGAGGCCCGGCCCGCTTGCCTTGCCCGGCAGCGCCCCCTGGCGGCCTGTGGGCGGCGGCCCTGGCCCGGTGCCCGCAGGAGGAGCCAGGCCCGGCCCCGGTGTCAGTCGCGGCGAGCGAGCGGGCGGCAGCGGCCATGTCCTTCTGCGCCTTCTTCGGCGGGGAGGCGTTTCGGGGCCACTTCGAGCCCGGTAGGAGCGCGGGGCCGGCGGGGGCTGCCCAGGGGGCCGGCCCGAGTCCCCCGTCCAGAGGGGCGGCCGTCGGCCGGGGGAGGGGCGGCCACCGTGCGTAGGGGCCGGGCTCCTGTCCACAGGGGCCGGGTTCCTGTCTATAGGGGCGGCCGGGCTCCCCCTGTCCATAGGGGCTGGGCTCCTGTCCACAGGGGCGGCCGGGCTCCCCCTGTCCATAGGGGCCGGGTTCCTGTCTATAGGGGCGGCCGGGCTCCCCCTGTCCATAGGGTCCGGGCTCCTGTCCACAGGGGCGGCCGGGCTCCTGTCCATAGGGGTGGCTGGGCTCCCCCTGTCCATAAGGGCCGGGCTCCTATCCATAGGGGTGGCCCGGCTCCCATTGCCCATAGAGGCTGGGCTCCTATCTATAGGCGCGGCTGGGCTCCCACTGTCCATAGGGGTGACCGGGCTCCCACTGTCCATAGGGGTGGCCATGGCCCCTAGGGGTGGCCAGGCTCCCACTGTCCATAGGGGTGGCCGGGCTCCTGTCCATAGAGGTGGCGGGGATCTCCCTGCCCATAGGAGTGGCTGGGCTCCCACTGTCCATGGGGGTGGCCTTCAGCCAGAGGGGCTGGACTACTGGGGCTTGGAGGGTGCAGCCCTCACCTGCAGCGATGAACTTCAGCGAGCTGCTGAATATTCAGAAGCGAGACTGCCCCCTCTTCAGCCCGTCGTTGAGGAACTCATGGCCCAGCCCATTACCACATTTGCCGCAGGACACCTAGAAGATGCAAGGGAGGAAAACAAATGACCCTGGCCCCTTTGCCAGCCCCCTCCTGGTAACACAGGGGCCCTGATCAGCTCAGCCCTGGGGCCTGGGTATGAGCTCCCCCAGTCCCCGGGTGGCCGCACAGAACCCCAGACCCTCTCTGTAGGGCGCTGCACCCCCAGTGTCTTCCCGTCTCCTGGCGCAGTGTCACTCTGAACCGGATCCTTCCCGGATGCCAGCCAGGCCCCGCGAGTCACATGAATCCCCAGGAGGAGCCACCTGTCACCCCAGCTAGTGCATGGGAGCGGCAGGTAGCTCAGACTCCCAGAGCCAGCTGAGTTCGCAATAGAATGAGCTGGGCCCAGGCTTGCTGGACAAACAGTGCCAGGGTTGGGGTCAGCAGGAGGTGGGTGTGGACCAGGGCTTCTGTTCTGAGCTGTGCTTGGGCCAAAGGTGCATAAGGAACGTGTGAGTGTGTGTGTGTGAGAGAGAGAGAGAGAGAGGACTCAGAACTGTGTCATAGTCCCCGTACTGCTTGTAGCTAAATGGGATTCTCTTTAGTTCATGTGACAGGGGCATACGATTTTGCAGCAGAGGGATCTGAGATTTCATCCCTGCCATGAAATCCTTGGTCATATCTTGGCCACTGGAAAGTGACAGCAGGTGGCGGTAGGTTTGGCTAAGCTGTGTAGGTGACCTGTTGGTGTATCCTGGCCTGAGTCCATGCTTAGCAGGCCTGTATTGTAAGCCATCCTCTGAGGTGATCTTCTCTGACCTTGAGCGCTGTCTGGGCAGCAGGATCCAGGCGTTCCAGGTGCCTCACACCCACGATTTAATTTGCACAGTTAGTGCCACCCGAAGTTAACCCGTCATTTCTCCTGTCCCCCTCCCCAGGCATTTACGTCTGCTCCAAATGCGGTTATGAGCTGTTCTCCAGCACAGCAAAATACCAGCACTCGTCTCCGTGGCCGGCCTTCACTGAAACCATTCATGCCGACAGTGTGGCCAAGTATGAAGAGCGGCCGGGCGCCTTGAAGGTAGAGAGTAAAGCAGACGCTTGCCAGCTCTCCCTGACTTGTCTCTGTTAAAGGGACCACGCCTGTGCCTGCTGCTCGCACTCTGAATAGCAGCACAAAGGGAGCGGCCGTGGATTGGCCCCGGTTCATTTGTTTTCCTCCTTTGCATCTTCTAGGTGTCCTGCGGCAAATGTGGTAATGGGCTGGGCCATGAGTTCCTCAACGACGGGCTGAAGAGGGGGCAGTCTCGCTTCTGAATATTCAGCAGCTCGCTGAAGTTCATCGCTGCAGGTGAGGGCTGCACCTGGATGGTCTCTCTGGCTCGGATCTGCCTGATTGGTTAGCGACTCCAGTGGTTTCCAGGGTTTGAACGAGGGCATGTTTAATAAGAATGGATTTGTCTAGCATCCACGTTTGGTGACTCCATCTCCAAGGACCAGTGTTAAGGCCACCCCCCTCCCCATTCCCAAACACAGCTGAGGCATTGAGAGGACCCCTGGGAGTACTCTTGATCAGGCCTGCCTCCTGGCTGGGAGTGAGGTGCCTTCATTTGTTTCCCTCTTTCTTCCACCTCTGTTAGCGAGACAGCCACTGTCCAGGATCATGGCCGTTGTGGCAGAAAGCGCCCAGGGGGCCTCAGGCTGACCCGATTAACAAATACTGGGAAATGTTCTTCCCTGGGGCCCTCTCTGGTTAGGTCAATGGGAACAGGAGCAGGCACCAAGCTAACAAAGTGATGAGGATGGAGCCGTATTGGTAAATTGCTGGGTGTGGTCCCACTGATCTTGCTCTCTGGGAGATTTGCATTGATGAGCTGTGTTGTGCTTCACATTCAGTTAGAGGGTGGCTGGTTTTTATTAGGTCATTGGTGACGAGCTCAGATAAACTGAGAAGCAACCCGGAGTCCTAAACAAACCTTCCAGGCCTTTAGATTTTAAAATGAATAAATAAATCAATGCTCCTCTGAACTTCCTGGGCCAGAAGCAGGGAGTGTTGGAGAAGTCCCTTCCAGCGAGCTTTCCAGGCCGGTGCTGCGGATCCAGAGGGGTTTGGAGAAGCAGCTGAACAGTTTGAGATTAATCCTTGTAAAGGAAGGACAGGGAAACGTGAGCCCACGTGAATGGGGCTGGGAGAGTTAGCTAGTGCAAGTTGCCAGAAGAAGGCAAGGGCATGTGATGTGGGTTTTCAACCGGGCTGTAGCTTTATTAGTCAAGTTACATCCAAAGTTCCCATCGGGGGACAGCCCAGCGTGGTCACTCGCACCCCATTGATCCTTTGCCAATGCTTGGGGTCCCCCCAGTGCAGGGGGAGCCAACCATCACAGTAGGAGGCTCTGAGGGCACCCGCTAGCATCCCTTCCCTTTCTGGGGGTTGAGCAAGAGGGGACCTTGACCAGCACCTCCGTCAAGCGCATTGGAGAGGCAGTCCCCCCCCGGTAGTGCCCCGTCCCCTGATTCACATTTTCCCCCAGAGGGTTAGACACACTGCCTCCATCCACCTTGCTGGATCTGGAGCCTAAATCAGCAAGTTCCTGTGCTGGGCACCTGCCAACAGTTGCGACAACTAAACGACTCTCAGATAGGTCCAGCTGTGCCCTCTGGGAGGGGGGAGAATCCCAGCCCCTCGATTGCCCCAACCCCTAAGTTTCGCTACGAGGAAGGTGAAAAAACAGAACCAGCTTCAGCCAAGCTGGTGGTCTGGGGAAAAGTTTCTTCCCAGCCCCGAAGTGGAGACAGCACAAACCACTAAGACCTAGATAAGGGGGGCAGGGTGGGTTGGCTGCTGGAAACCAACAATCAGGGAGTAGCCCTGTGCACAGAGCTCCTATCAAGGCCCTGCGAGACCTCAAACCTACGCTGGAAGTGCAGTGTGGGCTGGAAATCTCATGAGCCCTGCCCTGTCCTTTTGCCCTCTCCCATCACGGGAGGCTCAGGGCATTCGTAGCTAGGTAATTCCTCCTGTCTCTCTGCCCCCTTCCAAAGTGTGTTAGAGATGTTAACCATGCAAGTTCTATAAAGGCCTTGTTAAAGAGGTAAAGATGGCCCCCATTTTACAGATGGGGAAACTGAGAACAAGAGGGCTTGATCCTGCTGCCAGGGCAGTTCTGCAAAGCAAGAATCAAGGTTCTGAGGGACTTGCCCAAGGGCAGAGAGGGTGCAAGAGCAGAGCCAGAATTAGAACCAAAAACTTGGTGCATCTGGCTCGGCCCGCTAGTCACCAGACCACGAAACTTGTGAAATACTAACTGTGTTCATCAAAACATCCGGTGCGTAATTAGCAGGGGATTCCAGAGGTGTGGTGTCGAAATGCTGACTCGTTGATTTTGTTTCCCCCTCTCTCAGACAAAGCAGAGCAGGCCTTTAAGAAGTAAGCGGGCTGCTGGACTCACTCGCTGCTTATAGTGGACTCCTACAAGCTACCTATTGTTTCCTGTGATAACGGTTTGGGATCAAGTGCCTGTGTGCTCTAAATGAGACTCTAGTGAAGCAAAGATCCTCCAGGCTTCTGCAATACAACACCTCCCGTCAGAGATCAGTGCTGGATGCTGGGTGCTGGTTTGTCGGCTGGGAACATGAGGTGTGGGGAGCAGAAGGGAAATGGGACACTGATCTCTGTTTGCCTTTGCTCTGTCAGGTGGGTTATCTCCTCCTTATAGCGAATGTTGCACAATGTGACAACTTCTGCTTTGAACCATCTGGTTGCAAACTTGTACGTAGTTAGGGCCCTACCAAATTCACGGTCCATTTTGGTCAATTTCACGGTTATAGGATTTAAAAAATTGTGAATTTCATGATGTCAGCTATTTAAATCTGAAATGTCATGGTGTTGTGTCTGTAGGGCTCCTGACCCAAAAGAGGGTTGGCGGAAGTCACAGGGTTATTGTAGGGAGAAGGTCATGGTATTGCCACCCTGACTTCTGCGCTGCTGCCTTCCTTCAGAGCTGGGCACCTGGCCAGCAGCTGGCGCTCTCTGGCTACCCAGCTCTGACCACAGTGCAGAAGTCAGGGTGGCAATATTGTGATCCCCCCTACAATAACCCTGCACCCCCTGCTGCCCAGGTCCCCTTTTGGGTCGGGATCCCCAGTTTGAGAAACACTGGTCTGCCCTGTGAAATCTGTACAGTACGGGGTAAAAGTACACAAAAGATCAAATTTCACAGGGGAGACCAGATTTCATGGTCCGTGACTTGTCCCCTAAACGTAGTGAATTCGGGGGAAGCAAATGCTGTAACTCCTTCTCATCCATCTGACCCTACCCCCAGCTCTCCCATGTCCCAAAACAGCCAGCCTCTGCCAGTACCAGCTACTGAATTCCTGCTCTCCTGTCCATTATAAGTAGCGTGCATGATGGGTGAAATCCTGGCCCTCTTGATGTCAATAGGAGTTTTGCCATTGTCTTCAAAGGAGCCAACATTTCACCCTTTATTTCCAGAATGAAATACGGAGATAATGGGTGGAGATTCGGAGCTCTTATGCCCAGAGTTCAGGAGGGAGTGACGCTGGATTTAACTGAGATTCGAATCTGACCCCATTCTCACATGCTGTTTTCTGGTCTGGGATCATGGTATGAATTGCCCTAGGTAAACCCTTCCAGGATGGTTAGGGTAAGGATGTTTGGATGATCCTACCAGATAACGCTCTAGGTATTTTATCTGTTTTGCACACAAAAGAAATAATTTTAGAAGATGATTTTATTTTATTCTGCATTGGGCCTGATTCTGATCTCGCCGTGTGCTGGTTTTATTACTGCCTTAGCAGAGTTATTCTTGATTTACACCGGAGTAATGGAGCTCAGAATTGGGCCCTTTCAGCAAAAACTTGCGTAACTCAGGCTTTGGGAATCGTGTGTGAATTACCTCTAGATTCTAAAGGGCTGTTATATTTATTTCCCCTTGAATCAGCACCTCATCCTCCCCTTCGCCACACTGCCCATCGCCGTTCCCTTGGGCTGGAATGTGCGGATCTTCCTTCAAACCCTAGACCCTCGTTTGTTCCTTGATCAGTCCACAGGGACACCAGTACAAATGCACGACGGGGTTGCTTTCTCCTCCTGGAGTCTCTCCGGCTGTCTCCCTGGAGGGGCTCCATTCTGCTCTCAGTGACATTAGTGTAACCCCGGAGTAACTCCGTTGGTGGAGGTGGATTTATGCCACATTAAGATCCTGATCCTACTGCCACTGAAGCGGGCGGCAAAACTTCCACTGACTTTGGTGGTGTAGGATCACCACTGACCCTAAGTGAGATCAGAATCTGCCCCCCAGCTGGACTGGTGCAGCTCCAAGGGCCATCTTGAACCTGCATAGCTGACTGTAGAGCTCCAGGAAGCCCCCCTTTAACCACGGCAGCCCTCTTATGGATCGAAGATTTGAGGTGCACAGTGTCATGATGATTTACAGTGCAATAGGAACTGGGTCCACCCCCAGTGGGCAGAGCACTAAGGCACACTGATGGCAGTATTACGGTTCAGCTGCACCGAGGGGCACTTTACAAGCTGCAGTTTGCCTGCTGAGGTGCAGCCCAGGGGTGGAGGGGAGGTGACAGGGACACCGTACAAAGAACGGGACATCCCAGCTTAGCACTGGGCCTTTGCGGCTGCTTTGTATCTGCCTCTGTAATTGTTGAACTGATAATAAACCATTGATTCATTGTCCCGGAGCAATAACTTGCTTTGTGAAACATTCCTCATGCTGACCCCTGCGGGGAATAAATCCCAGTTTTCCTCTTCTGTTTTCTGGATCGTCACAGTATTGAATGGCAGGATTAGGAGGGAGAAAATAGATTTATTATTATTTTTGTCTGAGTGCCCAAAGATGTGTTAGACACATCACAGTCACATGTCTGAGACCGCAACTTCTGTCTTCCTGTGCATTTGTGCAGTGCCTCGCAGAAGCCTTGCTGCTGCCTAGGAGCGACTGGAGTGCAGATAACAAGTTTTGTATTGCCACCCATCACCATAGTATCTGGGCCCCTTCCCCATAAAATCGACAGCGATAGCGAAATCGCTAATGGACTTCACGGAAACTCTGGCACGTCTTCCCTTTTGGGGTGGAAGTTCTGCTTGGGAGCGTGTTTCTAGTTCTGATTTTTTAAGAAGAGTGTATTCCTTTACTTTGTCTAGCTTTGTTTGTTTCACGGCCATTTTTGTCTTTTTGGTTGGCTGGGGTTGGTTGGAAAGAAGGGAGAGTCAGTGCTGTGGCATTATCATGGTGAAAGGGCCTTTTGGAAGGAATCTCACCAATCCAGTTGCAAGTTTGTAGCTCCAGAGTCTCACACTTTATCAGGAGGAATCTGCCTCTGAATGTGTTTATTTATTCTGACAAGAGTCCGTGTCTCCTGTGGACAGTCATGGAGCTTCCATCTGGCTGACTCACTGGAAAAGTTCAATGTGTACAGACAGACACACACATGCGCACAACACACACTTTTGGTCAAGAGCGAATGCATTAAAATATGAAAACAAAACGAGAAGTGTTTTCAGTAGCAGTGGCTGCAGCGTGTTAGAATCATTAAGTTCTGACTGTGATGCAAGCTTGATTGTTTTACAGTGGGTCTGACATAGGCGTAATTTTCTGCACAGCATTTGTCCTCGCTCACCTCTATTACTGTCTCTAGGCGGCTCTCTTTGACCGCTCTCTCCTTAATCTGGAATCTGCCTGAGCCTCATGCCTCTGCTAGGGTGAAATCTGCCTTCTGGGACGGTAGGGAGCCAGTCAAACCTTCCTCCTGCTGTTGCCCCCGGCCTTTGCATAGGGGGAGCACACCTCTCTTGTTTTCCCTGATGCACAGCTCTGACTCCAGCTGCTACCAGATATTGCTGCCTGTGCTCTGACTGTACATGGATGAGCACACCAGTTCTGGCTCAGTTACACTGGTCGCTAATCAGATTTCTGTATTAGGTCCAAGCTGCTCCACAACTGATTAAACCTTTGATCCAAGCTCTTCCTCTGATCTGGTCACCTCTGAGCTTCGGAGAAGGTCATCGGCTTGTAACTAGCCACCACTGCAAGTCCAGGGCCATGTCTGCTTCTTGCATTTAGCACGGCTCCTGAAGAGCCTGCTTGGACATGGCTGGGACACCTTCTCACTTCCCGAAGCAACGCTGACGACTCAGCTTTTGGGTTTCAGACTTTTTCGGGCGGTATGGAATTGCTGTGCACCTCACCTCTGGAGGGCAGGCAGGATGTGAGTTTAGAGCCTAGGCCTGCAAAGACACATGTGAGTGATGTTACTGACGTGCATCATCCCATTGAACTAGATGTTCAGGCTCAGATGGAGAAGACAAAAGGGGACAGTGAGGATGGAATCTGGGCAGGGCCAGGGCATAGGAGGAGACAGAGGTGGGGCAAAGCCATGGACAGCTTTGGAGACAAGGAGCAGCATGAGTGTGCTAGGGAAGTGGAGTGAAAGTTGCTGTCCTAACTCACCTCAGTGCCTGGCAGCCCTCTCTGGGAAGGGCCGGCTGAAATCTTGTGGCCTCATTTTCGTCCTTTCTTACTGTTGTAGCTGCAGGCTGAAACGAAGGCTTCCCTGCAAATCCACTCTCCTCCCCACAAGCACTTGAATCCAGTTTCCTTCCAAGCCTTATTTATTAAAAAACAAAACCTGATTCGCTTTCCAACCAAGCTGTTGTGCGTGTCAGCCTTCAGCCCCGAGCAGCCTTAGAGACAGGCAGTGGTGAGCGTGGCTTCGGTAGAGCTAGGCTCTCCTGAGGGCGGGGAGAACAGCCTCGTAGGTGACCTGGTCATTGCTTTGCTTGTGAAAACAGGTTGAAACCTTGTAGCAAGCAAAGATTCTCTCTCTCCAAGCTCTCTTTGCGGAGAGGAAACACAGAATCATTTACAGCAACGCAAAGGTTGCAAGGACAACGTCCCTGAACCCCGACTCAGAGCGTTGGACATGATGCCGTCTGCGCCGAAGTAAACTACGGGGGAATGCCTCTGGCCAAGACCACAGTCCATCAGGAAGGCTGGGGGGGGGCGTGTCCCCAAGACTGGAATAACGGGGATGTCAGGACTGAGGGTACAGCCTACAGGGTGGTTAAGGGGTGTGTTGGCAGAGTTTGTGGGGAATGGGCGAACCCAGGACTGGAGCATCAGGGGAGCCTGGATTGAGCATGCAGGCCAGGATCACAGTGCACTGGCTGAGCTCCGTGCAGGGGGCTCAGAACTGAAATAACAGAGGTTGCTGCTGGAGAGGATTGAGGTGCATCAGCAGAGCTGTGGGTAGCTGTTGAAAGGGGGCAGAATTGGATTTGTCTTATTGATGATTTAATATAGAATAGTGCCGGCGGGTCTGTTAGTGTCACCGATTTTCTATCACCCAAACTTCAAGCTCCTGGATTCTTTGTAATGCCCCCGCCCCCAGCCAAGCTGAGTATTCTCCTCCACTTCACTCTGGCGCAGGCCCCATTGTCCCTGAAGTTAGTTTGTTTGTAAGGAAAAGATCTGATTAGTTCAGCCTCCAATAGCTGTATCACAGAGAGAGACTTTATTTAGATTGTCAGCTCTTTGGAACAGGGACCATCTTTTTGTATATATGTTTGTACAGCACCGAGCACAATAGGGCCCTGGTCTATGACTGGAGCTCCCGGTGCTCTCACCATACAAATAATAATAATAATAATGGATAATTACTTCTTTTGGAAATGGCCATTGTATTCAGCTGGGTTTAAATGTCGACGTGCAGTACCCAAAACAGACACTAGGGGGTGCAGTTGCTATTCCAAATTTCTCCTTTGCCCAAAGCAGCAAAGAATCCTGTGGCACCTTATAGACTAACAGACGTTTTGCAGCATGAGCTTTCATGGGTGAATACCCACTTCTTCGGATGCAAGTTTGCAAAAAACTCTGTTAGTCTATAAGGTGCCACAGGATTCTTTGCTGCTTCTACAGAACCAGACTAACACGGCTACCTCTCTGATACCTTTGCCCAAAGATGCACATAGATGTTTGTTTTTTCACTGGTGCCCTTGGCAGAAGGAGTTGACTTGTCATGAGCATCCAGTTTAAAGTGACATTGCTTGTGTGCAGTAACAAAGGAAACAGGAACCGTTAGCTGGGAGCAAGGGCTGGAGTGGGACTGAGGGGATTCAATCGTTAGAAGCAGCGATTTCGAAGGGAAGCAGGAGGTGTCTCGCACCCACCCGGCAATGGACTTACATTGCTCAGTGCTGAGGACGATACCGCAGCCCTGCACCTGGGCATGATGTGCTAACAGAACACGGAGTAACATATGTTCCTTCCCCGGAGAGCTTACACACCTAAGCCCTTCCCCTTGGCCAGCCAGTCTAACGCCAGCCCTGGCGGCCCCATTAAAACAGGGTCCCACCCCACAGTTTGAGAACCGCTGCTCTACTGCCTAAGTAGGGCTACAGGTCTGGTCCAGGAGCGGGGGGAGACCAGCACACCAAGGATTCATGCAACGAGGGGCTTTTAAGGGGCGAATCCTGCCCTTCCCTCAATCCGACGTAAGTGTCAGACCTTTCGCAGGCTGAGTTACACGCTGGGTGCCTAGAGCTGAGAGAAGCTGCAGAACTGGTGTGTGTGTGGGGGAGGCGTAATGCAGGATTGTGCTCTGTGGGTGGGATCTGGCCAGGGCAGCGTGGAGAAGTGCGAGCTTAGGAACGGGGATGGCTGGGGGATCCATACATGGCCTGAATTCCCCATGACCCCTGGGGGCGGAGCCGGCCCTTCCCAAAGCCCCCCCTACCCCATCTCTCTCCCGCAGCTGCCAATTTAGAGTCCATCCCTTGAGCACTTGTGCAAGTGCGGCCTTTGTCTCCTGGGGCTCGGGTGTGTGTGTGTGTGTGTGTGTGTGTGTGTGCCAGAAGGACAATCCCCTCCCCTCCCTCTGGTCTTGACCCTGTGAGCACTTCTACCAGGTGTGAGGTGGTGGTGATTCCGTGCGAATGTGAGCAGACCCTCCAGGGGGGTGCAGATGAGGGTCCGTGCTGGGCTGAGCCCTTTTCCCTGGGCAGTGGGGAGCCCCGGGCGCCCTGCTGGCCCATTCAGTAATGGCTAATGAGAAGGGGGCAGAGAATGGGCTGAACAGTCAGCCACTTAAGCATGAGCTTCTAACGAAGAGCTGAGCCTCCCTCCTGCTCCCAGCATGCACAGCAGTGATCTCGTTAGGGCAGGGTCAGGTCTGCACCCCCTGTTCTCGGGTGCTGCTACCTTCTGTCCTTTGCGCTGTGGGGGAGCTCCCCCCAGGCAGTGCAATTGAAATGCCCATCTACTGTCTGGGCCTGATCCTGAAGCCATTGAAGCTGCTGCAAGGGCTGCATTGGCTTGGACAGCAGCATTGGCACGAGAGCAAAATTAACAGGACGGCGAGGGTCTAAGTTTTATGAGTTGAGGGCACCTTGCACTATGGCGACCCCACTCCCTGTCTATTGCCGGGGCCTTGTGCCTTGCTTTACGCCAGCAGAACTCAGTGTCACTCTGGCCTGAATCCAGCCCAGGCGCTGTAGCTGAGAATTACATTTCCATTCTATTCCCGTTTTGCAATCTGCAGGCTGCCCAGTGAACATTAGCTTCTCTGAAGGCTCCTGCTAGGCCTCTCTCTCTTTGCTTGGATCAGCCAACAGCTTGGGTAGCATAGAAGAAAATCTCCGACAATACTCACGACTTGTTCGGAGCGAAAGGTCTGGATCACGCCTCCTTTCCTGGCTTTGTCACATGGAACGTGCTAAGGATTTCGGTGTTAACTAAAGACGGTGTCAATGAGCACACGAAGCCAGGAACAATAGGTAGCCACGGTCCTTCAGCGACCAGCTCCAGTCCAGTAGGGCTTGCCAACCCCCACTCTTTGCAGGAGTCTGCAAGTCTGCTGCTTCCTCCTTTGCCCCTTTCGTAACCGTCTATAAGTTGATTCTTAGTTCGCTGGCACAGTGCAGGGTGTGCCTATAAATCACCACTTGTTTCCTTGACGGGCACTGGTGAATGTTATTCTGTGCCAGACGAAGAGCTGACGAGTCCCAGCAGGACAGGGAATGGGGTATCTGCTGGGATAGCATCCGGGGCAATGAGCGACGAAGATGATTTAAGGTCAGGCACAGCACCTTGAGGGAGGGCGCAGATGCCTCAGCTGGGAGCCGAGTCGCTGCTTGGATCTGCCGGCGGGCGTACAGGGAGGGCTGGCGAAGAAGGACTGAAGGTCCAGGCAGGCACCCAGAAGGGACACAGGGTCCAGCTCCCCAGTGGAGAGAGGAACCTGCGAGGAGGCCGAGTTGCTAAGGGGATGGCGTGTAGCCAGGGCTCTCGGTGATTCTCTCCCCCTGCCAGTCGTTTGGCTGCCGAGGCTGCTCTCCTGCACCCAGGCCAGGTGGCTGGGTGCCTCCAGGTGGCTCAGGGAGCGGTAGTGAAAGGAAGAGCTTTGGGGCTTTGGCGGGGGCGGGTTTGTTTCGGTCTATATCGGGCCAGCTCCTGCAGTCCTTCCAAATGTTGCACTCAGGCAAACTCCTAGGCACGTCTCTGGGCAGGCACGGAGTAAACCTGCAGTAGAAGCCGGCCAAGGACCTCAGGGCCTGGCCCACTGGGTTTTGTGAAAACAGAATGGAGCCCAGTTCTCCCCCTGTGAGATCCTGCAACGTGTCTAGCCCCTTCTGTGACGCTCTGACCAGCCTCACTTCCCTGTGATGGGGCTGGGAGCTGCGGGCGCTCAGCGTCGCACAGGATCCGCCCCTAAGCCAGCGAATCATAGGAATGTAGTCCTGGAAGGGACCGGTCCAGCACCCTGCGCTGAGGCAGGACCAAGTAATCCTAGACCATCCCTGACCGGTGTTTGTCCAGCTTGTTTTTAAAAACCTCCCTTGCTGCAGGCTAAGCCCATTACGACTTGTCCTGGAGAACAACCGAGCACTGTCCTCCTCATAACAGCCCTCAACATAGTTAAGGCATAATTTAGCGTCTGCACTAATACTGCGGGTTCTTCCTCTTTATTCCCAATAGGCCTTGCATTTGTGTGTAGACACATTGGTCCTATTGTAATGACCCAGAACATTTGTGAATAAGATGGGTTGGATTTTCTTTTTTCTCCCCTGTCTCCTTCTTGGTCAGGCAGACCCCGTTTCGTCCTGCTCGCCTAGCTGGCTTGCAGAGCTGGAGGGGAGCAGGGCGTTTGGACTTTTATTGAGATTCGAGTGTCTCAAGTTAACCTCGCCTTGCTAGCTGCCCAGGTGCCACTGCAGTGATAGCAACAGTTGTTTGGAAAACCTCATCAAGCAGGGGGCTCAGCTACATTAGCACCTGCATGTGGTGGGATCCTAGCATTGTTTTCCTTCTTTCCTCTCCCTTCTGTTCGAATACTTGGCAGCCTGCTCCTGGGCCCTCACTCCCTTTGGGATCCCTGCTAGCCCCCGGCCAACACGTTCAAGAGTGGCTAGTGATTTTGGATACCCTGCGGGGCCTGATTTTGAACAAGTCTTGAGCACCCACCAGCTGGAAACCAGGCCCCTTTGCAGTGTTTCAGATGTTGGGTAGCACTTTATAAAGCTGCAGATCTTTACCTCTCTGAACGTTGGTTTGGGCATCCTCCGTGCGTCCCCGGAGATGGTCACTGGGTTGGGAATGGCTTCTTCCACAGCCACTTGGAATCACCTCTAATTCCCCAATTTGTTCCCATGTCTCTGTCTCCACCCCCTGCCGCACTGTCATCGGCTGGTGGGCTGATGAGATTTCAGTGCTTCCTTCAGTGCCCCCTGCAGCAAGATGGATCGTGCAGTGATGCAGACAAGCCGCAGGCTAAAGTCTGTCTCTTTCAATAGCATTTTCAGCCCTAACACATCTCGTGCTGTTTGAGAAGGAATTCCGTTTCCCTGGAGAATAGCCAGAGCTAGTGTAAAAGCCAGCGTGCTGTCCTGGAAGCTGGAGTGGCTGGACTATTTCTCTCTCTCTCTTGTTTTTTTTGGTTACAGTTCCATTTTTAAAAACTATACTGAAGATGATCTTTGCAAGGGGTTTCTGTGTTCTGCTGTCGGAGCACTAAGAATGCCCCCATTTCACTCTCTCTGGAGCCTTTCTCACAGTAGGGGCTAGCCAGCCTACACTTCCAAACCTTAGGAGATTCATCTGGCATTAACCCAGCTTACGTCCCCAAAGCAGCCCAGACCAGGAGTGCTCTCTAAGCAGCACGCTGATCGGTGCCAAAGTGACATCTCATGCAGTCCTCCTCAGCCGAGACAGTGGGTGGTGGGAATTGTGTGGCTGGCAAACCCAGAGAAAGGGAAGAGCCACAGGGGTAGGCAAGGCTCAGGGGGAAACCAGCCAGGGATAGGATAGTGGAGACCTTGGCTGTTGACGAGAGGGGCCCCGAACTGGAACCTGGAGTAGAGGGTGGGCCCGGGTTCCCCTACCCGCCACGGGGAAGTGGCACAGAGCAGTGAAGAGCGGATTGCCTGGGACAGTTTGCCCCAGAAGACTCGGATACCCCGGAAGAGGAGGCCCATAGTGACCTGGCTGGAGGCTGGAAGAGGGCTGCCAGGCGAGAAAGGATGAGGGGTGGAGAGACCGCCAGAGGAGGACGCAGCACCTGGAAGGAGCTAATCCCCAGAATGGCCAGGAGCAGTGAGTAGACCCTGTGACAGGTCCCACGTTGTAGTAGTGCTGTACACACAGATAGTAAGGGAGAGTCCCTGCCCTGAAGAGCTTACAATCGAAAGAGACAGCGTGGGAGGTGAAACGGGGGAAGTGATAGGAACGGAACCCGGCCCTCCTGACTCCCAGTCTGGTACCTAGTCATTGGATTTACATGGCCTTGCTACCTCTTTACTTCCAGCAAACGACTCTTCGACCTTGAAAGGCACTGCACGCAGAAAACCAAATCATAGCGGGCAAAGATGGTTCTAGGGTCCCATCACTGTGGGGGACGACAAGGGGGTATTTTGGGGCCCGTGGATGCCTCTATTTAAAAACACACACAACCTTCCAGGAGTCCAGGGGCTAGTTAGACCCCTGGAAAATCTTGGATTTTAAAGAGTTTTTAAAATTCAAATTTGGCTACTGTATCAGTATTTTGCTGTGATTTATAATGTCTCTAAAGGATGAGGACTCTCCAATCCACTGCTATTCCGCTGCTTAACATTAGAAATGTACATATTCTGGCCTTCCTGACCATCGTTTGTGGCCCACTGAAGATTGTTTGGGGTGGAGGAGAGATTTGTCCCCCTGGTAGTCCTGGGCCTGAGAAGTGCATAGCTCCATGCATTCGAATGTAATTATCCACATGTGTGTATGATTCAAAACTGATAAAATATGTACATTTCCCAACCCTCCCTCGCCCACCCATAATCAGCCTGTGGAACTCATTGCCACATGATATTGTTGAGCCCAAGAACCTAGTAAGATTCTAGAAGAGACTGGACATTTATATGGCTAACCAGAATACCCAGTTATAATAGTTAATGCTAACAAAAATTTTGGAGGAGAATTCACACCTCATACTTAGGGCTTCAGCTGATCTTTAACTATTAGGATATGTCTATGCTGCAAAGAAAAACCTGTGGCACTGAGTCTCAGAGACCAGGTGTGTGGGGCTTAGGCTGCGGGGCTAAAAAGAGCAGTGTAGCCATTCCTGCTTGGGCTGGAGCCTGGACCCCGAGACCCTCCCAGAGCTTTCACTAACCCGTCTGGCCATTGTTAGAGACCTTCGCAGCCCTGGCTGGGATTCCCATTTATGCAAGAACATTCCTATTTTCTGCTATAACCTTTTCCAGGGCTTGTTCTGTGGAGCGCCTGATTGCACTATTACTGCTTATCGCTGCCTATGACGGGCTCTGATGAGGCCTCCCCCTTCCTCCATCATTAAACCCTTGTTTTGTTATTAAACTAATGACAATTCTGACTTAATATTTTGCTTAGTTGAGCAAAAGAGGCCTTGCATCAGCACCATGAATTTAACGAGATAAAAGGGCTGTGAGGACAGAAATTGAATTATGTTACCAGGCCTAGGTAAACTTCGCTCCTTGTTTAAAAAATCGTTACTTTCCTTCCCAATAGCCTCAGTCTGACCTTGCTTTTATTTTTATTTGCATGGCCCAGAGTGGTCATACCTCTTTGACCTCTGTAGAAATGGCTGGAGTGAAAAGTGGAAATGTCGGAAAGGAAGAGAGAGTGACTCATTTTCTTAATAATAATAATAATAAAAAACCCATAGAAAAACTCCTATAAAAATGACATTATATTAAAAAATGACCACCAGGCATTAGGAAGTTCTTATGATTGTTATTCCTTTAGGCAAGTTAATTGTGATAAAGCAGCAGTCTGCCCCAAGATTACACTGGGTGCAGTAGCCTATATATATATCTGTGGGTATATACACACACACAGACTTGCCATAAATCCTTTCTGCTCGAATACACAGGGCCAGATCCTCAGCTGGTACAAACCAGCACGGCTCCATTACAGTTGAGCCGTGCCAATTTGCACCAGCTGAGGATCTGGGCCAGAGACTCCACTTGAAGCTTCTGTGCAGTCAGAGAACAGAGAACAGGTACTGAACCACATGGGCTGATCCACTCTGACAATTCCTAGGCTCCTTTCTCCCCAGCAATGCTTAAAATGATCTGAAAAATGCGTGTGTTGGTGGGGTCTGTCAGAATCTGGGGGCAGGAGCTTTGGTAAGACTGCTTCAAGTGTGCTCCAAGTGAACCAGCCTGATTATTATTATTATTTTTTTTGGCTGAGTCTGTGACCCTGGCAATCTCTGCCCTTTAAGCACTGCCACCCACCTTCATTTCTGCCCTTCTGTCAATTTGTTTTTCTAACATCAGCTTGTGCCTCCCCTCCACACTGAGATTCCCGAGGAAGATCTGTATGGCTATGCCCTTATTTGTGTTACCAGATAGGAGAGAAGAGGTGAAAGCCAGCGCTGACATCTCACATAGTGTCAGCAGCTGTCTGCGCTGGAGACACTCCCTACTGCGTGATGGACCAGGAGTTCTTTAAGCGTTAATGAGGCAGATGGAAAACATCTGGCTCACAATCAGCATCCCTGGTGACATCCCAAGAGCTGACGTGTGTCATTAACCCCTTCTGGGGGCTCAAGCCCAGAAACAGTGATGCTATAGCCCCAGCCAAGGTACCACCCACGGGAGCTCTGATTGGAGGATCGCTTGGCTCCACCCATTAGTTCAGTGATGCTATTTAAGCCAGGAGGAGGAACAGGATGTTTGTCTGAGCAGCAAGGTGGTCTCCTGTTGTGGCTGTGTGGGACCCCACTCGTGCCTGCTGCCTGCACCCAACCCTGTACCAGATTCTTGCTCTGCTCCTGGCCTCTCCTGCCTTCACTCCCACTGTGCTCCTGCTCCATGCTTGATCCTCGCCTCTCCTCCTGCCCTTCCACGTCGCCTCCAATCCTCAGTGATCAGCCTTGGCTCCGACCCCAGCCTCTGACTTCTGACCCTGACTCTGGCTTGATCCCTGGCTCCGGTGACTGGCAGTTGACTCTGCTGCTGACCCTTGGCTTCGTTCTCCAAGCTGGATGCCTGCTTTGCCCACTAGACCTGACTCCTGCTCTGACTACTAGGCCAGACCACCTACCTCCCGGTCCATAACAAAAGCTTGGCTTGGGGACAAAGCAAATGTAAAGTCTCAGTGCCTGTATAGCCATGAAGAGAAGAAACGTCTTGTGTTTCTTTCCAGGGTCGATGAGTTCTCCAGTCACTGTTGGTCATTTCTTCCCAGGATGTTCTCCCCCCTGCCTGTGTTGCATAGCTGGGGACCAGGTCCCATTTGAGGGCTCATCCTGAGTCCTGTAATCTGGATCTGCCACTGGCTCACTGAGTGGTCTCAGGCAAGTCCCATCGTGCGAGGTGCTGTTTGGACATAGCGTAAGGCACAGGCCCTGCCCCCAAAAGCAAAGGAATACAGAGATGAGTGCCACTGAAGAGCAGATGTGGGTTTTATTTAGATACGTTATACAGGATCCATCCAGCTTTATTGTGGGTTTACACCAGTACTGGTGAGATCAGGATTTGGATTATTGTTGGTGTTTTGTACTGAGGAGCGTTGCCTCTTTTTCCTGTATGTGGTGCAAGTAAATGATGTACCTAGAGTTCCGAGCACAAAGAAATACATTGTTCACAAGACAGCCCCAACCCCGCCATTTTAGGAGCTTCTCTTCCTGTTTGGAAGGTAATTGCTCATCACCGATGAGAATCTTGCTAAGACTTCTGTTGCTGTAACATGCTGTTTTCCTTGAATTAGGGGCCTTGTCATGATGTCTAGTCTCTCTCAGGGTTGAGATAATTCATAGCAATCCGACGATCACTCTGTGCACGTATGGAAGTGTTATTCATCAGGTCAGTCCCAGCACCAGGGGTTTCTGAGTGCGTCTGACCTCTAGTTTGGGTCTTCTACTAGAGGCACAAGGTCAAAGGTCACAGTTCTAACAGTCTTGCTCTTACAGCTGTGGGTGTCTAAAGTTTCCTCAAGTTTAACCTTCCTGCACAGACTGCATAGAACTGTCTGTTCATTACATCTGCAAATTGTCAGAAGCAGCGTTACATCAAATTAGCACCAGACACTTGTCTTCCAAGTTGCTCGCTTTGATGGGGGCAACTTTGAAAAGTGGGTCAGATGTTATAGTCCAAACGAGGAGGGTCAGATACAACTATCCAAGGTTGGTGCAGCAGTTCCATTCTCGGGAGACAAAGTCTCATAAACTAGCTGGTCGCTCCAAGACTACGACTGGTCAGAGAGACAGCTCCTGAGTGACCCTGATTTATAACAGCTGAGGATCTGGTTCAGAGACTTACCTGTTTCAAAGCTGGGTCTGATCCTGAGCTCCTGCTGCTGTCGAGGGCACTGGCCCCTTCCCAGGGGTTGACCCAGACTGTGTTGGTTCCATCTAACAAGTCTTAAGGGCTGTGATGTGCTAACAGTGCCCCAGGCGCAGGACTGCGGCTGCACCCTGTGTTTTGTTCAGAGCTGGTGCAAGGTGCTGCATTGACAGCCCTGTGCCCACAAAACAGATGGAGCATTGACTGTGCAGCAAAGGCTCCCCCCTGCCCCACCCCTACCTTGGTCGGAGCCGGCAATGTCAAGGGAGCTCAGTTTCCAGGGCCCATTCAGTCCTGGGCCTCTCTGCTGAGACTGCCACAGGAAGGGTACTCCTAGTGCCAGCTGGGGCGGTGGCTTGTGTGATGGGGGGCCCGTGTCCAGGAGGAGCTGGACTGAACTCACATGTTCACTGCTAAATCAGGCCTTCACAAGCGCAGGTCTGTCAGTCAGATGTGAAGTCATGCTGTACCCCATTCACAGAATCACAGAATCTCAGGGTTGGAAGGGACCTCAGGAGGTATCTAGTCCCACCCCCTGCTCAAAGCAGGACCAATCCCCAACTAAATCATCCCAGCCAGGGCTTTGTCAAGCCTGACCTTAAAAACCTCTAAGGCTGGAGATTCCCCCACCTCCCTAGGTAACCCATTCCAGTGCTTCACCACCCTCCTAGTGAAATAGTGTTTCCTAATATCCAACCTAGACTTCCCGCACTGCAACTTGAGACCATTGCTCCTTGTTCTGTCAAATAATATCTTCGCCTTACAGATATGGAAACTTAGGTACAAAGAGGTTATGTGACTTTGCTCAATGTCACATAAAGGCTATGGGAGAGCCAGCAATAGTACCCAGATCTTATGACTCCTAGTCATATGCTTTACCCACAAAACTATCCTTCCTCCCTTGGTCAGTGTGTGTCCTGCACCCCTCTCTCTGCCTGATCTACAGGGAGCCCCCACACTACAGAGCCTGGTTCTTTAGTCCAAGTCTGTGCTGTCAGCTCAGTAAGTCCCTGGTGCAGTCCCCAGCATCAACCAGTGTTGTGGGAAGGAGGAGAAACCATGGAGCAGCAGGATTCCTCAGCAGCATTCCTGTCCACCCAGCTGGATCTCCTCCAGGGCAGTCCAGGCTGGAGGGGGATCTTCAACGCTCTTTAACAAGGCACGGCCCACTTGATGTTAGCTCAGTTTTGCTGCCTGGAGAGGACTTAAACCCTGCTCTCCCCTCCCCTGCGATGGCATGCCCCGCACAGGCCTAGCTCTGGTTTTGGATGCTCGTGACATGCCCGTTGACCCTGGGCCCATAGAAATGGGTGGAGGATAAGAAGGTTCTCTAGGGTTATCCCACTCTCTGGCCATGTATTAGCTGTGTAAGAAATATCCCACCTAGAATTAAAGCTGCTCCTTCAGAATTAAACTGTGTTGCTAAAATATACACTCACCCTTCCTTTCCTATTGGCAGGTCGTTCCTTGTCTCCCCAGAAAGTGGAATTTCATGCATCTCCACAATTGCTAAGCCTTTTCCTGTCCCGCATCTCAACCCTGCCGGCCCATTTAATAAAACAGATTTGATGCACTTTACGTAATCTAATTCCCAGGCTTTTAGAATCGTCATTGTGTTTAAAAAGAATTGCTTTAATTACATCTGGGGCTGTGACAACTCAGCAAGGGGTTGTAGCTATTTTTTTGTCAGTTGCATACAATAAAATTAGATTTAAAAAAATCCTTCTGATTTTACTGACATGCAGAAAAGAAGTTTAATTAGATGAAAGTCATCTTCCTATCAGAGCCCCCATTCCCAATCCCTCTGAGAGCAGACCTGTCAATAGAGAAAATCCAAAAACATCTGGAGAAAATTAAAGGCTTATTTCATTGCAGTCTCTGATAATAACTTCATCTATCTTTTTATTCCTGGCTGCATCACTCCCAGCAGAATTCATGCACCTAATGGGAATGGATAGGTGACCCATTCCCCTGAGTTTGCTTAATCCAAGCAAATCTCTTAAAGCCATGAGGTGTTGACATTTGTTTTCAGTTTGTGGTGTGTGTTAATTAGGGAGATAATGACTGGAAACATTCACAGCTAGTCTGAGCTTGCTGGAAAAATGTTTAGCCCAAGGAAAATTTAAATCATTTTTTCCCCAGCTGCTGAGATCTGACTTTTTAAGCAATTAGTGAGGGTTTATGTGTTAATCAGTCATACTTACACGCATCTCTCTCCTAATAATATTCTTCATTTTGTTATATAAATATATATGTTGCTCTCGCCCTGTTTTCTCCATTTGAAGCAACTGATTTCATTATAGCAGATTGTATTTCACTTGAGTGGATCCAGCATCAGCTGATCAAGATTTTCACACTCCCCTTTCTTTTTTGTGATTATTCCTCCTCGCTCTTTATTGGCTTGCGCTGATTATGTTGGTGCTGGTTGCCTGTAGTCATGCCTACTCTGATTCCAGCTGTTGATAGCTTCCCTTTGTACAAAGCTCAGCACTCAACAAGGAATGCTAATGGGGCCTATTCCACTTTCAAGCAGAGGTCAGCCCCTCCAGTGCAAATAGCGGGTTTTCTTGCCCATACAAGGGGGTTTGCACGGGGTCAGCTGCCTCGGCTGGTCGTTGATTGCTGGAATCAAGGACAAATTCCCAAAGAAGTCAAGGCCACGGTTGATGGGAATAAATTGGTGATTAATTTATGATGAATTCAGCCCCTTTTCTGTTTGGGAATTATTCACAAATGTATCCTGATTTTCTCTGAATGGGTTTGTTAATTTGCCAAATAGTGTGAACAGGACTAGGGCAAAGAACTACTTTGCACATCCTCTTCTGATAACCTCTGCAATATGGCAGTCCGCAGCAGTGTGGTTGTCTATACTTTCTTCCTTCCTACCATCCATTTCGGTAGAACAAATGACCTTACCTGTGCTGCTGGAGAGTGACTGCATGTATAATTAGGCAGTCAAAAAAGAATTTGAAGAGCAAGTAGCACAAGACTCAAAAAGGAACAGCAAGTTTTTTGGAAGTACATCAGGCGCAGGAAGGCCACCAAACAATCAGTGGGGCCATTGGATGATCAAGCTGCTAAAGGAGCACTCAAGGAAGACAAGGCCGTTGTGGAGAAGCTAAATGAATTCTTTGCATTGGTCTTCACTGCATTGGGGACGTGAGGCAGATTCCCACACCTGAGCCATTCTTTTTAGGTGACATCTGAGAAACTGTCCCAGATTGAGGTGTCAGTAGAGGAGGTTTTGGAACAAATCAATAAATTAAACAGTAATAAGTCACCAGGACCAGGTGGTATTCACTCAAGAGTTGTAAAGGAACTCAGATATGAAATTGCAGAACTACTAACTATGGTATGTAACCTACCACTTAAATCAGTCTTTGTACCAGATGATTGGAGGGTAGCTAATGTAATATTGATTTTTTTAAAAAGAAGTTCCAGAGGTGATCCTGGCAGTTACAGGCCAGTAAGCCAAACTTCATTACCTATAAGTCTGTAAAATCATGGCAGGTATGGAGAAAGTGAATAAGGAAGTGTTATTTATCCCTTCCCATAACACAAGAACCAGGGCTCACCTGATGAAATTAATAGGCAGCAGGTTTAAAACAAATGAAAGAAAGTATTTTTTCACACAACGCACAGCCAACCTGTGGAACTCACTGCCAGAGGATATTGTGAAGGCCAGAAGTATAAGTGGGCTCAAAAAAGAATTAGATAAGTTCATGGAGAATAGATCCATCAACGGATTGGCACCTGAACTAGATAAATTAAAGCTTTTATTAACCAAGATGGTCAGGAATGCATCTGCATTCTCTGGGTGTCCCTGAACCTCTGACTGACAGCTGCTGGGACTAGATGGCTGGGGATGGATCACTCAAAAATTGCTCTGTTCTGTTCATTCCCTCTGAAGCACCTGACACTGGCCACTGTTGGCAGACAGGGTACTGAGCTAGAAGGACCATTGGTCTGACCCAGTATGGCCATTCCTCATGTTCTTATATAAATGGAAGCTCATTGAGGCATGAGACAGGTAAGCGCTCAGCAATGCTTCCCTCGCTGCACTCACAGAACTCCCAATTGCAGCAGCAGGAGCTTTTGTCCTCATCAAGTGGAAAAGAGATCCTAGGCAAAAATTTCACACGCTCCTGAGCGACTCTCAATGAGACGCAGAGGATCTCTCCACTGCAATCCTGGGGTGAGGTTGTTGCTCGTTGTAGATGTACCTGAGCTAACTTTGATCTCGCTATTGTCTGATAAAAAAAGATTCTTCCCTGCAGACTCCCTGAATCCATGAAGCTGGGAGGCACCAGTTGCTGCCAACTTTCTGACCTTCTGTTGCTCCCAGCTGAGGAGACTTTTCCTGGGAAATCCTGCAAAGGGACTCCAGTGGAATTATCTGGTGCTTTCCCAGGGTTTTTCCAAAGGAACTGGCTATTTGGATTATGATGCCAAGGCATTATCACCTCCCTCTGTAAATACCTTGGGGATGTATTATCATGTTACATCTTCTTTATGGCACGGGTGAAATCGCACTAAATATATTACAAATAGGGTCTTTTGTTGTGCGACCAAGTTTTTGAGGTTGGATCTGTTAGCTACACCATTTTGCATAAACAGCTGGTCTATTTAGCTTGTGTCTGCCTAAGATTCATTGAAGTTCAGGTGAGTAACCTTTTGCATAATGTGGAGAGCATCTGTAGTTACTGTCCTTAGGTGATGGGGCTCAGACTGTATGTGCTCATCTGCATACGTTAATAAAGCACCAGAGCAATGTGCTTTCTTGCCTCTTTGGAGGGGTCTCCTTCCCAGCTATTATGGACGAGTCCTGACTTGAAAAGCTCTGTGTCCTTTGTGCTGTCAGGGAGGTACTTTTCTTTCTATTGAACTTCATAGGAGCACTCTTTTAAGTAAAACACTTTACTGTCTACAATAATGATTTGTTGCTTGTAAAACCACTGTGATTAACTATGATTTAGCCTCCTAGTTTCATGTCTTATCATGTTTCATCTCCCACAAAAGACATTTACAGTCTATTTTCAACTTCAAAGTGAATGCTTTTTGCGTGAGCATTAAGGAAGGCAAATATTTAAACAGAACCTGTATGGTATTGGCCTCTCTTGATGTTCCCTGCTGAGTGAGGATTGATGTCTGCCTCAAAAGGCAGGTTTTTCCTATTGTTTTTATCATCAGTGATTAATATTTTATGTTCCCAGTGTTATATATTTGCTGGTTGGCACAGGACTATCCTGTGCTCTCTCCATGTCTTACATGTCTAGCCTTTATGCAATCCAATATAGGAAGTGTGACTCTTGGCAGGGTCCCCTGATCTTATTGAAGCCACATGCCCAAGTTTTTTTGAATTAAGCTCATCTGGATGGCATTAGGACGGGTGGTATGTTTTTCTTTTCTGCTAGTATCTATCTACTGTCATTTTTTTTACGCTTCCTGGCACACATGCTACAAAGACACAATTCTGCTGGTATCACGCATTTTCGTTTAGTTTTTTCGCAGCCCTTTTCTTTTATAGTGGTTATTAGCGAGGCTGTTTAATAACGTCATAACAAAGTCTTGCACTCGTAGCAGCTTCCATCCTGAAGGGATCTTTATAGGGGGCCACATCGTCAGCTAGTGTAAATCAACATGCCTATTGTCAGGGTGCACAGGCTCTGTGCTCTGGGACCGCTCTGAAAGAAGTTCAGACAGGACCGTCTTGCAGAGTGACTCCCTCCAGGCACACTCTGACTAAGGCGAGCCTCCTTGGCTTCAGCGCCTCCTGGGACTGACCTCAGAGCATTCATCCCTCCCAGTTTCACGCCATGAGCTCCCCCACATTGCATCCACCTGAATGGGAGACCTGAGCATGCCTTGCACACACCCCAAAAGGGGCCATGCACCCCCAGCTTTGCAGGCAGCATGACTCTCAGCCAGCGTTGTAAGAGGGTTTATTAGTCATCTGGAACGCAGCATAGAACTGTTCTTGATAGCACAGGAAGTAGGAGGATTCAGCAAAGTCCATCTTGGGGGGATCCAGAGCCCTGGGCTCTCCACCCGAGTCCCAAACCAGGAGACCGACCAGCTTGCAGTAGCCCACCCTCCGGCATGCCCAGTTGCCCCTCCTCTGTCCTTTGTCTCTTTCCCAGGCAAACTGGTCACCCGGCCTCCACCTCTCTCTTTGTTCTGCAACTCCTTCAGCTGGCTCCTTGCAGAGGATGGGCCCCGGCCATCAGTTGCCAGGATACAGAATGTCTGGCCATTGTCTGGGCCCAGGGAGCTAGATGGCATCACACCTGCCCCTTAGGGTCTCTGCAATGATCTCGCACCCTTGTCCCATCACCTAGATACTTGTGCAACACATAGGGGAAACTGAGGCACACACAGTATTCATGCAAAACATTAAGAAAATTCCCACTTCGTCACATCCACATGTACTTTAATGGAGTTATGCCAATTTGCATCCGCTAAGGATGAACACTAGTCTGATTGGGAGTTGGGCTTGGAGGCAGGGTCTGTTTTTATAAATAGAAGTAGGATTTTATTATTAAAAGGCAGGGGTCTTAATTCTGCTAGTATTTACACCAGTTTTACACCCATGTAATGCTTCTGGCATAAGTGGAGTCACTCTTGATTTACACCCTTGTGAAGTCCAAATCAGGCCTCGCTGGATGATTCTGAGGAAATATAGTAGGAAAATCCTCCTCACAGTTAAGAGCATGAGCTGACCCTGTCGGTGTGATCCATGCAAGGCCAGATTTATAATGGTGGGGAGCTGAGATCACGGGTGGCCCCTGAGGACATTATGATGTTAATAGATATCTTAGTTATCTCTCCCTATAGCGATATATATCTCGTTATCTTAGCCCTGCTAGAGATAGAAACAACCTATGAAGATGGAAATGGCTTCCACCAGCAGCCGCAGTTCCCTGCAGTGCATGATCCAGTGCTCTGTCCACCTCAGTGATCGGTGTCCCACCCCTTGTCCTTGGAGAGTCCGTTCCACAGTCTAATGGCGCTCACTGTTAGGAGATATTCCCCTTCTCTTCATCCTTAATGTCACTCTCTCAGTATCATCCTATTACTGCCAGCCCACTAGGAACACCCACTTACAGCCCCCTAAACACTGGGGATCGATCCTGCACTCATTAGATGGGGAAAACGCCTGTCGGCTGCAGTGAGGCAGGACAGGCTGTTAGTCTTTCTCCTTGGTTGGTGTTTTCACCCTTCAAGCACTTACCGCCCTGGCTCATGCTCCTCCTGTTTGAATGGTTCCTATCTCCCATTTTATGACAACTGTCGTAACGAGGCTGAAGGGCTCGAGTGTGAGAGGGCTCAGGAACTTAGCAAGCAGGCCAGGTGACGCTGTGGGTTTCGATTGCTAAAGGAGACAGCCTGCTGCACAGCATTCTGGCTGAGGGTCCGCCTGGAGCAAAGCATTTCTTTCATTCGGTGACAGGTTTCTTTCAGGGACAGCTTTAGATATAAGAGTGGGACAGCTCACGGAAATGGGAATTGCAACGGATCACAGACATTCCATGGAAGGAAAATGTTACTGTATTATCTGTAGAGTTTCCAAGACTAGAAAGGACCATTATGATCATTTAATCTGACCTCCTGCATAACCCAGTTCATAGAATTTCACCCAGGGACTTGTAGGAGATGGAAGACCCAATGACAGGACAACAGAGAGAGAAGGTCTGGGGATGACAGGGGTGGATAACAGGGGATATTTATAGTCCTTGTGATTTCTGCAGAGACCCAGAGATAGAAGCTATTTATCTACCGAAGTGGATTCAGCTAAATCACAAGAAAGACATTTTTATTCCAGAATAAGCGTGTCCACATGGGAACTGTTGCAGAAGAGCTTATTCTGCAATAGCTATTCCAGTCAATTTCCTCATGTAGACAAGCCCTACTGGATAAAGAGATTTTCTTGTGACCACTTCCCCTCCCATTCATAACTAGTTGGCTCCAACCCTTTCCATTCATGACCACCTGGCTCCACCTCTAAGCCCATTCACAGTCATGTGGTTCACGTCCCCACTGGCCATTGAATAAAGCCCATAGTAGTTGCTTATGTGGAAAAACGATATTAGGAAAGCACCAAATATATTTTTAGCTTCTTTCAATTCAATTTATCAGCTGAAAATAAGGAGGAGGAACCAGTCCCATATGACCAGCCATGGAGCACCACTGAAGAACAGTTGCTCTAAAGCATCCTGTTCACCCTCTCTTTCTGCGCCCCCATGGGGAGCTGGTGCTGCTGGGCATTTGAAAGCCACCGAAATACTGCTTGAGAGGCAGGTGGAACTAGATGGTTGCCATTATTATATTATCCCCATTCAGTGAAGCGGGGTGGATTAATTTGGTTAGATGCCTCTCTGTTTGACAAGCTCTCTGCTTGAACCATCGGCCGGAGCGTTACAACAGGAGGAAAATGACTTCCTCCCTCCCCAGTGAGGGACCAGGGTGAGACTCAGAATTCAGAATGAGGTAGGGTGACCAGATGTCCTGATTTTATAGGGACAGCCCCGATATTTGGGGCTTAGGGTTTTATAGGTGTCTATTACCCCCCACCCCCGTCCTGATTTTTCATACTTGCTGTCTGGTTACCCTAGAATGAGGATTGGCTGTGGGGGATGTGACAGAATCATAGAAGTTAGAGAAAAGACCTATTGGTAGTATTTATTTGTATACGATAGCGCCCACTGTGTGCTTCCCAGAGAGACCAGAAGGGACAGTCTTGGCCCATTAGGCCACCTTGTCCATTCCCTCCTCCCATTGACCTGACACTGAGGCAGGATTATTCCCTGTAATGAATTCACCAGTGCTTTGCCCAACCAAGCAACAGAGCTCTGACTCCTCCCACTGGGAGATTATTCTACAGTTGATCTCACTTTTAGGACAATTTTCTCCTCCCCTCTCTTCAGCCTAAATTTTTCTTCCTCAGTTTGATCCCATTATTCCTTGCACCACATCCTAGTGTTCACACTCATTAAATACACATCACTTTCTGTCTCAGACTCAGGCGATTGTACTAGAATCACTTTGTGCAACAGCACGTAATATAGTCTCAGGCCGGTATTTAACAAACCAGAATATAGCACATCCTTAAATTAAGAGCTTTCAACCTTATCCACTGCTGGATCCCCTTGAGTGGAAAGAGGAAAAAATGGCTTTTTTCCATTGGACTTGCAAACATTAACATTTACACAGTCGCTGCTCTTTCTTAAAGCACATCAAGCTGTTAGCAAAACCATCGGACTTCAAATTTCCAGGTCAAATTTGTCAATGCAGGATGAAAATACCCCAGAAACAAATCCTTTGCTTTGAACATGATGACATGCTGGTATATATTTGTCTGAATGCAAAACATATTAGACCACGAACTACAAGGGCTGGCTCTGCTTATCATCTAGTTTAGATTTAATATAATTCAATTAAAATGAGCAGTAAATATAGCTCGTTTTAATTTAGACAGAGGAGTTAGTATGGCTCTAGCCTTTAATTTCAGGAGTAGAAAAGCTGCAGGCAACCTGCCAGAAATCTCTCTAAGCCTTCATGTTCTCCAGGTTCCCCTGATCTTACCCTAGATGCTCAGCTTGCAGGCTACAGTTCAGACCACCCCCTAGTCAAGATGTTCAGTGTATTGAGTCATGATCTGCTTGTCTTAAAAATTAAGCAGGCCACTTATTGAAGCAGCTTAGTGGAGGGTTCTGCAAAAATTTTTTTTATATGACACCACTGTTAGAATGGAATGTAAAATAGGGATTGGAAAGATACCAGGACTGGATAAATGGATACAGTGTATTTAAGGAGGAAAAGATCCGACAACGAGAGAACCTGGATATATCTGTGGCTTGAAGAGTCTACTACATTATAAAGACATTTCTTTTTTAAAAAGTTTCCATCTTTTATGTATCAGACATAGATATCTATACTGCTATTGATATAGCTAGATATATAATTTTCTCTTTGCCATATTGAAATGGTGTTGGGTCCAGATTTTTAAAGGTGTTTAGGTGCCTAATTCTCATAGAAATCAGTGGGAATTAGGTGACTTTGGTGTTTTATTGTCATAGTTGGGCTCACCAGGAACACCGTTACTTATCTGGCAACTAACTGAAGCTTTTCTTCTCTTCTTTCTCCTCTGCACCCTCAGGTGCATAAGGTGTCCACCAGTTTCTGCCATTTATTTTGGTTTTGTGCTGGTCTGTTCAGGCTTCTGAATGTCCTGTTGATGGATTTGGCTTCTTTCTCTATGTTCTGCCTAACATTTCTCTAGGTTGCCCTCTTTTTCTCTTTTCAGGTGGTGTTCATATAATCACTCGCTGTGTTGGTGGCACTCTTAAAGCATGTCCTAAATACGTCCTTTGTCGTCATCTTACCATATTTGATGCTTTAGTTTGGTTTGCTTTACTTAGAATTTCAGATGTTGCCAGAAACTCTTTCCAATGGATTCTGAAGATCTTCTACAGGCATTTACTTTGGAATGAGTTGATCTTCTTATCCATTTGTGTTGTAGATTTCTATGACTCTGCTACATAAAGAAGGACAAGTTTCAAGTTTATGAAAGTTATCTGATGCTTTTGATATTTATTGCTTGACTCTAGCATGGTGTCACCATCACTGTACATCTCACTCCCAGCTAGGTGAAATGACTTACTTCTTCTAGTGTTTCTCTGTCCACTCTAATGATTACTTTGGGGACATTGATAGCCATAGATTTTCACTTCCCCTTGTTGATGAACAAACCAACTTGTTTTTCTGTCTATTAAGTGATGTGTTGAAGTAAGCAGGACAATGTCATTGGCAAAACCGAGGCTATCCAATTGTGCTTTATCATTTATCCATAAAATTCCGCAGTTGCCTTCTGAAGTTACTTTCCTCATGACATAGTCAATGACCAGTGCAAACAATAGTGGAGACATAATACACCGTTGCCATACTCCATTTGTCACTGCAAACCATTGACTGGCGTTGACACCTTCTCTGACTGTACATTTGGCATTTCTAGTAGTTCATTTGGGCTTGGTGTATTTAAAACAGCCTGAAAATGTTCTACCTATCTTTTCCTTTGTTGTTCTCCTGTATTAAGAATCTTTCCATTTGCATCTTTAATGGAGACTCTAGCACTGCTAAAGTTTCCTGTTGGCTGTTTGTTTGTCTTATATAAGGTTGTAAGGTCACCTCTTTAGCTAGCATCTTCAGTCTCTTGACATATTCTAGCAACGTATGCCCTTTTATCTCTTCTAGCACTCCTTTTCCCCTCTCTGTCAAGAGCTCTGTATTCTTCTTGCCACTTGCTTCTTTCTTCACATCTTAGCATTCATGAGATTTTGCTTTACACTTCTTCTCTTTTCCACTGCTGCCCAAGTAGCATCACTAATCCAGTCTTTGCTTTTGGATTTTTTTTGTTATTAGAGCTGTTTTTGCACTTTCTAGATAGCACTCATTGATGTTTTCCCAAAGAATATCAATGTCTTGGTTTTCTTCAGTTAATTTCAGTAGAATTCTGAACCTGTTCTTCAGTTCAAGCTGAAAAGCACTTTTTATGTTTGGGTCTTTTAATTGTGTGCTATTGATGTGCAGTCTTCCTTTAACTTGTTCATCCTCTTTAACTTGATCTTCAAGTTAGTGATACAAAGGTTACGATGACTGCCCACATCTGCTTCCCTGTACTCCTGCCAATGAACATTCATGAAATGCAGAGGTGATCTATCTGGTTCTTTGTAGTACCAACTGGGGAGTTCCATGGATTTCTTTATGAGGAAATGTTGGTCTGCCAATCACTAGGTTGCTCATACTGCCAATTTCTAGTAATTGTTCACGCTTTTGGTTCATGTCCAAACCCCTACCGTGCTTGTCCATAACTTTATCCACCCCATCATTGGTACTTACAACCTTTGCGTTACAATCACGCATAGTCACCATGATATCATGTGTTGGGACGTGGGTTAACACGTCCTGTAACAAATCATAAAAAGCATCTTTTTCCTCATCTGGCTGTTCATTGGCTGGTGCACAGCATGGTATGGCTGTCAGTTTGAAGACTCTAGTCTGAAAGCAAGCTCTAATAATTCTTTCAATGACTGATTCCCACTCAGTCTGTGGCTGCTCAACTTCATTTGACATTAGAATTGCTACACCAGCTTCATGTCTATCATCCACATTCCTGGCGTAGATGATGGTCTTATTTGTTTCTCTAAAGTATAGTTATAGTGAAACTGTCCATCTACACTCACTAATTCCAAGGACATCAAGACGGTATCTGTCCATTTCTTTAATTACTTGAGCAGTTTTAGTAGCTTTGTACATTGTTTTCACATTCCAGAATCTGATTTTCATTACTGATCTGGCCTTGAGCAAGGGACTTTTCAGGACACGGGTTTGACCAATGCCTGTCAAATTCTTCACAGAAGTTGATCTTTTGCTTGAACCTACTGCAGACCAATATGGCTGCTGGTGTTTGTTTCTGTAGTAAGTTTGTCTCTATGTGGAGGGATTACCAGCCCCAGGTCCACAGCTCCTTATTCATTATTCTAAGCTGTCTGCATGTGGACACTCTTCTGGCCACCACGAATGGGATGCGCTTGGTAGCATCAGATGCCCACTTCTCTGCTATCTCAAAATCTCACAGGCATTCTTTTCAAGACCTAAATAGTGAATCTCTGGTTGATTCAGGACACTGGATCAGAAGGAGGGAGCATGTGGGTTCTTACAGTGTATGCAGATCTTTGGAAATGTATCACAGATGCACATGGCACAAAACCCAATGTGTGATCTTCATGAGAGGTGTTCTGCCTATTGCACGATGAAACAACAGTGTCCCTGTAGTGTCCTACGGAAAGGCACTTACCAAACAAAATAGTGGAGGGCACAAAGATTCTGTTCTTATGCTACTGCCATTCCATTAGTCCTGTCTTACATGCTTCCTGGAACAGAATTATCTTGAAACTATATTAGCATCCTCACTGGCAGCACTTGGTTTAAGTTCCTCAGAAGCAGCTGCTGTGTCTGCAGATGGAAGAAAAGCCAGTGCATCAAGCTGCCAAGATTACTGTTTTCAGTTTGGTTTTTATTCTGGTAAGAACCTTTGAGAAGGACCCAATCACAGATCATCGATTGTCTGGCCATAAGGGACCATTACAATCAGTTAGTCTGACCTCCTGCAAATCATGGGATAGAGAATTTCACCTGTTGATTCTTACATCAAGCTCACAACTTATGGATGGGCTAGACTCTTGGCTCAAGATGAAACATGGCGTGTCAGGATGTGTCATTGCCATGGGCAGTGCTTCTGTCTTAGAGATGTGGGAAGAACTGGGGCAGCATCAGTGAACCCCACAGGCCCCATTTTGCTCCCAACCCTCAATCCAACAGCTTCTTTTCATGCTGGGAAGTTATGTTTGAAAGGAAAGAGGCACAACATATAGAGGCCACCTGTGTTATTTCAACCAGGAGGAGCTGACTCAATCAGATACTACCATGCAATTGACAGCAGCTAACCTCAATTGCTGTTGCTGCAGCTCTCCGCATCTCAAAGCTCTAAGGCTGTGGAAGAGAAATCCAGTGACCCACTCTTTGTCTGTTAATGTATCTTGAACATAAGCAATATTGTTCATGCGCTCTCGTGTGTGTGTGTGGTGTGGGGGGGAGGGCATTATAGATCATGAGGCCATAACTCCTGCAACAATACAGCCCTCTGGTAATGAAACCCATGAAATACACCCTTCTTTGTGCACTAGTCCAAGTGGAATGTTTTTTATCATCCCTCCTGACATTACTGCATAGTTTAGATTGTACTTAATTAAAAAGATCCCCCTTTAACTGGCAGCTATTAAAATGTAATTTTGAAGATTGTTCTTTCTTCCTGTCCATCCTACACAGCGTGAATAGATGGGAATACTCGGGCATGCCTGCTCCTTGCACAAACCAGCACACACAGGATGTGTTCTAGACTAGGGCAACTCGGTCTGTTTTACGTATGCAGCTCAGTCACTTAATAATAAAACGACTGCTGGTAATGGCATCAGGGGCAGGTTGCAATAAAAATTCTCAAGTAAAATCCATAGACTTGTGATCCAAATTGTTCAGGTTGATTACATGGTTCATCAGACGGAAGCATCCGCCCAGCTGGCTGCTTTTCTAACTCACCTTTCATGATCTAGATGATGCTACATGTCCTAATACGCTGGGATTCCACCACACCTCCCGCTGGAGGATTCCAAAGTTTTCCGCACGCACCGGGACTCATCCGGTGAGTTGTGGAGCATCTCTCATGGGGTACTTCAGTTCCTGTTAAGGTTAGTGGCCCAGCTCTGAGGTCCTTACTCAGTCTTAATGCTCATTAAAGGGAAGTGGGAGTTTTGCCTGCAGAAGGGTTGAGTAAATAACTCAGCGTTTGGCCCCATGCATGCTGAAAGAACTTAGACCCAGGGTTTTAAAGGTCTGTAGATGTTGCTCTGCTCAGCTGTGCAAGGCCGAAGTGACTTAGATGGCTAAGTCCCATTTTCAAAACCTAGTAGCCTAGGTGCCTTTTTGAAAATGGGACTGCCACAGGATCAGGCCCCAACTAATTAATCCTGATGAGGATAATCATTATCCTCCATTGTACACGTGAGGAAATGGAGGCAGAGAAGGGAAGGGATTTGCCCACGGGTCACTTGATCAGGCTGTGGCTGAGCTGTGTGTAATAACTTTCCTGATTCCCCATCCTGGGCTTTAACCACAAGACCCCGCTCCCCCCATGCTAAGGCTTGGCAGTGGGACAGAGTGCAGCTATTGTTTTTTGCAGAAATTGTTCTTTCCCAGACTGTTTGTGCTGAGTTTATTTGGAAGCACACAGGGAAGGAGTGGGTGTGTGTGTGGGTGTGGGTGACCTCGTATCTGGTTTTACAAGTTGAAATCCATTTGTTTGTGGTGGAGCTGTTCCAAAAACATCAGGGAAATGATATTGTTACAGTTGTGTCAATGACTGGCTTGTCCAATGAGAAACAGTAACAGCCTGAGCATGTGTCTCTGCCTATTCAGGTGGGTGCTGACTCTTAAGTCTCGAGAAATCCAGACAGATGGGAAAAGGAGGTAAACACAAGGAGTCGGACTAGGGGCAGGTGAAACAGCTCAGAGAAAACAAGAGACCCAGGCCGTGGCCCAAAATTTGGACTCATAGACTTTAAGGTCAGAAGGGACCATTATGATCATCTAGTCTGACCTCCTGCACAATGCAGGCCACAGAATCTCACCCATCCACTCCTGTAACAAACCCCTAGCCTATGTCTGAGTTATTGAAGTCCTCAAATCATGGTTTAAGGACCTCAAGGTGCAGAGAATCCTCCAGCAAGTGACCCATGCCGCATGCTGCAGAGGAAGGCAAAAAACCTCCAGGCCTCTGCCAATCTGCCCTGGAGGAAAATTCCTTCCCGACCCCAAATATGGCGATCAGCTAAACCCTGAGCATGTGGGCAAGACTCACCAGCCAGCACCCAGAAAAGAACTGAGCCTTTCTGAAGATTGGAGGTTTGTCAATGTTTGATTTCTTAGGTATTATTCCTCCCCGCTAACTGGATGAGATCTGGTATCTCTCTAGGCACAGATCGAGATATAGAATCATAGAATATCAGGGTTGGAAGGGACCTCAGGAGGTCATCTAGTCCAACCCCCTGCTCAAAGCAGGACCAATCCCAAATAAATCATCCCAGCCAGGGCTTTGTCAAGCCAGGCCTTAAAAACCTCTAAGGAAGGAGATTCTACAACCTCTCTAGGTAACCCATTCCAATGCTTTACCACCCTCCTAGTGATAAAGTTTTTCCTAATATCCAACCTAAACTTCCCCCACTGCAACTTGAGATGATTACTCCTTGTTCTGTCATCTGCCTCCACTGAGAACAAATAGATCCATCCTCTTTGGAACCCCCTTTCAGGTAGTTGAAAGCAGCTATCAAATCCCCCCTCATTCTTTTCTTCTGTAGACTAAAGAATCCCAGTTCCCTCAGCCTCTCCTCATAAGTCATGTGCTCCAACCCCTAATAATTTTTGTTGCCTTCCACTGAACTCTTTCCAATTTTTCCACATCCTTCTTGTAGTGTGGGGCCCAAAACTGGACACAGTACTCCAAATGAGGCCTCATCAATGTTGAATAGAGGGGAATGATCATGTCCCTCAATTTGCTGGCAATGCCCCTACTTATACAGCCCAAAATGCTGTTAGCCTTCTTGGCAACAATGGCACACCGTCGACTCATATCCAGCTTCTCATCCACTGTAACTCCTAGGTCCTTTTCTGCAGATCTGCTGCCTAGCCATTCGGGTCCTAGTCTGTAGCAGTGCATGGGATTCTTCTGTCCTAAGTGCAGGACTCTGCACTTGTCCTTGTTGAATCTCATCAGGTTTCTTTTGGCCCAATCCTCTAATTTGTCTAGGTCCCTCTGTATCCTATCCCTACCCTCCAGCGTATCTACCACTCCTCCCAGTTTTGTGTCATCTGCAAACTTGCTAAGAGTGCAGTCCACACCATCCTCCAGATCATTAATGAAGATATTGAACAAAACCGGCCCCAGGACCAACCCTTGGGGCACTCTGCTTGATACTGGCTGTCAAGTAGACATGGAGCCATTGACCACTACCCGTTGAGCCCGACAATCTAGCCAGCTTTCTATCCACCTTATAGTCCATTCATCCAGCCCATACTTCTTTAACTTGCTGGCAAGAATACTGTGGGAGACTGTATCAAAAGCTTTGCTAAAGTCAAGGAATAACACGTCCACTGCTTTCCCCTCATCCACAGAGCTAGTTATCTCACCATAGAAGGCAATTAAGTTAGTCAGGCATGACTTGCCTTGGTGAATCCATGCTGACTGTTCCTGATCACTTTCCTCTCCTCTAAGTGCTTCAGAATTGATTCCTTGAGGACCTGCTCCATGATTTTTCCAGGGACTGCATAAACACCCCATTGTGGGGATTTAAAGTAAGTAAAAACTCCAGGTCCAAAGAAAGGCAAATTATTTCTATTAATTAAAAACAAACAAACTCAAGACTCAAGCCCTGAGCTGCATCCTTTTACACATTTTATTGTGTTTTTAAAAGAATGAACAAGAGATGTCCCATAAACGCTAATAAATGTCAAAGTGAAATATCCTTTAATAGACTGATGGCTGCAGAGTGCAGCCCCTAGTCCGGGACATAAAGCATGGAGAATATTGCCCAATAATTCTGTGACACCAAATGGTGGAGATGCATTCTTAAAACCTTAATAAAGGATCCATATTGCGGGAGCTCCAATACCTCTGAAGAGCTATAATTCCAAACAAGTCCTTGCAGGCAAACTTTACTATGTAAACTAGCTTTCGTCTGCTCTGAATGAGACTGGCATTCACAGAGGAAGCAAAATCTTTTGTCTACAGTGTTTGGGTTTGGGGTTTTTTTTCTCCGGTTTGTCTTTTGATCAAAAATAAGGATTGTTTTCAAATGTGTAACAAAGTTGAGAGGGTGCACAGGAACACTGATGGGAGCAGCTCAATACCCCGATGCTTTAATGCAGTAACTCACTGCCTCCTTGATAGCTGTCTCTTGACCATTGGTAGTCAGCAGATCACGTGCTAGTGGTCTATGAAGAGCTTGCTGATCATGTGGGGGTGTTGTCTTTCTTCCCAGCTGCTAAATTGCATTCAAAGAAGCTAAAACCACATTCAGTGCTTCCCTGATGTTACTCTGTGATGTAAGCCATCGCTGCTGTTGCACAGGGTTGTTCTGGGAAAGGACGGTTCGGTACACATGGCCCTGAATAGATCTGCCTCGGCTCCATGTGGTCATGAACGCAAAGGGTGGCATCCACAACACAGTCTCTCTCCTAGTGTAATTCGGACTATGAACATGGCTAAGGAGCCCTGCTCTAGCTCTTTGCCTCTAGGAATCAAGATTCAATGTTGACTGAAAATAAGTTTAGTGGGTAAAAATCCAGTGCACAGTTGTTCGTGTCATTGAACCGTGAAACTCCAAACTGGGTGAAATTCACATGGCTTGGTTTGTTCAACGTGCAGCTTCTGAACCAAACTCTAGCTGCTCCCGGGAGCATCTGCGAAGTCCTATTCCTGACGTATTGCCAGGAGGACTGTGAGCCCTGAGACAGGAGAATGCCTTCTGCTCTTGTTTTTCTGAATGGGGAAGGTTCAGGATTCTACAAAATGTGCACATGTATCAAAACAAAAATATAATAATCATGTAAGGAACTGGCTAGTATCTATGTGCACCACTGCGGCACTCAGTGTGGAATCTGAATGGCTCAACTGTGTGTCATATGCCCTATATTTTCAACAGTGAATGGAGATTGTCCTTTAGCTTGAATGTTTTTGGAACTGACGGCAACCCCTGCCGCTGCTGCTAAGTTCTGAATGGCCGCAGCATGTATCGTGTTGATAACTATTATTGAATTGTATTACAGAAGTATCCAGAGGCCCCAGCTGAGATCAAAGCCCTGTTGTGCACAGTGGCGGCTTCAGGCACCAGCGCTCCAAGCGCATGCCTGGGGCGGCAAGCTGTGGGGGGCGCCCTGCCGGTCCCTGCGAGGGCGGCAGTCAGGCAGCCTTTGGCGGCTTGCCTGCGGGAGGTCTGCCGGTCCCGCGGATTCGGCGGCAATTTGGCGGCGGGTATGCCAAATCCGCGGGACCGGGGACCTCCCGCAAGCAAGCCGATGAATCCGTGGGACCGGGGACCTCCCGCAGGCAAACCACCGAATCCATGGGACCAGCAGACCTCCCGCAGGCATGCCGCCGAATCTGCGGGACCGGGGACCTCCCACAGGCAAGCCGCCGAATCTGCGGGACCGGGGACCTCCCGCAGGCAAGCTGCCGCATCCGTGGGACCGGGGACCTCCCGCAGGCAAGCTGCCGAATCCGCGGGACCGGGGACCTCCTGCAGGCAAGCCGCCGAAGGCAGCCTGCCTGCCGTGCTTGGGGCGGCAAAAAAGCTAGATCTGCCCCTGGTTGTGCGGGTGCTGTACAAACACACATTAAGGGACAGCTCCTGCCCTGAAGAGTTTATAGGCTAAAGAAATCAGACAGGAAAAGGGAGGGAGAAAGGAAAGGTGATTACCGGTATCCCTATTTTACAGATCGACACTGAGGCCTGGAAAATAAGTGACTTGCTCAAAGTCAGACAGGGAACCTGTGGCAGACCTGGGAATGGAACCAAGACCTCAGTTCCAGTCCAGTGCCCTAGCCACTAGACCATCCTTCCTCTCCGGGGTGGTACACGAAGCCACGGATTTGTTAGTGGCAGAGCAGGTTTACCTCTTAACGAGAATCAGTAGCAGCAGCAGCCAGCCAAAGGGCTCTCAGTGAAGTTGGCAGGGTGATGTAACTCCAGAACTCTAATCTAATGGCATGTCGCTAAATAACCCACTATAGCTCGGAGTGAAGAAGGCTGCTAGGGTCAGTCATTCGTGTGGGTTATATGTGCAGAGTTCTACTCCGCATTATTCCGTGGACTGGACTCCGCTGCTCCATTTGACACTGTATCTCCTGCCACTCCTTCCAATTTTTTTTTTCACATTCCCCTGCCCTTACTACCCATATTGCTCAGATTTGGGCACTAGCACCGACTGCGAGATGCGGACAGCATACTTAGAATTGTACACGGCACAGAAGAAAATACGGGCCCTGCCTCGGAGAGCCTTCAGACTAGATCGCATGAATGCAGATCCGCATTTGCAGGAACTGGGAGCCAGCTTTAGAAAACAAGGTTTTAGTTTAACAAGCCCGAGCTTTCAGGTGTATCTACACTGCAATCAGGAGGTGTGATTGCAACCCATGGACACGTGCTGCAATCACATCTGTAGATCAAAACTACGAGTAGTTCACATGTGTAAATCAAACCAAGCCTGGCTATGTCTCCACGTCGGATTTCAGCGAAGACACATCCATATTGATGTGCAGAGTCACCGTAATTACTTGTGCCAATCTGGAAACTCACTGGGGTTGCTCTCTGTGTGCACAATCCCCTGCATTTGTGCACACAGTCACAGGAGTTGGACACAGGCATTTACATGCCTGTCTTGTTTGGCAAATGGACCCCATAGTTATTATTCTTGTGGGATAAGGCTATTTGCATCAGTTGGTTTTCCAGGATTCTTTTTTTCCTTAAATGCAAATTTAATACTGGGGAAAGGTGCTACATTTATTTAATATTTCACCAATTCATTTGGATGGCCCCGAAGACCTGATTTTATTCATACCATAGGTAAAGCACTGGCAGCACAATGGAAGCTTCCCATTTATGCCACCCCCCCCCCCCAAATTTATTCAACCCTAACCTACAGGGACAAACAACCTCCAGCAGAGTAAAAGGGTAAACTGAGTCTCTAAAGCACATTCACCACTGGCCTGTGTGAAACTGCCACCGAGCACCAGTGGCAGGCCTGATCCAAAGCTCATTGAAATCAATAGAAAGGTTTTGGATCAGACTGTGCGAGAATGTTCTAAGTTCAGAAATGTGGGGTCTCTTGGGGCCCGTTTAATGGAGCATTTCATCCACAGCTTATGCTCCGTGGGAAAGCCCTTTTGCTACGCAGTTGTGCAGTGATCATTTTAAAACATTCCAGTGCCATGGAGTGATGTGTTTATAAGATTGGCTGGAGATAAAATTGAATGTTTCTTGTTTTTGTGGCATATGTTTGTAGATGGATTTCCCAGGAGGGACTAAAAAGTTTTTTCTAACAACATTTTTTGGCAGCTGTAGATTAACGTAGGAGACAATAATAAAAAGCTATAATTCATAGATACATGCTGAAGGGAGAGGCTGATCATGTCTTCTGTTACAACTGCTCATGTGAATGAGTCACCAAAACTATCTGAAATATTCATTTTGTGTCTCCATCCAGGGCCGGTACAGTATAATCAAAGTGCTCATCAAAAGAGTGGTTTGGACTCAAGCTCTGTGGCTGAAATTCATCCCATTGCAGAAGGCTTCTGCAAAGCCTAGGGGTCACTCAAGCCCTTAAAACTGAGTTTAAATTGGGCTCATGTGTCCTCCTGCTGGCTCTGTGCACAGGAGTGAATTTCACCCTAGGGAAAAAGGATTTGAGCTTTCTCCAGTCGGTGAGACAGGGTATTGAGAGAGATTCCTCATTTTACTTTCCACATAAAAAACATAAGAGGCAAAAGCCAGGATCTAGCCAACGTCTCTCCGGCAAGCGAGGCCCTGCTCAGGGTGCAGATAAAGCATGCTTAGGGCTTGTCCACATGACAGAGCCGAACCTTGCTTTCACCCTGGCAAGGAGGCAAGTGTGCTGAAACGATCTCCCAACCAGGCTGAATGTGCAGCACCTTCGCTGGAATTGTGCTAAATATGTTTCCGAAGCTTGAATTAAAGCAGTGTAGAGGGGGAATTAAACAGAACAGCGGCCCAGTGTCCCAGGTGATCACAACAGCTTATCACAACCTCCCTTTAGTAAAAGTCTACCCCGTGAGCAGTGGATAAAGCAATTACGTGTCCAGTCAGAGAAGTAGACTGAATAATCAGAGTAAGGGGAAGAAATAGGATCTCAACTGGAATAACTTCCATGAGTTCCTCCAAGGAATGGGAGACTCTGGCATGAATTTTCTTCCTCTTAGACCCGTAGCCTTGATAATTCCCCTCAGGACTGTCTTACTTCAGCTCCTTATCCTGTGGGGAGACACACAAGAAAAGAGATACATGGGAGCTGCAGGATTCTGTGCTTTTGGATATGCATGTGACAATCATTATCGTATTTCTCTGTATATTCCAGTCAATGCCTTCAACAAGACTCCTGATAATAAAATTGTCCACGTGTTTCCAAAGCAGCCTCTTTGCTCGACGGCTAGAACTGTGTCATCGGTTTGATCGCGTGTGGACTGGCGTTCGGCTTTTACTGGTGGCCAAAGGGGCTGGAAACTGCTCCACAGGAGGATTTCTAAATCTAGTGCTTGAGTCCCCATAACTAACTGTTCCCAGCAAGAGATACGAGTGCAGCACTCCAGCCGGCATGAAAGATTTAATGGCTGTGACCTATAAAAAAGTTTGTAAAATTAGCAGTTAATTAACGGTAAACAGTGACTGTAATGGATGTCATTTCCTGCTCATGTTAAGCAAGAGGAGAGATGGTGTTAATGTAAAACTGGGAAACAAAAATGCTGTCACATTTGTATTTGCTTTCAGCCAGAAAGCGACTGTCTTGCAATAGCAAAATTTGTGCTAAGCACCTAAAAGCCTTTATATAAAAATGGAAGTAATAGTGATGCTTTGTATAACTCTTCCTCCTGAGGCTCTCAAAGCACTTTACAAACATTGAATTAAGCCTCATTGCCATCTCTTACTTACACATCTTCATTTTACAGATGGTGAAGCAACTTGCCCAAGGTAGCACAATGAGTCAGTGGCAGAGCTGGGAATAGAGGTGTGTTTTCCTGATGTCAATTCTGTGCTTTAGCCACAGTCTCAGCCTTATCCCTTCACCACGGAGATGGCAGGTTTACTCTCAGCTCTGGATAAAGGACAGTGTGTAGCTACATTGTCCCCGGAGGCTCTCGGGATAGGAATTGTGATGCAAAGACACTGGTGCAAACACCTTTTACATGAGTGCAGGACTGGAGGGTTGCACCAGTGTAGATCCATGTAGCTACACAGTATAATCATCCTCAGCATTAACAGGCTCTAACTTCGACCAGTGAGGGTCAGGACCAACTCGGGCTGAAGTTAATGGGAGTCTTTTCATTAAATTCCATAGGCACCAGCTTGGCCTCTGTTACACTTACTGCCTGTGAAGCTGCCCAGATTCCAGTTATTTGTTGTTAATTTGCAGGATTCCTATTTTTCTTTGGGCCTGTAATTCTCCTCTTGTTCCATGTGTGCCCTTGAGCCAGTCAAGTAAAAATTGGAAGCTGAACAAGGGGATCTGAATCAAGGACTGCAAAGCATTTGCCTTAGAATTCTAAGAATTTAGAGTGAAAACCCCTAACAAATTAAGGACAGATGGATCACAAAAAACCCAAACCAAAACAACCAAATTCCTTCTTCCCTTTGGTGTCAGTCTCTGAAATGTGACCCCTTTCCATACTGTTGTACCCACCCGAAAAATACTTTGCATGCACCATACAAAAGCCTTTCTTCCCTTGGAAATACATGTGCTCGAAAGCCATAATGAAGGATATTACAATAGCATCCATTTTCCAGTAGTAGAGAGGTTATTTTACTTCTGTATTTGGCAGCCGTGTGACCGCTGCTGGAACTCTGTGTCCAGGTCTGGTGCCAACAATTCAAGAAGGATGTTGAAAAATTGGAAGGGATTTAGAGAAGAGTCACGAGAATGACTAACAGATTAGAAAACCTGCCTTACAGTGATAGACTCAAGGAGCTCCATCTATTTAGCTTAACAAAGAGAAGGTTAAGGGGTGTCTTGATTGCAGGCTCTAACTACCTACATCAGAAACAAATATTTAATAATGGGCTCTTCAGTCTAGCACAGAAAGGTGTAACAAGGGCCAGTGGCTAGAAGCTGAAGCTAGACAAATTCAAAGTGGAAATAAGATGTAAATGTTTAACAGTGAGTGTAACTAACCATTGGAACAATTTACCAAGAGTCATGGTGGATTCTCCATTGCTGACAATTTTTCAATCAAGATTGAATGTTCTTCTAAAAGCTTTGCTCTAGGAATGATTGTGGGGACGTTCTCTGGCCTGGGTTACACAGGGGGTCAGACTGGATGATCACAATGGTCCCTTCTGGCCTTGGAAACTATGAATCTATTAAACCACTATTGTACAGCCAAGCATTTACCTCGGCGGATGCTGCTGACCTCACCTGGGATTGGATGTGCCCTGGGCTCTGTGGTGATCTGGCCTGGCTGGGTATTTTTGGTCCCATTCTTTCCCTTGAGATTCACATGCTGGCTCCCCGGGGAGCTGCACATCTCCAGCCAGTGATGTAGAGTATGAATCTTATACATTCAGTTAGCAAGACCTTCCTCGATCCCAACTCCTCACCGAGGGTATGCTCTGCTGTCCACTGCTGTGGCTTTCACAGATTAACTTCCACCTTCTCTTCTTAGCCGCCCTACCCTATCGCCACCTGGGAAAGCTTCTGCTAGCCTCTCTGGCACTGATACTTCTGGCTCCCAGAATGTACCAAACAGGACTCACTTTGCCATAGTTTCTCTTGTTTGAGCTTGTCTAGACCTCCAGGAGGCGCTGCTCGATAAAGAGTCTTCTCCTGTCAGAGTCTTCTCCTGCATAGGGATTTGATTGGAACTGGAACCACACCCATGTAGCCCCTGCCCCCTGGAGTGGTTCACACCTCCCGACTATGACCCATCAGTGGTTCATGTCTTTTAATCTATCTGTCTCTGGCAGCATCATTGAAAGGCCCCTTTGCATTTTCTGGTGGTCTCTGGGATCATCCCAGAGGCCAGCTGTGCTGCTGAGCGAAAGGGAATCCCAAGGGATCTCCATTGCCGTTCTCACTCCTCTGGTTCTTCGTTTGGTCCTCTGACAACATTCTCCCCTTCTCCTGACAGATGTTTTTTCCTCTCTCCCTGGTGCTCTCCTTCATTCCATGATCCACCTTTTTCCAGTGAGGAGGCTACAGTTACCTCAGTCCTGCTTTCCAGCTCTTTAAATTGATTTCAACTGGATGCAAAGTTCCTCTCCATCAGTTGCAAGCTTCTTTCGTTCTGTTTTGGGGTGTGTTACATCAATCGTGGTGCAAACGCACTTGCAGCAAACCCAGGCATTCCTGTGCATTTTATTTGAAAGCCCCATTGTGAGATGGCAATCTCTGTGTGTGGCAGAACAATGATAGTTCATGGAGGAGCAAGACCTTAATGCTTCCTCTGGGTAGCTCACGCGTTTCCGTCCTGCCGCAGAGCAGAGACTTTCAAATGACGTGTCAGCATCTTAAAAGCAGCAAGAGCACGGTGGGGAACATACGACAAGAATTAAACTGCCTCATCTCCGCTAATTCAATACTACAGTAAATGACTTTAGGGAGCTCAGTCATAGACTGAACCAGCCGTGGAAATGTGATTTCCGTTAGTAATCTGAGGAACAGGAAGTTTCATTCACCCAGGCATAGCCCTGGACTGACTGTTGCTAAATATTGGAGCTTTTTTTTTTTGGGCGGCTTCGGGCCCGATGGGAATAGTTTCGATGGGGCGATGCAGAGAGAGATGAAAAAAAAAGGGGGGGCTGTGCTTAACTCAAGTGGTGCGCCGAGTCTCGGGTCCGGGTCCTCACTTCCTCTGGGTCTGAAGAACGAACTGAACCTGGACCAACCCGATGCTGTGAGTAAAGTAAAAAAAAAAAAAAGAAAAAGGAGCCAGGAAGGGACAGTCAGTCACGCCCCCCCCGCGCCCCGGCGGCCCTGTCACTGGGCGTGGGGCCCTCTTAGGTGCGGGGCCTGATTCGGGGGAATTGGTGGAATTGGCCTAAAGCCGGCCCTGGCTGTTTTGCTGAAGGTGGCTGCTTGGCATACAAAGTGGCATGTTGCTGTGAAGTAAAAGAGTTGTTTAAAAAGAAACACCCCAGACGGGTGGTCACAGCTCGTAGCATTGTAACAAATCCACATCTGTCTAAGGGCTTCACGGTAGCCGCTTTAGCGCATTCTCATTATGGAGGAAGGCTGGAGTCCAAACGGCACCAGGCATTGAATTCAGAAGCGTTTAATATTATTGTTTGTGTTATGATATTGTTCAGCAGCCCGCACTGAGCTCAGAGCCTCATTGCAGTAGGCATTGTACAAAACCATGGTAAGGGACAGCCCTGGGGGCACATCCAAGTGACAGCAGCCTGCCCACACTACCTTATGGACTCCACAACGTTGTATTCTGGGTCCCTGTCCCCAGAATGCCACCCCTTATGCTGGGGCTTGCCATGGGGGTCTCAGGAGCTGAATCTTGGCTGTCTCCCACAGTGTCTGTGTTGGTGGAATTCTGCTCCAGATAGATATGAGGTTGTAGGGCCCCTTAAGGAGGGGCTGGAGCAAGGGTGAGGGGCCAGACCAGGAGAAATTAAATGCCTTACATGAGATAGCACAGGGAGTCTGTGACAGATCCCAGAAATAAACCCCGATCTCTTGAGCCCCCCACCAGTGTCTTAGCCACATGCCCATCCGCTCTCTCCAAGCACTGCCATTGACTGCAGTGGGCGTGCTGGAATCTTCATGGGACGTGAACATGGTCGTTGATTGTGCAGGAGGTCAGACTAGATGATCATAATGGTCCCTTCTGACCTTAAAGTCTATGAGTCTATGACTCGGAATTCTCTTTCGGAGTTGAATGAACAGCCCTGAAAGTGTTTTCACAAGTCAGCTCTCCTTGTCACCATCTCAGAGAGGAGCTCGTTTCACCGTGGGGACAATATTCCTTAGCTTTCCAATCTTGCAGAAAGCTTGTCCGCAGCACAACTCACTGCTCAGCATTCCTGGAGAGGCAGCTTTCCCATTTCCTTCTGGTGAACACGCGGTTCTCCAAAGTGGTCCCTGGAACCTGGGTAGGTGTTTGGTTGAGACCATGAACCATGTTACCTATAACTTCATTAAAGAGCCGAGACAACTTCTTCATTTCCCAGCTCCATCTATCCACCTAACCTTAGCTACCATTACCCCTGCCAGGGTCTTTGAGTGGCCATATCCAAACGTCAAGGGAAGTTGCAAGAGCAAGGCCAGTTCTGAACGCACCTAAGGATTGGCAAGGAATTCTATCACACTTATATCTATTATATAATAGTACCTTTGATGTCAGGCATTTGAGTCTGATATTGTCACAATTACTTATATACTGGGGCAGATCCTCAGCTGGCATCGCTCCACTCACTTCATTGGAGCCATAATGGGTTACACTGTCTGAGGATCTTGTTCGTGTAGTCTATGATTTGGATCAAACAGAAATCTGTTCAGACTTTGGCGCATTGCTCAGAGCCTTTCACAGCAAGCATTTTCAGACTCCCACACCTTTGTGCTGACTTCAGCACCTAAAATATTCCTGATGCCAGGTTCTGGGGTTATTTTGACCGTGTATTGTTGACCCTAATGGCTAACACAATGCATAATTGTTCCTCTGAGTAAAATCAACCAGCAAGAAGGCAGTGGCTGGGCTGGAGAAATGAAAATATATACAGTCCACTTTCTGATCTGCCTTGGCTTTGGTCGGCGCTGGCTGAAAGAACAAACCCTTTCAAGTCACAAATTATTACAGGAAGAAAAACAATGGGCTACTCTCCCGAAAAATGGGTGTATAAAGAAGCAGGAAATACTATTTTTTCTCTGAAGGTGCTATGGATAATTGATGTTGTGTAGGGCTAATTTTATTATGGCGCGCTTGATACATTTCCATATGCCGAACAATGCTCAATGACATCCAGATGAAGTGAACATTAGTTCACATTGAGAACGAGGGCGCGGATTAGCAGAGAGGAGAAAAGTGTGTATATATATATATATGCGGTGCACCAGATGCAAACAATAAGACCAACGGATCTTGATTTCATCTGTCAAGTAATTGGACTGGAAGTCTGTGCATGCTAATGATTCCACATCAAGCGGTGTGGTGTTCAGATGTGACCCATTTCATTTTGTGGGAAGAGGGGGGTATGAAATCTGCGGTGGCCATGATGAATATCCCCCAGATGTTATCCCACAGGGTACGAAAGACCCACATGTATGGTATTAATAACTCTTGAGAGATCTGAGGTTAAAAAGGACCAAGAGGCATTCACATGAGTCTTGTTATGTTTTGATTCCAAGGGGCTAGGTGCTTAGCTTGCATTGTTCACCTAGTGCAGACCCGAAATGTCAAATCAAGGGAGACGACTTCAAGGATATATAGCCAAACAAAAGTGTGTGTGCGTGTGTGTGTGCGGGGGGGTTTGAATACAGTGCTCTGCTCTGTACTTACACAGGATCTGGGGATGGCCCGGGGGTTTATTTACACTCACAATTGAAAAAACCTGCTTTCTGAAATGTATGCAACCCACCCTGCACTGAGTGAGAATTGCCAGCGACTTCCTTGGGAGCAGGAGCAGCCCTTCACAGGGTTTCTAAGGGGTGGGATGCAGGCTGGTATGATCATCTGACTTGAGGAAGAGGGATCTTGTATGTAGGGCGTTACACTGGGATTTAGGACTCATGGGTTCTTTTCCCAGTTCTGTCTCTGACTTCCTGGGTGATCCTGTGCAACTCCCTCTGTGGGTCTCAGTTCCACTGCTGTACGGGCAGGATAGCAATACTCGCTTTCTTCCCACCCTTTGTCTTGTCTCTTTAGTCAGGCAATGTCTGCCTGCAGCACAGGATGGGGACTGGGGAGACTCTGGGTTCTAGTCTCCTTGACTCCTTCGGTGACCTTCACCACTCAGTGCCTCAGTTTCCCAATTTGTATAATAGGAAAAGTGCTTAGACATCTCCTGACGACACTAGGTATTGTCCTTGTTATTTGCATGTGTGCTCTCGGGGGCAGGATCCATCTCTCACAGTGCCTATAGCACAGCGGGGCTTCTAGGTGCCACTGTAATACAAATAATAATCACGTGATTGCAGCTTTCTCTAAATCCATGATTGAGATTGGAGGAGGTCCATGTGCAAAGATTGCCCAGCGACGAGGTGGAAGCAGCTTCTTTTCCTTGTTGGCAGAGTCACTGGATGACGCCTGGCCAGGAACCATCCTGAACACTTTTCAGGTTTGATTTCACTGCTCTGGAATGTCTCTGAACTGGCTGGAAAGTTAAGAGTCCGTTAATCTCCTTTAAGGCTGTTTACTTACCCCCGCGTCACAGGGCTAGTTATCGGAACAATGCCCAAATGTTCCCCCAGATCCATCATTTCCGCAGACACAGATTGCACGTCTGGAGAAACCAGGCTCACACAGTGGACCCCCTGCCTTCAAACGTAGACAGAGAGGAGCTGGGCTGATAATGGATGGGGCCAAATTCAGACCTGGAGCAAACGGGTAGATCTAGGCAGCGGCGCCTGCTTACACCGGCGTAACCCTGGCCCCTTGTTGAATACAAAAGGAAAGAGAAGCATTTCTCGCCAAGAGAGAATGTTCCAAACAGGAGACAAGTGGCCATTCTGGCCCTCAATACTTGATCTAAAGCCGAGGGAGATTTGAGGTAATATGTTGTTGGAGGGGGGCCACGCAAGATGAAAAGAAGAGGGCATGATTCCAGGGGGCAGCTGAGCCAGCCACTCCACAGACGTTTAGTTTGCTTCAGAGGATAGTCTGCTCGCAGGAGCCAGAAGACAGCAAGACAAGTAGCCTTCGAAGAGAAGCTGGAGGAGCTATACCCACAGTGAGTGCCCAAAGGAATGAATGAGGGGAAAAAAGAATGCCCTGGCAGGGGTAACACTGGAGAGAAGAAAGGTAGCGGTACTCCGCCAAGCTCCGCCCACAGCGGAGTGAATTCCTTGGGTCCAGTTCCTCTCAATAGCTATGTCTATACTATGAGCTAGGGCTGTGATTCCCCTGGTCGTGTCCACACATTCGCACTAGTGCAAGTATACAGAGCATCGTAACAGCGGCAGAGGCACGCCTGAGCCATACCACGTACAAGCCCACCTAGAACTGGGGGTACGTACGCAGCCCAGGCTGCACTGCTGTTGGTACCGCACTAGCTCAAGGCTGTGTGCATGTGAATACAGCTATGGGCTATGCTGGGCCCCCACGGTGTGGCTTCCCCTCTAGGGTGACCAGACAGCAAGTGTGAAAAATCAGGACAGGGGGTGGGGGATAACAGGAGCCTATATAAGAAAAAGACCCAAAAATCGGGACTGTCCCTATAAAATCAGGACATCTGGTCACCCTATTCCCCTCACTTAGGCTTGTCTGCCCCCCTGGAGCTTGGCTTTCCCTTGGGGACTCTCAGAGGCCTTGTTGAGCTCAGCTTTCTTCCTCCTTTGTGGGGGTCAGGGGAATAGAGTTGCTTTCCCAAGCCCCAGCTGCCACTCATGGTAGGTTGTGTGATCTTCATCTCTCTGTAAGGGGCTGCGGGACAAGAACCTGCGACTAAAGGGGTAGCTGGCTGCTGATGCTTCCAGGTTGCCATTGGAAGCTTAGTCTGGGTTGGTGCTGGAGGACCATAGGAAGCTAGACACTACAGGAAGTACCGCCCAGCAGGCCCTGAGTGGCAGCCCTTTGCAGCCCACTGATTGGTTCATGCTGGTATATAAACCAGGAAGTCAGCATAGGGAGCTGTCTGAGCAATGATGTAGACCGTCCCTTTGCTTCTGCTCCAGACCTCACTTTGCTGTGGCCCCTAGACTCTGACTTCTGTTCATCCTTGACTCTGCTGCCTCTAACCTGGTGCCTGACCCTGACTTCCTGGTATCCTGACATGGCTCGACCCTGACCCCGCTAATCGTCTCCTGACTGCAACTTGGTAACTGACCAGTCTGCACAGGCTTAACCCTGAGCCCAAATGTCTACATTGCAATTGTATAGCCCTGTGAGCCTGAGTCAGCTGACCCAGGCCAGCTGCGGCCCTGCTATGTGTCTCTTATTGCAGTGTACAGGTACCCTGGGCATCTGCGCTCACACCCACTGAGGGGAATGGGGCAGGTCACACCTCTCCGAGATACTGTTTTGGGATTCGCAGATAGCACTGCACCAGTTGCACTAGGTTCCCATTTTCCAGGCTTTCAGCAATCACAGCAGCTTTTTTAAAACAAACCCCGAAAGCTTAGCTTCTGGAGAACAATAAAGCAGCATGAAAGAGGTGCCAATACGCTGTATTGGTGCATCCTAACCTGGAACCAGGTAACTTAATAATCCAGCTCTCCTGGTCCCCTGGAAGGACTATTCCATGCAGAGCCCGTGTGTTGGATTTTATGTCCCAGGTGTGGTTCCAAAACCTTACCCAGAAGGTGAATCCGTTGATGAGTGAGACCCATAAGAGGAGACATATGTCATCAGTATTAAGCTGTTGCCAGCAGACAGAAGCAGCTTTCATCTGCTGAGTTTTCTTGTCAAAAGGGGTGGAATAAATATTGATAAATGTTACACTGATGGATCTGTGCAGATCTGGGCTTATTCTTCAACACATTCTAGGACATTCCTCCCGTGGGTGTTGGTGCAAAATTCAGGATCAATGTTAATCTTATTCAGCTAATTTTCTCTACGTGAGTCAGGCAGCATCTCTCATTGGTAGGATTTACTGAGTTCACTCAGGGGCAGTTGCTGATGATTGTAAAGTGCCTTTTGCAGAAGGAAAATCAGATGGGCCCAGTGAAATGATCCTGTTTGGACATGGCACGGCATTCAGTGTGGACAGAGCTGGTCTACTTGCCTAGATACAAAATCTTGAAAGGCCACGATTACATGCAGTCATCTTGGGCACGGAAGGTCACCATGGGCGGCAGGTATCATAGGCTGGGGGAGGCTGGGCCTCCCCAGACAGCCAGGCATGGCCCTGCTCATGCTCCGTCCCCAGCCCCCCACTGCAGTTTCCAGTGCTCTGCCCTGGCCCACGCTGGCTGGGGCTGGGGGCCGCAGTGGGGTGCTCTGAAGAAGATTAGAAGACCACTGAAGAGAGCTCTTGGCCCTGAGATGGCATTGTAAGCCCGTACTAGAGCGCCAAGTCCCCAGTAACTACGCAGGCCTTGGGGGCTTGTTCTACAACATCTTCATTCCTTGTTGTCCACTACAGTACAAGACCCTCCCAAGCATACTTCCTCCAAGAGCGCAGTACACATAACCGCTCCCCCTTGGCGGAGGGGTGGTGTTTCCTGTAGGTCATTCTGGGAGCTGCATTTCTCCAAGTCTTGTTGATTGAATGTGCCTGCTAGTGAGCTCCCTGCAGCAGCTCAAGGGGATTTCCAAAACACTGCTCTATGGTATCTCCCATTGCTGTCCTGGATGGAACTCCCCTTAGTTAGAGCTGGCGTCTGGGGAAGGCTTTAGAGCCTTTCTGAGAAGCCTGCTGGGCTGTGGACTCAGCTAGCGATGTGGCTCTTCAGTGCTTTCAGACCCCTTCATAAGGAAAAGAGCCAACTCCCCTCCCATCACCCCCCACTGCATGGTTCTCAGATGGGATCCGTGGGCTCAAACCCTGTATTGCGAACCTTTCTGGCATCGCATTACATGTAAGTGCATGAGGCCACAGTGTTGCAAGTAAAGGGAGGACGGGCCAAGGTGGGGGTTGGTTTTGCCAAACCTTATCAGTCGGGCTTGGCTTTGTAAAGCCGGCACCTGGGCTTATTTGGAATTCGGGTCCATTTAATCAGAACTCCCAAAGTTTGGGCAAGGAGAGTGTTTGGGTAAAAGGTTTTGGTTCTGTCCCATCTCAGTAGTGGACAAACAGGGTTAGGTTTGGTTCTGCAAGCCTAAAATCAGTGGTGGTTTGGATGTAGGCTCCTTTTGTATCAGACCCACCAGCGTTCAGAGAGGTTTGCATGACAGAGTCCGCCTTGGGCCCACCTCTAAAACAAGGGGTTGGCTTTTTCCGCCAGAAAGGTTATGAAGTGCAACATATTAACCTCGATTCTTTGTAAGGGGATTGGTCCATGTGGTTCACTAAGATCATATACTATGTGGGAATGTCTGCTCTATAAGAACCAGATGCCTGTTGTCATTGTATGAGTGGATCTTCGCCTCTAAGACGCTTTTGTCTCTAAACTAGCCAGCAGAAAGGGGCTACCATGGACTGAGTTACTCCATGGCTACTAGGTACAATACTAATGCTACTGAAGGCAGCACAGACAAGTGCCTACAATCACCGGAGCACCTGCAGTTTATGAGTGTGAAAGGTATTGCAGCCCCAGGGCTACCAGAACTAAAATATACTCTACACCCTCTTTTATTTGAAAACCTTCCAAACCTTCCTCTTGATTAGTTCAGCATGTGCGTCACGTATGATGAGAGATTAGTAACATCTTTCCCTGCTTTTCTGGGCTAGGCCCAATAACCATCTCCATCGGGTAAGTGAGAGGACTTCACCAATGTACAGCAATGAGTGTTTGAATTACCTGCATGCCAGCCTCCCACCAACAATTTGCTAATGTACCTTGATTTTTCTCCTAACGTGTGACACTTGCTTGAAGAAGTGTGACCTGCAACAGCCTTTGGTTCTAGCGATTGTGTCTTGCGGTGTCCATTTAACTCTCCAAATTAAACCTTAGAGTAACCCCATTGTCTTTAATGAGACTTTTTACATGACTAAGGCTTGTAGGATCAGGTCCACACTTCACTAAAGCCACTTGAGTAGCAGAGACCACATCCTGTCACATGGACCAATATTGTCTCATTGTTTCTTTGTACTCCCCCGTCGGTCTGTCTGTAGCCACCTGTTGTCTCATACTTGGACTGTAAGTTCTTTGGGGCAGAGACTATCTTTCACCATGTGTTTCTACAGTGCTTATGGGCTGCTACTGACTATAATAATCAATGACATCCCACTAGTGCTGTTGAGTTCGCCCCTTGCTAGTATTTGTCGACAAGTCATTCAGCCATAAGGATCAGGCTGGGATTAATTTATTTTTGGTGTTCTTTGATGTTTTCAAAGGTAGGAAAGAATTTCATACATTCCTCAGTGCCCCTTAGCTGTGGGTAAAGAATGCTACCGCTTGTGGGAATTCTATTCACAGTAGAACCAATTATAGTTGACTGATCAGCCATGGTATTAAAATGCCCAGTCAAACTTGCTTTTCCCTTGCAAGATGATGATTTTGCTTCTCCGCATGTGGAAAGTTCACAGTGTTGTGGATCCAAATGTAACAGCTGAGCTAAAAAACAAAGTGTGTGTGTATGTGGGTTTGATACACAAATTAATCCTTATAGAAGGATTTCATTGTATACAGGATCTTATAATAGTGTTAGCCCTCTGCCAAATGGTAGGGCAAGTCACTTTCCCACTTGAGTTAAAATCAGTGACATAGAGACTGGGTGTTTTCTTAGTGTAACTTGTTTGTTTACATGATACACACCAGTCCTGGAACAGAGGTGGTCACAAATGCCATGCCATCAATTTACAGGAAACTTTTTGGGCTTTGGGTGTTTGCTTTTTGGCTGGAAAGTCAACATTTTCTGCAGAAAGCAGACACTTTCCATGGAAAAATTTCATATAGTCACAAGCCCAATTTTCCATTGAAAAAACAGTTTTGACAGAACATTTTTGAGCAGGCCTAGTACAAACATATAGTGAGAGACAGTCCCTGCCCCAGAGAGGTTACAAGCTAAATATACAAGACAAACGTAGGGTGTCAGGGGAAGCAGAAGCAAAAAGAGGTGAAATGACTTACCCAAGGTCAGCAGCAGAGCCAGGAACAGAATCCAGAACAACCAAGTCTAAGTTTAGTGCCCTGTACCCTGGATAATGCCATGTTTTGTAGTAACTACCAATATTTTTCCTTTTGAGTAAATGATGTAATATTGGTTTTGACAATATGACACACTATAGCTAATTACCCAAAGGAAGCTATAAGAGATGACAATTTCCCACTTGTTAAATAATCCGGCTTTGTCAGAACTTCCACCATATATAACAAATGTGCTAAAACATGAGAATTTGCTGTTAAATGACAGTGGAGATTATAGCCCCAAATACCCGCTAGCAGTACGGAGCACCATGTTTACCAAACATCACACAGAGGGGACAGAAGAAAACCCAGGTTCTTTCTTTCTTTGCCTTCCACAGATTGCCATTCCTGTCAGATTTTATTAGTTACATTTAGCTCTGGGCATTCAATTCTCATAAGTCTAATTCTAGACTACCTGCGAATTGCTTTACCATTAATTTCAACAGCTGTAATTTAAGAGTCCGCATGAAGCATTTGACTATTCAGTGGAATTAGGGTATTATCTCATTATGTTCATTACGTGTTCACTAGCTGTTCTTAATGACAGAACTTTTTGCAGTCTGAGAGTTTTCACAGAATTCAGATTGGACTAGACAAAAGGAACAGATATCTCTCTCCTCCCCCACTAATATGGCTTAAAATCTCTCTGCCTCACTTATTCTGTCCTCACAACTCCAGGAGATAGCTCAGTATTACTGTCCCCATTTTATATGGAGAGATGAAGTGATTTGTCCAAGGTCACACAGGTTGTCTGTGGCAGATCTGGGAATAAAACTCAGATCTCTCAAGTGCCAGTGCAGTGCCTTAATCACAAAACCATCCTCCTCCTCAGAGCAGCTGTTCTCTGGGGCCACTCAGTTAGCCTAGCTTATCATCAGAACTGTACGTATTATTTTTACGCGGCCCAAAAGTGTGTAAGCCAATTAGCTCTGCCTCTAAGCACCACTCCCACAAGCTGTGGCATTCCCGGGAGCCGAGTGGCACCTCAAAAAAGGTGTGAAATTCTTTCTGACCATTGGAAACATCAAAGGAAGTAAATGCCGATTTGATCCTCAGGGGCTGTTCCCCTGCTGATCAGCAGGGCAAACACGTCAGCTCATAGAAACCAATATCTGAACCACAAAGCAGAATGACATGTATGGGCACAATCTTGTTAGGTGGCCCTCAATTCCCATGGAAGGCACCTTGCAGGAAGTATTCTGCATCAACTCGGAGCATGCCCTGAACGGGATGACCATGAAGGGCCAGATCAGCTCGTGTGCATCCTTGGTCGGTAGAAGGAAGGAATTGCTCCACCCAAGCACGATGGGTGGTTATGATGTTACAGCTTGGAACCCCCAGGCTGCAGCCTTGTGATCCGCCCTGAGAAGCAGGAAGTGACACTGATCCAAGACCACCTGGTCTAGTTTCACTGCCCACGCTGAGTGTGGCACACGCCTCTCCACAGGCATCTCATTTTCAGACGTCACTCGTTTGTGTCCCCAGGTACCTATATTCCAAACACGCATTTGATGCCCTCTTCCCGCTTTATTTTTATTGCTGAAAATTACTGACATAAAATGCAAAGAATCATTAAGTTGAGGCTCTAGGGAGAGTTATTTGCATTGACAGAAGGAATCCCAGGGCATTTTCAGTTTCCGGCATAGATGATTTTTTTCTGTGTCCCTCTCTTTGGATCCGTGTCATGGTGTCCCCCATTCAGACCCTGGCAGGTTGAAGGGTATTTTGAATTAAATTGGATGGAATAAACGGGCCTAAGGTGTTCACAAAACCCAGTTACTGTCCAACAATAAACAGCGTTAAACAAGGTTTGGGGTTTGGTATACAGTCTGCTTAGTACCATGGCAAACACGCTATTAAAAATCCTTTTAACCTTTCATTAAAGACACAGAAAAGAAGGAAAAACAGTTAAAGCCCTTGAAATGTAAAGCATTAAATCAGGCTCTCGTGATCGCATCCCTTGTTCCCTGACCCATGCGCTGCAGAGAGCTTTAGAAGGAACCCCCCCCTTATTCAGCAGTCTCGTCGATGGTATCAGAGATGCTGATAACTGTCCTTTTGGGGAAAAGAAAAGAAGTTAGGTGAGATGGGTTGAGCTGTTGCTGCTGCTGCCACAAGCGCCACCTTCCTCAGGTCCTGGGGGGTGCTCGATTCCCACTCCACCCCAGGTCCTGCCCCTATTCCACCCCAAACCCGTACCCTACCCCGCCTCTTCCTGCCCCCCGCTCCTCCCCACCTCCTGCACGCCGCTGAACAGCTGGTCGTGAGGCACTGGGAGAGAAGGGGAAGCACTGATCCACGGGGCTGCCAGTGAGTGATGAGCACCCACTATTTTTTTCCAAGGGTGCTCCAGCCCCGGAGCGCCCATTGAGTCAGTACTTATGGCTGCTGCTGTTAAAGTCCAATCCTATTTCATCCCTGGTGGTGTTTTGGACTCAGCTGGAGCCGGTCGGGGTGGCAATGTCACCTGGGTCCCTCCCTTTAGCTCGGTCTGGCCAGGACATCGCTCAGGATCAGGGTGACGAAGGCCAAGGGTACCAAGAGAGGAGGGCGTGGCAGCCATGATGATGAAGCTCACTCCAGTAGCCTCCGTCTGTCCTTCTGTCTTCTCCTCTCTAAGGACCCATCAAGGGGATGGTGGCTGGAGTAGCCTGTCTCCTCACTCTTTTGTGCACCAATTAGGCCTGGCTTGCTAGGGTGACCAGATGCCTGGTCTTCGATGGGGACACTGGGTCGAAAAGGGACCCTGGTGGCTCTGGTTAGCACCGCTCACCGGGCCCTTGACTGTCCGGTTGGCGGTGCCGTACAGCAGGGCTGGCAGGCTTCCAGCTGGCCTCTGCTCTGCGTGGCTCCCGGGAAGCAACTGCCGTGTCCCCACTCCAGCTCCTACGGGTAAGGGAGGGGTGGGGACCCTAGGGGACCAGGCCCAGACCCCGTCCCGTGGTTAATGTAATCAGGCCCACGGCGCCCCCTGCAGGGCAGGAGCCATGATCACCAGCTCACCCCGTTGCTGGCGGGAAAGCCCTGAATGTCAGTGCCCCCCTGCAGGGCTGGAGCTGCTGTGCTGGCTTGTGGGAGGGGGAAGCCCCGCGCCTCCATGCCCCCCCACGGGACTGGAGCCACAAGCGGTTTTGTTTAGAGGAATAGAGTCATTCTGTCTCCTTTTCGTACCTTTGCTTATTAACATTTGATAGGTTATTGTGTCATCTGATGAACTTTCACATAGTTTAACGAGCTAAGCTTACAAGTAGGGTGTGTTTGTGGGCCCAGTTATCACACCCGGTGTTCTGTTGTGCAGCATGTAAACCAACCGCAGGAGTCGTGACGGAAGGAAGGTCTGATCCTGCTTCCATTGCAGCGAGTGGCAAAGCTTGCACTGAATTCAGTCTTTGCAAGATTGGGCCCCCACTTATCTCAGGATACCTTGGTAGCAAGAGCAGGTGCTTCTCTTGCCGCCTTGATTAGTCCCACTCCCACTGGCTGTAATCACGGCAGCAAATACGGAGCTTGGAAGTATTTGCATCAGGCCCGGAGAGAAGGAATTTAAAACAGGCGATCAAATACTGGATTGAGACTGGGTCCCCCATCCAGTCCCACCGATCCCAAAGGGAATGTACAGGATGCAGCATAGCAGGGAATTCACCCAACCGTTTTTATCTTGAGTGTCCCTTTAAGGGCCAGCTGTAGCCTTTCTGTTACTACTTCTCATGCAATGGGCTCCTGCCAAGGTAACATCAAGAACTGGATTTTGGACAAACCCTTAGGGTGGAGGAGGGGAGTTGACGCGAGCCAGGAGTTGCTGCTGGACATCTTGCCGTGAGAGGGCAGGGGATGCTGGTGTTCACACTGTTGTAGGTTCTGTAGCCTATTCTCTGGGGATTGCAGAGAGGACAATGGTCCCATGGGGACAGGGAAGGGTAGTTCCTAGGGAGAAAAGCCAGTGTCTGTTTCAGATGGAATGGAAGCTCTTTCTGGCTTCCAGCGTTCCACTTGGCAGGGTTTATTAAGCAGCGTGTTTATGACGATCTGGTGAACGGAAACAGTGTAGCTGAAATTTGGGTTTCTCAAGTCAAGCACTGGCATTTCTTTAAGCCCCTAAGCAAGGAAGCTGCATTTAATTGTGGGCAGGGGGCGAAGGAACCCGCCACTGTTAATATTTAATCTGGTGGTTTATTTTTTTTCTCAACATCACTTTTTTTTTTCTGCTTCTAAAGGCCAAACAAATCAACAACAAAATGACATTTGGGAACCCGCTGACTGGCAGGGGAAGATTCTTTGAACCGTGGGTTTTTCTTTCCATGTAGGAGCTAGAGAGAGTTTTTTCAACCTTGTTTGTTCGATTATTTTTTTTTATTGCTGGGCTCTGTGCCAGATTTTGCATTTCATACCTTCCCCTACCTCTCAGTTTTGCCCAGTGAGAATTTGGCTGGATTATCTCCAAATAAAAATGAAACCCTCTTCTGTAGAGCATTAATGCTGGGCACTCAGATGTTGTGTAGACTTCTTCATGCAGCCAGCCAAGCCCTGAGACTTTTTGTTCAAAGATTCTTGTAAAAAAGATGGAAACCTGTACAATTCTTTGCTTGACACACAATTGCGCTCATTTCAGAGCAAAGGGGAGCAGGCGGAAGGGATGGAGCTGCAGCCTGTATACATTGGTGCAGTGCTATTGACGACACTGCAGCTCTGCTGATTCACACCAGCTGTGGATCTGGCGCTTGTGTTCTCATGTAGCTGCATCAACAAAACTGTTGATTGTTTGGCTAAGGACAGTCCTTTGCACTTATATGGTCACTTATGTTTGGATCTCAAAGCCTTTTGTAAAAGCTCATTAGTTCCCACATCCTTGCCCTCCTATGAAAGACGTACCAGACACATTTTACAGATGGAGAAACTGAGGCCTAGAAAGATTATGCAACTTGCCTACATTCACAAAGCCATTCAAAGCGTCAGAGGCAGCATTAGAAATCAGGAGTTCCTGGATCCTACTCCCATATTCAGTCCACTAGATCATTCTGTCTGTCAGACATAGCAAACGACTGAGGTTTGGCAGCCCATGCAGATTGTTTGATAATTTCATATAGACCACAGAAGGGAGGAGCTGGTCAAAAAGAATAATCCAGGAGAGCCAATAACTCAGACTTGTTGACATGTGCAAGCTGGCCTGTGACTGGTTATAGGGAGCTTTTACATTCAGAGCCGGATTAATGCAGGGCCTTTAGGAGCTGCAGCCCAGGGCCGCGGGCTAAGGGGGGCACTGGAGCTGTGAGCTCCAGCTTGCTGAGGTGCCTCTAGGCAAGGGGCGTTCAGTGAATCTGTGCATGGCTGCCCCCGCCACCCAGCACCGGCTCCGCAGCTCCAATTGGCCGGGTACCGTGGCCAATGGGATTACATTGATCTCCGATTGGTGTAATTGGTCACCATTAGCGCGTAATTCACATGGTAAATACGGATCACAGATCAGATAAGATAATAATCATAAAGAAATAATCTTAGATTATCCAGCGCCTTTCCTCCCAAAACACTTCACAGACCTTAACTACTATCCAAACGACACCCACCGCTGAAATGCAACCATCTTTGGAGTGTAAAGTGGAAGTTCTTTAGCAATGCACAGCAACCCTATCCAACAGCATGGGACTAGAGCTGAAATGTAGTATGTCCCATAGCAACTGCAGGGTTGGCAGGTTGTAGTGACCTCGGTTTGAATCTGGTATGAAGAGGGATGTAGCAATGTGGTTGACAGATGCTGAATTGGCCTCTATTGGCAAAGAAGGGGTTTGGCTTCCTGTCCGTATCCCAGACCTTCCGCGGGGGTGACAGCGTATAGAATCAGAGTTGCTGGCCTGGCCGGTCTGTTCATCTCTCTCTCTGTCCCTGGAAATGCAGGGTTCTTCTCTGCAGCAGATTTTTCTACTGAGTTGTCCAGTCAGATCTTAATTCAGTTGTTCTAAGAAAAAGAGGGGCGTTTCCATCACTTCTCTTCGGAGATCAAACACAAATGGAGCCGCTTTCAGGAGGCTTTTCCAGCATTCCATCCCCTGCTGCAATCCTGCACTATTCCTCTCAGTCATACGGACCTCTCGACATCCCTTCCAGTCCTACGGTTCTATGATTCTAAACCCCATAGACCATGCTGGGTAGTTCAGAACTTCCTAGGTCCCGCTTACGATGTCCAGAGTGATGCTTCCTGACAAAGATATTCAAATTGCTGCCATCGTGCGAGGGTCTTTAACTCCTACTTGGCATCAGCAGGCTTATTTCTCTCATTGCCAGGAATGAATCCCACCAGACAGCTCCCTTTAACACAATCATTAACGGCACCGGCCGCTGATGGGCTGTCTATAGAGGAGTCTTGGAGCTAATTTGATTGTGGTGATTCAAATTCATGCTGTTCCAAACAGCTGCAGATTCTGAGCCAGGAGAGTCTCTCTTGTTTTAATTGTGCTTTATGTGCCAGATCCTCCGCTGGTATGAATCGGGAATGCTCCTGTGCAGAGGGAGGTTTGTCAGTTTGCAACAGCTGAGAATCTGGCCCATTGATATTCATGACACACTTTCATGTTTGGAACCTCATTCAAAATGTGCAGAGCTCAAGTTACCTCCCACTTTCACCAGTTTTGCACCACTGCAACTCCACTGACTGCTCTTGATTTACTCCAGGACTGTTCTCTTTTCGTTTTCCTCAGTCTCAGAGTTTATGGCCTTTTGTCATAATGATTAAGCAAAGAGATAAAATGAGCACAAAGTCAGTAACTTACACTCTGAAATGCTCAGTGCTGCAGTTGATTTATTTTTAGCCTCAGGCCATTGAAGTATTAGTTAAAATAATGTACTGTCATTCCAGGCGGTTTAGAGGGCCATTATTTTCAGGTACACAAATGGCTCAGTGCTTTTCAAAGCCATCTCCTGAACCTGGATATTATTCTGATTCAGAATTGGTTTCTTCTTTCAGAGGGTTTTCAGCCTCTGGAGCTTTTCCTTATGCAGATGTTTTACGTGGACCGTGTGCTCAGAGGGTGTAGATCCTATTGAGTTCAATGCAACTACTCCTATTTACACCAGCTAAAGATGTGGGCCCAGGCCATCTGTTGTATTTTGATGTCTCTTGGATACCTGAGGACAGACTTGTGGTCCCATGAGGTCTCTATTCATATTCGTTTTATCTCAGGTAGCTTTTCCTCTGGATTCCTTCTGTGTGACCTCATGTCTGATAGTGCTCAGGCACTGCGGGTGATAGGTGGCAATATAAGAGCCTAAAACAGATAAATATTCCACAGGATGGACTACACGATGTGCCCAGCACTGACAACGTGAGCACAGATCTCTGTTTGTCCCCCCTGTTGTTTGAAGGTGGCTAGAAGGTGGATCAAATATTAAGTCAGCTGTATCAGAACCACTCACAGAGCCGGCGCTAGGCATAAGCAGGTTAAGCAATTGCTTAGGGCCCTAAGCGGCTTAAGGAGGGAGCCCATTAATTATTAGTATGTGCTTTACGGGGTGGGGGGGATATTCCAGCTTAGGGCCCCCAATGGGCTAGCACTGGCACTGACCACTCATCTGTCTTTGGCTCAGTTTGAATAAACATGAGCCCTTTCCTCGGTCAGTTTTCTTCATGGAAAGATATCACATCCTTTGAGTCAGAGCCTCCTACCCTCGCTGACAGCATGGGGAATCTAGAGCGGAATACTGTTCCTGGCCCAATCTCTGTTCAGGTCAGAAATAACATAGCATTCAAACACCACCAGACATCTGGGGGGTGGAAATCCAGAGCCGGATGTCAAGATTGCTTTGTAGATCTTTTTCTAATCTGAACTGGTTCACTCACCCACCAGAAGATGAGAGCTAGACTGTGCCCTGCTCTTAAATGGCTGAGCAGGAGGGCAAAGCCTTTTCTGCGCTGCTGCTTGTTCTATCTGGATTTTGGGTCCAGAGCTAGAGCAGAGCTCAGACTAGGGGGTGGAGGAGACAGAGAAGGGACAGCACTGTGGTTCCATCTCCAGGTTAGACCTGAAGGGGGGGCAAACAGAGCTGGGTGGAGGATAGAAACTTTTTTTCATGAAGGATTTTGAGATTTCTGAGTTGGAGCAAAACCTGAAAAATTTGAGTTTCTCCTCAACTGAAAATTTAAAAAAAAATCATTTTGGATTATTTGAAACTTTTGATTTTGACTTTTAAAAAATTCTTGGTGTGACATAATCTAAACTAATCCAAAATAAAAACTGAAAAATCAGAATGTTTGGTTCCAACAATAGCTAAATGGGATGTTTTTACATTATTGGAACGTCTTAAAAAAAATGAAATTCCCAGTGAAACTGACCCAATTTGTCAAAGCATTTGGATTTAGATGGAACTGGAAATATGGTTCCATCAAAGTTTCTCTGGCCGGTTCTAGAAGTGAGTTACCCTTGTCACAAGACTGCTCCGTGTCTGTACGTAGGTCAATAGACAAGGTGCTAGTTGATGGCACTCAGGAATGTGTAGTGTAGTTCCTGGGTTTTGTAGCTTCTTGTTGTGCACTCAGAGGGTTTCCTTTGTGCAGCTCTTTACAGCAGCTCTTAACAAAACCCTTTGGAGAATGGCAGTAACTCATAGCAAAAGCAAGAATTTTCATTGCCTCTATCAGGTAACAAGTAAATAGGCAGATTTTTCCAACCAGTTTTTCTGTATGTAACCCATGTAGCAGCCTCATGCAGCTCTCTGTCTGTGGACTAGTCACTGCACTTTGGCTCTGTCCCATTGCTGTGACTAGTCCACATATATAGAGGTGTAAGTCTGCTCCCGCCTTTGAGTTATGGGTCTGGTTCCTTCGCCCATACTAGATCCAGCGCTCCTGGGTTCACTCCCCAGAGAAGATGACTCTCCCATTGGTGTCGTTACATGTATATGATAAACCACAGGGCAATGGGATTACAGAGAACCTGATCCTGTTGGCCCCACACTCTGCCTATTCTGTATGTCGGTGAGATTTCTCAAGTGCGCAATGGCTGCAGGACTTAACATACGGCCTGCCTGTAGCAGAAAAGCACATGAAACCCCTGACCAACTAATGGTTGGGTGTTCTTTACATTCCCGTACCTAATGACTGATATTTTAAAAAATATGATCGTTGATAAGTGTTTTTTCCAGATTTGGCCCCGGCCTTCAAAATCAAAATGCATACTAACCATAAGTTCCTCTCAAGTTACCAGTTTGCCAAACTGCAGCTCAGCCCAGTAGTCTGCTGCTGTTTTCATATAACCCAACGCTGGCCAAACCCCCTGGCAGATTTTGAGTTATATAATTGCAGAGGGTTTTTTCCTTTAAATGTTGTAAATAAAAACCCAAACAAAATTTGAAATCTGCCCTCAGGCTTAAAACAGCTCTCGTGTACCATATTTCAGTTGGGAGAAAATGTTTCAAGCGAGTGAGCTCTCTTGGACTAAAGGGGTTGGTGTCAGAAGTACTGCAGCAAGGTGAATTTATTGTGAAGTCAACTCTCTTCTTAGAGTAATTGTACAAGTGTGATGACGCACGTACAAACCCTAAATACGGACAGGTTCAGCTATGGTCTTTCTCAGCTACATCAAGCACTAGATAATGTTATTGCAAAATAAGGTTCTATGTATTGCTCTCTCTTGCCCTGTCCTCGCCACTATTATATTTCTGCAGGCTGCAATAGACGACAGCTTTAATATCCATTTTTTACTGCACACTTTCTTTGAATGATGAGTCTGGTCTTGCACTGGGAGTTTAGGGTGTGCAAGGAATGCAGGATTGGGTACTGGTAGTGCCTCCTGGGTAGCGTACACACACTCCAGCCTACTATGCAACTCCAAATCTGTGTTCTCTACAAAGAAGAATCTGATTCCCAGACTTTGGATCTGAATCCAAACTCCGCCCAGCTTCAGAGGCGCTGAGCTCTTGGGTTCTGGTTAAGTTCGTCTCTGGATCTCTGTCTCTAAAGAGGGATCCGCTTATGACCAGGACACAAACTAAACAGAAACCTAAGCGAGTAAATCACATGGAGCTGAACTGATGCCTCAGGATCCATCCAACACAACACTGGATGATGTTGTTTTAGACCTGAGGATTAGTACAGGGTGGGTGAAGCACTGGATAGAATTAGTAAAGATACATGTGCATTAAATATTGCTGGGCTGTTAAAAGCCTTTGTTGGGAAGCTCCCAAGCTCATTAGAGATACATCTATTTGGCATGTAATTAATGCTAAATGAGCTCAGCAATGAACATGTAATTATGGTCCCACTGAGTTATTAAGCTTGTAAATGGGAGGTAGCAGTTGACAAGATACCTATGGCCAGTCAATCAGCTACTCATCACACAAATTGACTTAACCAGCGTGTCAGATGTGTGGAAATAATTACAGGCAATCCCAGTGTGCCTGAAGGGTAGATAGTTAATATTAGGGATGCGCGGAATAGCACAGCCTGTCAGGGGAGCCCATGACTAGAGATTTTTCCAAGTTTGCACAATTATTATCTCTATGGTGGTAGCACCTGTGGGCCACAACCCAAAGCAAAGCCCCATTGAGTTGCGTGCTGTAGCCACACATTGTACGGGACAGTCCCTGTGCTAACGAGTGTAGGATGTCAGCAGGACTTAGGCACCTAAAGATGTTTAAGGATCTGGGTCTTACAAACTAAATAGGCAAGAAAGGGGAAAAACCCAACATGACAATTCCTACTCTAGGCACAGAGAGTTCAAGTGACCCTGCCAAGGAGTCTGTAGCAGAGCTGGTGGTTGAACCCCCATCTCATGACATCCTAGCCAGTGCATTAACCACAGGGGCCATCCTGGCTCCTTAGATGCCCCTTTCTCTGGGCTGTTTTAGAGACAATGAAATGGAGCCTGCCACGGAGAAGGGGAAATGACCCATGAATCGTCTTGTGCAACTGAACTGATTTCATGGTGCAAGTCAAACAGGAAAGTCCTGTCCCCCATCTGCCAAGTGATGGGAAGGCACAGAGCGCCGCAGAGAAACGCACAAAGCTTTTTATTAACCTACCCTAGTATTTTAAAGTTTATGGATCAATTGTTCTCCATGTCCTCTGAAGGTAGGACAAGACGCAACTGGCTTCATCTGCAGCAGGGGAGATTTAGGTTAGCTATTAGGAAAAACTTTCTAACTGCAAGAGTAGCGAAGCACTGGAACAGGCTTCCAAGGGAGGTTGTGGACTCTCCATCATCATAGGTGCTGGAATTGGGGATGTTGCCGCACCCCTGAGTTGAAGTAGTACTAAAAACCCAAATACATGGTTTCTGCCTCCCCTGCCCCGTAAAGATTGTTTCAGCACCACTGCCCATCACTGGAGGTTTTTTAGAACAGGTGGGACAAACATCTGTCAGGGCTGGTCTAGGTTTACTTGGTCCTGCCTCAGCGCAGGGGGCTGGACTAGCCGACATTTCGAGGTCCCTTGCAGCCCAACATCTCTATGATTCTGATTATCCAACGCTCCTAACTTGTGCTATTTCACATTTGTCACGTTCTTTCCCTTCCCTACGTGGCACATCCAACCTGGAAAAGCATCTCTGCCACTTCTCTTTCAAGTGGCATCGCGCAGTGGCTTGGGGCATGTTCAGATTGTGGAATCATAGAAATGTTGGGCTGGAAAGGGCCTTGAGAAGTCCAGTCCAGCCCCCCGTGCCGAGGCAGGACCAAGTAATCCTAGCCCGTCCCTGACAGCTGTTTGCCATTAACCTCCTTGTCTTTGGGGTGTCTGTATTCTGTATTCCGCTGCCTACTCCCACGTACAACTTCTTGTCAAGCCCGCTCCATCCACCCACCCACTGAGGGAGCTTTTCAGATGCATCAGCTAAAAATCCCATTACTTTCTCTGTCAGTAGTCAGACTAGCTCCCATTCTATTAGTTTTGTGGTACAGTAATATTTTACCCAGCAAGACAGTCTGGCTACATATTATTAGACTGGCTTCCTCGGGAAAGAGATTTTTCTCGGCCCCAAACCAACTCGCATCGCATCTGGAATCCAATTGTGGGTAACTGAGCCTTTCTGTGGGACGCTTGAAGTGTACATGTCTGAGCCTCATGGATCTGATTCCGATATGGTGTAAATCAGGAATAATGCCATTACAATGCGTGGGCCCCGTGTACTGTCGTCCTGTCCCAGTGTAAAGTTAGTGTGAAATGCTACGACTCTGACTTTGGAGACGTTTACCCCACTGGTAAAAATGACGGCACGTAGTGTAGGGGAGTAGTGGGAATATGCCCAGTGCAGGAACACAGCTGTGAGTGAGATCAGAATCAGACCCTATATACATATATACTGTGCATTGCCTGTCAGATTTGCAATAGCAGGATTCCCTGGAGCCTCGACATCAACTCAACCTTTCATCCTTGAGCTAGACAAAATAAATCCTGTGTCTGTGTGTCTCATTGAACAGGTGTCCCTTTGCCTCTACTTGTGCACAGTTCACAGCACAGTGGTTGCTGCCCTCCACCCCAGACATAGCTGCATTTTGGTGGTGCTGTCTGCATACAGGCAGTTTGTAAAAGTGCTTTAGGATGAAGAGCACTAAACAAATATCAAATATGATCATTTCTTCAGGGCGAATGTGTTGTGTTGCCCAAGTCCAGTTTAAGTTTTGTTGCAAGATCAGCCACATCTGCACACATCTAAATAGAATAAGCAAACCCAAGAGTGGCTGTTTGAACAGGGCTGTGTGTGAGGGAAAATATTTTGATTGGGTGCCTGCCCCAAATTACACACTGTCAGTTGCAGGATCATGCAGCAGCTCAGTCGGTCCTATGTTTTCCTGGGAGAGGAAAATATAATCACTCAGAAATGACCCTGTTTTCATGTGGAAAAACTAGTCCCAGAATGGAACCAAGTAGAACCCCCAAGCTCAAGTGAGAACGTTCAAGCCCTGTGGACGTTGTTGCTAATATTTCATGCAACTCGCTGCTGGGGATGGAGTTTGTGGGACCCAAACAGCCCTGCCGATTGTAATCAAAAGTGCACATTTCCTATAGATAATCAAACTGCGGCCTTTTCAATTCATTGGGGTTTGGCTGTTTTGTCCTGCTACGGGGATTATTCATCTAAAAAGCAGCACTCTGGGGATGGCTCTTTCTGCAGCTCCCTGGGGCCTGGAGCCAGACAGGCCCGGGCTACTGCAAGCAGGGGACAGTCCTAAGCAGGGTGGAGCAGAGAGGGTGGGGGGTAGCTGAATAGAAACTAAATCTTTCCCATGGATCCCTCAGGGCTAGCGCCCACCTGCCGGTCACGGGCCATCCAAGCTCTCAGGCTGGCGGCGGGAGGGATTGTGGCAAAGAGGTGAAGTGTTCTGTCCCCAAAGCAACTCAGCGGCAGGTTTGGGGTTATAACACGCTGTGTTCTTGCTGTCGCGCTTTGCTGCCTGCCTGGTGCTGATCGGAACAGCGTGGAGCAAGGACAGGGCAAGCACCTGGCTCGAGGGACAAGCACCTGGCATCCCCCCAGCACTGCGTGGACTGTCTCATCCTACCCAGCGCTCCGCTCTGCTCCCACAGCTCTTCATCAACTGTCCCTGCTCGGCCGTCACTACTCGTGAGCTCGCCTCTCGCTAGAGCCGGTGAGGGGAAAAGGCCTCGCTCTGCTGCAGATGCGCCTCGCTGGGAAGAGCCCACCAGAGACTCCGGAACATCTGTCAGCTCTGCTCCCCTGGGAGACCGCTCCAGTGCTTGGCTGCCCGGGGAAGGGAAATCGCAAACTGCTCTGGAGGCAGCATTCCAAAGCCAGGCCTTGTGTTACATCCCAGAGCGCTCGTAAGTATCTGTGGCCACAGGCACACAAACACCGTGGTCATGGGCTAACCACATACAGGCTTGGGGAGCAGAACTGCCAACCTCTCGCTCTGCCACTGGGATCCTGTCTTACATACACACGAGCAGCTCTGAGTCCTGCCAGATACCCTGCTAACCCTAGGCCGTGTTATCATGCAAACACACACACACAGGGGCGTGAGTCTGAGGCAGACCCACCCTCCTCCTTTAGACTATGAGTTACTCTGTGTGCTCAAGGCACAGAGAAAAGATGAGCTGAGGCACCATGATCATGAAAACCTTTAAGCCCCGGCCCCAAATCCACTCACTTTAATAATGATGAAGAGGATGGAAACACGTTCGATTTTATTTGCCTGTTCAAAAAATCACTCCTGTCCCCAGGGCAAAGAAGCCGGGGGAATTTTGCAAGGGTACTTTAGAGGGGTTATTTGATTACTGGCAATCACAGCTCTACAGAGAGGTGGGGCAGGAAAGACTAAAGCCCTGCACAGCTGACTAGGGGCATTATGGTGCCATTTGCCACCTCTCCCTGAGGCATCAGCTGTTGGAGAGAGGACGGTGGCCTAATGCTCAGGCTAATGCTCTGACAAATACTATATGGCCCAACAAGGAAGGGATCTGTCAGCCAGAGACTAGTGTCTTTTGGTTGTTCCCTTCTCCAGATGTGCCTGAACAGCTTGCATGCCCCCCTCTCCCATTTTGGGCAGCTGGAGAGCTGTAACTCACATCACTAATTCCCCTGGCTCGAGGCTGCAGCTGGAGGCTGACAAAGGATATTCACTGGATGTTAGCGAATGCGCCTGTTGTCAGCTACACCCGCCATCTTGCCCCGCCCGAGGGGAGCAGGGGGCAGGCTCCCGTTTCCCAGGAGAATTGCATGGCGTGGCGTGCTCTCGGGGATGACTCACACGCACTTCAGCTCCTTTCTATTCAATGAGGCTTTGCTGACGTGACGAGCTGGAAAATAGCTGCTGATGTGTAAATCCAGCGGGTGACCCCTCAGGTGTGTATCCGAGGTGGGTGTATATCCGAGGATAATATCCGGGGCTTGATCCCTGCTGGCCATTTCTCGGCACTGGCCATTCCTGATCCACTGCTGGGTTATAACGTAGCGGGCCGTGCACCCTGCCCTCCTGCCATGCACGTTCTCAGGCAGCATCTCCAGGGGACCAAGAGGCAGCAGACGAGTGACACCACATATGCTCCCATTTGACCATGCACATGTCATTCCAAAATCCTGCCACCGAAAGGGTTCCCTGCCCAGAAATGTCTAGGCACAGGCATGTAGTGGGGCGGCTGCCCCACTCCAGCAGACCAGGGGTTAAAAGCAGCCCTGGAAAGGGCTGTGGCTGGGATAAAAGGAGTGAGAGTAGCTGAGGGAGTAGCTGACCACAGGTGTGGCCAGCTCAATCCGGGCCCAGCTGGCCCTGATAAGGGGGCTGTGGGCCGGAGCTGTGAGGAGTCTCACTAGCCCTGGAGTGGGAAGGGCCTGGCTGCCTGAGAGCAGGGTACCGGGAGCGGAGCAGGGCTGGGAACAAGGGCAAGAGGAGCTGGGGAGCTGCAGCCTGGCGACTCCCCAGGCTGAGGCCTTGCTGAAGGCCTAGGGAGGTACTGGGGCCGCAGAGGTGTAGCCTGGGATAGGCAGTGGCTGCAGGCCCTACCCCCTTGCCAGTGATGAGTGGCCATTACACACTGCATCTGCCCCAGGGAGTGGGGCCTAGATGGTGACTGGCAGTAGCCACTGAGGCAAGGCAGGCTCAGAGGGTTGGGGGTTCCCCTGGGAGGGGAGACCCAGAGTGTGGGGGTACTGCTGGGGCAGAACCCTGAGGTAAAGGGGCATTGGGGTCCGGGAGGGACATGGGGGCCTGAGGCAGGTGAGACACCGGACAGCAGAGGGCGCTCTGGAGCTGGAGTTGAGCTAATTCCCAAGATGACCAGCAGGAGGCGCCGCACCAGTGAGTCTTTGCTACAAGGCGTCTTCTGTTTGCTGCCTCCTCTCATGGTGCCCTCTCTGATCCCCAGTTGGGGAGGTTTGCTGAGCGGGGTTAGGAGTTTCAGGGGCTTGGGAGGAAGCTGCAGTGGGGAAGGGGCGCCTGGATCTGTGTCTGGGATTTGGTGGGTACTGATGGAGGGTAGGTCGGATCCCACAAATGAGGGGTGTGGAAGTCAGGTCACTAGCACAGCAGGGCTGTTCTGTTGGGGGTTGCAGGCTGCACCTTCAAAAGCAGGCTCGAGGGCCTGCTTCTCTCTCCTGGAAGGCAGCGCTTCTCTCTCTTCCCAGCAACGGCCCCGCCAGCTGCATCGTGCTTGCAAAGCACAGCCTGGCAGGTGTGTTGTGAAAAGCTAATTGTTTTGTGCGATATTAAAAATGAGTCACGTGGATGTTGACATTTCATGATGGGCTTGGCAATTAAATAACAAAGCTTGCAAGCCTCTCCTGCCATCAGCAAATGCCACGGGGTGTTATTAAAGAGAAGCCGGAGCTGCTAATAGGAGCAGGATCTAACAGCAGCAAACAAATCCCTCCATGGCACGGAAGAACCAGAGGGATAATTACCAGGGAATGGGCTTCTCTGCTCCTTCTTAGGGGGCTTCTAGGCAACAAAATGCTTTGGAAAGCACACAGCCCATGCCCTCCACCCCAACATTAAAAAACAGTTAGCAACTCAACCAGTCTCTCTCAATCTGTCCTGTATCCACAGGAGCCTGCAAGCTCCAGTTTTGGCCGGCAGCTGGTTTTGCAGGCAGTGAGCAGGCTGGGGTGGCTCTTCTTGGTGTTCAGAACAATCACAGACCCCAGCACTTTCCCCAGCCCAACGGGCATTTGCTTGGCATGAACCCTGCAACCGTCACCTGGGGTGGGGGGTCCAGTCGGCCCAGAGACGGAGGTGTGTCAGCCCCCGGCTCACCCAGCCTGGTAGCCCCTCCTCCCAGCCACACGGCAAAGATCTCCCTGCTGAAGGGACATGGACTGTCTCTCTGAAGCCCCAGTGGATTTATAGTGCTTGGCTACACGCACAGTCTTTGGAGTCGAGGCCTCAGCCTGCCAGAAAGTGCTTGAAGGCAAAGCCACACTGGTCTTTTTCTCCTCTGTAAAACAACCATCATGAAGTGAAGGGCAGGCACCCTCCTGCCTAGAACGCCTACGATAGCGGCAGGGAAACACTGCTTTTGTGAGCCAAGCATGACCAAGCTTCAGCCGGTTCCCATGGCTGGAGCTGGAGACCAAGCCAGCCCTGTCTTGGAAAGCTGGATCAGCTTTCCATGACCAGCCACTGATCTCAGGCACCCCAGTGTAAATCTGGACTCTCACTGGAGCCACTCTGGATCAGACTGGTCAGCAGGTTCTGGCCTGAAGTAATCTAACTTCGAGCTCCCAAGTGCCTTCCTTTCAATCCCAAAATTCCCTCGGGTGACATGAGTTTGGTGCCCACTTGCTGGTACTGTTGAAAATTATTTCCTTCGGAACTAAAGACACTGAAGTGCTAGGAAGAGTCTGGCATTCTCAAGGAAGAGATTCCACAGTGTGGTCAATCTCCTGCTAGGATAATATATATGTGTCCCTCATTTTGGGTCTTTGTCCCACATTGCATCGTTCTTTGGGGCCTTCACAGATTGAGAGACACAGTCAGTCCTGAGCAGGGCTCCTTCGCTGCTTATCTCAGTGGCATGGCTGCATACGTACTGCAAAGGAACGGTTTGGCCAAAGCTTGCTTGTGGAAGCACTCATGTCAGGCGATAGAAACCAGCAGCTAGCCTGTGTTGGAACTAATACTATGGAAATTCACACTGCGCTGCTGACCTGGCTTCATAGAGGCTCAGTATTTTCCTTTAAGATCGTAATTGCTATGTTTATTTGCAATATATTATTCAGCCACTAGATGTCACTGTATGGCGTTCCAGACCCAGAGTGATCCATGGTAAACAGACAAAGCTGGGATTCAAGCTTTGTGGAAGTGTGTTTGTTTGGTTTGTAGCTGTTTTGTTTAACAAATGCCATCTGTTAAAGATGGACTGTGATTCCAGATATCATGACAGAGACATGTCACGATTTCTAGCAAATGACAAGTAGTGCAGCAATAAAATACAACAGCACAGGCTGTGTTACTTATATCCTGCAATCAAAACATACTGAGAATTATTCACTTATTTACATTTCTGAGGTTTTAAATCTTGTAAATGTTTCAGTTCCTTGCATAACAGAACTGTCTGTAGTGCAGTGGCATCACTATAGTTACAGGCAATTTGCTGTATTCAAGTATTGTAGAACGCATAAAGAGAAATCTCGCCATGGTGATGCTGGCTCTGTGTCACTTTGGGAAATTATATTATCTTTGCTTAAAATTCCTCCTGTAGTTTCAGATGGATAATGTACACCTTCACTTTCTGTCCTGAACTATTTAAAGCATTGCTGTGCATGCTAAAAACAGCTGCCATGTTCTACTCCAGAAGTGGCTGCATGGGGTGAACCATTTAAAATAATTTTGTTGCATTAGTTGGGATGTTTTTCTGAAAGGTTCTCTATAAACAGCAGTCATGAAGAAATCCAGAGGATTTCTATCCAGAATCTAAACCCATCTTTGGATCCAAATCTCATGACCATCCCCCTCTCATGAGTCAAACCAAACCCTCAGATCTGAAGACCTCCCAGATGCTGAGAAGGTCTGAATCCAAATCTGGAGTCAAATTTTGCCACTTGGGGGTCTTTGGTATAAATGATGAATAAAAATCAAGGCCCAGGTCTGGTGATGGAAATCCTCTGGGAGTCTGTAAGAAAGTATTTCCCTCCCAACATGCTTATTCTACATTTGTACTCCTGTGCCCTGGAGCCGGAGGACAAAGACACCACAACCAGTGGGAGATCAGTAACAAGCTGATTCTCATTAACGTGACAGCCGCTCCTTTCCACAAGACTCTTTGGAAATTTCCATCAGTCCTGAAAGGTCCTTTCCACTCGCTGTACCACAGCAGCCAGTGGTTACCCAATTAGAAAGAGAGACAGTTCAGTCTTCCTGCTCTGTCCTCATAAAAATCTCCATGCTGGTATAGATCAAAGGCAGAAAGGCCCCTGCCATAAACCAGCTCTGGGCTCAGACAAGAAGCTAAAGTTTCACAATGATATTTTCCCTCCCCCAATCTATAAAAAATGCCTCTTCTGCTCTGACTCCAGCAGGAAGGATCATTAAATACAGGCTCTTCCACTGAAGAGAGGCTGGTCATGCCCGCAAGGTTGCAAACAGTTATCATTAGTAGGATCTCCAGTTTTCACATGCTCGTAACTTATCTTGAGGGCTGTGCTTTCCCAGGCTTGGGCTTTGCCTGAGGGCCATTTGTTATTTGAAAGTTCGAGTAAATTCCCTTAATCCACTTTTTTTTGGCATTCCAGGAGAGTCAAAACCAAAGCGAACCGGGTCTTGTAACAAACAACAATAACCCCTTTTAGCACACAATCAGGGGCAGCTCCAGGAATTTGGCCGCCCCAAGCACGGCCGCACGCCGCAGGGCGCGCTGCCAGTCGCCGGTCCCGCGGCTCCGGGGGACCGCTTGCAGACGTGCCTGCGGAGGGTCCGCTGGTCCTGCGGCTCTGGTGGAGCATCCGCAGGCACGTCTGTGGGAGGTCTACCCGAGCCGCGGGACCAGCGCACCCTCCGCAGTCATGCCTGCGGGAGGTCCGATGGTCCCGCGGCTCCGGTGGACCTCCCGCAGGCATGACTGCAGAAGGTCCACCGGAGCCGCCTGCTGCCCTGCCGGCAAAATGCCGCCCCAAGCGCGTGCTTGGCGCATTGGGGTCTGGAGCCGGCCCTGCACACAATCTCAACCTACATAGCTGATGCTTGAGAGCTGAAACTTGGGCTGGAATGTAGCCCGGGGTGAAGAATGGAGGTGCCCCACAATGCACTGGGTGGCCATGGTGGTGATGTGTTCCAGAGCTGAAAGTCCTCACCACCACTCTGTCTGCAGGAGGGGAAAGAGGGCATGTGGCCCATTTGTGGAGATGATCTGCAGGCATCTCAGCCCAGATCCTCAAAGGGTGTAAGTGGGACTTTAGTGGGCCAGGTCGGGTTGGGGGGAGGGGCGGGGAATGACAGGTAAGATTCCAAATACCTTTAAGAATCTGGTCCCTTCTGCTTCTATGCAGCTCTGGACTTTAGCTGTTTTCTGGGGATTTTCTCTCTTTACTAAGGTGGACTGTGCTCCTTTTATACCTTGCATGTGGCTTAACTCCTCGCCACACACACACTTAATTTACTTTAATAAGAGACACGTGACCTTGGCTTCTGTCGTTAGTTCTTCTACTTTTATCTGCAGTGGTTATTCTGCAGTCATTTGTCACTGCGAAGCATATGGGATAATGAACAAGACACTTATTGGTACCCCAGAGACTCGGGAAGGTCAGGCAAAGATGCATCGATGACCATTTGCAGAAGAGAGCAGCAGGTTTTCCAGTGTTAAGGTAGCAACTCCTTGGGCTGAGTGGATCCAGGACCACATGGGAGAAAGGTGACTCATGGAAAATGAGCTCTTGCAATTATACTCCTGGAAAGGGAAGCAACCTGTCCACCTGCCCCATGTCTTTGCCTTTGCCCAAAATGTGGGCACATTTGGTGGAGGAAGCAATAAATCACTGATCCTGAAGGCTAGCAAAGGAGGCCAGAATCTTAGCAAATTGAAACCCAGAGATGGTGGTAAGATTCTTCATGTCAAGTAGCTCTCATTTTGCCAGTCATCACTAAGGAGAAGGTCTGCTACAACCACAGGGGTCAGAGATGGGCCAAGCGCCATCTGAATTTTTCTGCTCTTCAGTGGCCTTTATGAGGCCGAAAGCCGACTGCCATATTCAACTGCAGCGAGAAGCAGCCGTCGAGCAGTTTGCCTGCTCGGCCATTTGGCATTTCTCTTCTCTCAATCAGGTTGCCCTGGATTGATGGGCAATAGGGTGTTTTTCCTACCATCTACCTCGCTGGGGTCAGGCACCCGAGAGTGAGCCGAGAGGCAGGATTGTCACTGCAGCTGGCAGGGGAGTCCACCTCGTTGCACGGACCTGGCTCTTGGGCTGCTGACCCTGGCTTTGATTCCCGGCTCTGGCTCGGACCACACTGCTCTGACCACCCAAACCGCAGCCATGACAGTTTGCACAGACACCTCCTGGAACTCCTCCTGAGCTGAAATAGGGCGTTTGGACTGAGCAGGAGCCAGGAGGGAAGCCGCTAGTCTGGCCTTCTGAGGTGATCTTTCCTGTTGTGCTGATCCCCACACAGTCCGTGTGATAACACACACCGACACTGTCCTATCATGGCTGCTGGGCAGTGGGGTGGAGATGCTGCCTATTATGTACCCTAATCCTGGGTTCTTGTCCCCACAGAGCTTCCCAGACAGGAGCCTTTCCCAGTGTCTAGTGCACGGTGGTGCAGGGACCTTCTCTCCTGAACAGTAACCCCCTGCTGCTTGCATCCTGCCTCAGGCGTGGTCACAGCACAAACCTGTATCACGGCCACCTCCATTTTCCTGTTGCACCACCACTGACTGGTTCTGGTAACACCCCAGCGCTGCTTGCAATAACCACAGTCAGGCCCAAGGGCAGTTAGTACATCAAACAGCTTCTTGTCTCCGTGGTGGGGATGCCAGGATCTCTGCACCACGGACTGTGGGACTAGCCACAGCCGGCCAGATTCTGATCTCACTTGCATCAGTGTAAGTCCACTGGCTTCACTGGTGTTACTCCTGATTTGCACCCACGTAGCTGAGATCAGAATTGGGCCCACGGGCTTTTTTCCTGAAATGTTTCCAACCCCTTGTAAAAAGCACCCGTCAGTTTGGATTAGGGACAGAACTAGCTACACCTGACAGGAGCCACCGCCCAGGCCCAGCCTGGGGGGTGCGTGATTAGAGGCCACGTGGCGTGAAGGGAGGTGGGTGGGGTTAAGCAGCAGGCAGGCCTGAGTGCTGAGTCTGGCTCTGTGTGCCCTAGAGAAAATCCTGTCCCCTCGCTCTTCAGTTCCCCACAGAAGAGGTGTAGGGCAGCGCTACCAAATTCACGGCCATGAAAAACACGTTGCAGACCGTGAAATCTGGTCTCCCCCAGTGAAATCTGGTCTTCTGTATGTTTTCCCCCTACACAATACCGATTCCTTGGGGGAGACCAGCGTTTCTCAAATTGGGGGGCCTGGCCCAAAAGGGAGTTGCAGGGGGGCCACAAGGTTATTTTAGGGGGGTTGCGGTATTGCCACCCTTACTTCTGCGCTGCCTTCAGAGCGGGTGGCTGGCAAGTGGCAGCTGCCGACTGAGGACCCAGCTTTGCAGGCAGCAGTGTACAAGGAAGGGTGGCAATATCCCAGGCCCTCCTTACTTCTGCGCTGCTGCTGGCGACGATGCTGCCTTCAGAGCTGGGCTCCCGGCCAGCAGCCGCTGCTCTCCAATTGCCCAGCTCTGAAGGCAGCACCGCTGCCTGCAGCAGTAAGGGTAGCAGTACCGCAACCTCCCCTACACTAACCTTGTGAACTCCCCACCCCAGCTCCTTTTTGGATCTGGACACCTACAATTACAACACCGTGAAATTTCAGATTTAAATAGCTGCAATCATGAGAGTTACTATTTTTTAAATCCTATGACTGTGAAATTGACCAAAATGGACCATGAATTTGGTAGAGGGCCCTAGTAATGAGCTAATGGCTGCTTGGTGGTTTGTACATCTGAGGCACTCTATAGGTGCTAGGGATCGCTGTGAGTTAGGGGTGGGAAACACTCCCCTTTGCTTATGCCACGCTTAGATCCTCATCCCCAGATTGCATTGGACTGAATCATTTTAGTCGTTCAGACACTGAGATCTCTTTTGGGCACTGCGGACTGCTGCAAAACCCCACTGAAGACCTCGGGAGGAGAGATCAGCTGACCTGCAGCCTCATGTCTCAGGCTTAAATGCTGGCTTGTTCATTTATAACCAGGACGATAACTGAACACTTTCCCTGCGCTGCTGCGGGATACATGGAACACCAGGCTATCTGGCCATGAAGAGAAAATCTGCAATACCGATGGGACTTCAGACCCCCCAGATAATTAAGCTGGGTACAGATTTCATGTTGCGTTGCCACCTTTCTAATGGCTGGTAATTGGACTCCCAAGGCACCGCCCCCTTCTCCACCTCTTCCCCAAGGCCCTACCCCCTTCTCCATCTCTTCCCCCAGATCCTGTCCATGCTCCACCTTCTCCCCCACCCCGATAAAAAACAAAACACAGACATCAGGGCTTGTCAAATGGCACCCAGGCACACAATCCGAAACCCGGACTGTCCAGGTGAAAACCGGGTGAGTGGCAACCCTGATTTCATGCCTAAGTATGGGCTATATTTAGACTAATAGCGCCTCTGTAAGCATCTTATAGCTGGAGGGCACTGGCTTTCCTGTTGTTGATGGGTTGCCCTTTGAACCCAGGCAGTTCTGCTGTATTTGTAAAGTATAGAGCCAAACGCAGGGAACCAGTGTTTTTAATTGGATTGGGCTGGCCCTGAATAATTGGAAGTTTGGCAGCAGGTGCTTTGACTCAAGTTGCACACCCTGTAATGAGTTTACTTGTTTAAATTAGCGTGGCAAACTCCTCTGCGGAGCTGACCTGTCCTAAAGGATCTGCCATGGTTCCAAAGCATCTGTCAACCTGACTGATCCCTTGAGCATTTTTTTAAAAAAGCAAACAAACAAAGAAGTAGGTAAACTCACCTAAACTAAACTCCACATTCCCCAAATGAGCAGTGGAAAAACTCCATGGGCCTGTGTTCTCCCTCAGCTGCCCAACAGGAGCTGAGCCAGTCTGTTATCAGACCCAGCTGGTCTTCTTCACGAAGGGAGGAGCTCCGAGTGGTGGGAAAGCAGGAAGCTAAGGGGGAGAGTTGACCTCTAACAATAGGCCAGGAGACACCGCTGGGGTGGAGCCTGAATGAAAGGGCAGGAACCGGCTCTCCAGAGGAACGCTTGTGTTGTGCACGGCCAGAGCTGGAATGACGCTGCACAGCCTGGAAAGGTCAAGGTATGAAGAAGTCCAGGGAAGCAGCAGGAGGTTAGAAGGAGCAGACCTTGGACGGGAACCCAGAGGAGAGGGAAGCTGCTATGCCGTGCCCAGCCAGGAGGGGGCGTGCTGGCCGGTGAGTCACTTCTCCAGGCACATTTATTCAGGCTTTGTGGGAACTGGGCAGAATCTAGCACTGCGTTGTCCACGCTGCCCCCTGCTAACACCTGTGACTTCAGTGGGGATGGATGAGTGTAAACAAGGCTCAGACTTAGTGTCCTGGGGCCGGATCCTCTGCTGATGCAAATCAGCCTAACTCTAGCATGACGTTGGTGGAGCAGATGCTCAGGGGCTGGGCTGCCATCCCAGGGTCTCTCTGGAGGTGCTGGGAAGGGTGGAGGGGAGTGAGAAAAGGGGTAAGACACAAAGGGGAAAATGGGGAAGAGGGCCGGAGGGAGGAGCCCACGAAGGGGGCGGGCAAGGAGAAGGATGACCAAGAACACGGGGAGGGGGGGCTAGTGAGCCCCACTTAGCTCTGATTTCTACCCTGGCAGCCCCAGATGGGAGCGGGGGGAGGGGAAAGCTTGTGCCAGCCACTGCAAGGATGAAGAAGAATTAAGAGACGTCACTGAAATGTGCTGAAACCTCCTCGTTGGCTTGGGGATGGCTGGGGTGAGCCTGGGGCTGGAGGTTCCAGCCAGTTATTGATCAGCACCTGTTTGCCCATGGCGATGAGTGAGACTATTAAGCAGAAAGAGGAAGAACAAAGAGAAAGATGAAGGTGCTGCCCCCTGGGATGACAGTAGGGCCAGGTACAGGCAACTGCTGTAGTCCGAGATGGGCGTAAGCCATCAAGTTAGGGTCTGGAGCCAAATTTTCTGGGTGTTCAGCTCAGGGGTGAAATCCTGGCTTCACTGAAGTCTAAAGCAAATCCCCCATTGACTTCAACGGGGCCAGGATTTCACCCCAGGGTTGGGATGGTATGATCTTGAGATGGGGTCCACTGCAAAGTTGGGCTGTAAGTCTGATGTCTAGGAAGATTGGGATCAGAGGTTTTTCTTTGGAGCCCTGTCTAGCGTTTGGAAAAGCTTGGTCTATTTGTCATAGGTTTCTGATTGCCACTGGGAGCTGGTCTGGTCAAAGTATTGCTACCATCCAGGAATGGAAATACTCCAAGCAGGCCAAAGGCATTAAGGGCTTGTCCGTTTGAGGCTCAGAGCACCCTTGACCTCCGCTGATGTCTGTGAGAGAGAGAGAAGAGCTCAGCAGCTCGCCTGATTGCGCCTTAAGCACATATGTGCAAATCCATCCCATGGTGATGGATTGCTGGGCCCCATGCACACACACACACAGCTCTTAAAAACCATTCCCCAGACAATACCCAACCAATGCATCACCACAGGAGTTACCAGTGCAGGCTCCAGAGAAATCACACAACTCCAGCAGCAGCAGCAGCAGCAGCCGTGGGGAAGCATCTGCAGCTGATTAAGGCAGATGTTCCATAGCAGCCACTGGCAAAGGGGTCCCTGTAGTGGAAGCAATGAAGTCTGGCTGAAGGGGAGGGTGTAACCGTGGTCTCTTCCAGTTCTCGATGGGAGATCAGAAATCCGTGTTTGGGATTCTGTTGAAACTGCACATTTACCATGGAGTTCAAAAGCCGTGTGGAGCCGGGCTCCATAATGACCCCATAAGACATATTGCAATGTCCTCATTATTGCAAACCTCAGACAGCTTGAAGGGAGAATTCAAGTCATTGAGAGACTCACCAAGAGCAGTGATGGGCTAAGGTGGGAGCCAACAGCTCAGCCTGTGTTCTGCTGGGGACCACACATGTTCAGATGGGCCCCCCGGACTGCACGGCCGCTCCCCTTGCACATACTCAAGGGGTTGGGGACCCTCACTCTGCGGCAGTCCAGGCTAGTTTAGGTTCGGTCAGTCCCTGCTGAATATGGGCCTGAGTCAAAGCCATAGCTCTTGTGCTGGATAAGGGTGAATTTCCCTATTGCTCAGTGTATCCGGCAGGTTACATGCTTTGCTGTTTCTAGTGGCTGTCTGACCAGCGCATTGCTAACGTGTAGCTTGCACCGCTGATGAGTCTGGCTCAAAGGCATTTGTGGTCCTGAGACTTCATGTATCCTGTAGCAGTGACTTATGTTGTCAGACTTCAGGGCCATACACTGCCTCAGTTTCCCCTCTCTGTCATCCCCCAACTCCCAGTGCGGGTAGGTTGCTGAGGTGAGTTGCCCTCCAGCAGAGTCGCAAAAAATCCACCTCTGCCAGAATTAAACAAAATCCAGATGGAAACCCAAAAGCCACCCCTCCACCCAGAATCTTGCCAGGGTCTTCTCAGAGTCTGTCCTCTTCCTCCATGGTCTATAGCCCTTCTCCCAGTCCCTCCTTCCCCCTGTTGACTGAGGTGGCAGCACAGGGGGAATCCACATCCACCCTCTACTACTGGTCACTGGCCTTAGGACCCTAAACCGTAACCCAAACTTCCTTCCCAGGACCCTTTCCTATGCACCAAGCCAGGTCTCCTCCCGACGCTTTCCTCGCTCCTCTCCCTGAATAACCACAGGCTGCCCTTAGAGCTCCCCGAAGGGTAGTTCTTAGTCACATGACCCTCTTACCCATTTCCTTCATTTTGGGGGGTGGCACAGGCGAGGCTAAGATGCAATCCCCCATTAAAGGGCCAGTTCACCTTGAGACACACTCACTCCAGCCAATAATGTGGTCCCTTGTTGAGTAGCCCCTTACTAACCCTTAAGAGAAAAGTCCTCAGGGGAAAAATTATCCCTGGATATTCACTTCTATGGGTTCAAAACAATCTTTCAAATGGAGACTAATGAGTTCAAGCCAGTAATAATAATCTAATAAGTGAAACAAACAGCATTTTGCATTTCATCAGTCGGGGATAGGAAACGGAGAGGATCATTTTACTGTCCGCAGTGTCTGCATGTGATTTCCATTGAACGCTTGCCACTTATCAATAAATTTGCACACGCTGAAATACTTTCAGCTGTGTTGGATGGAGAACTCGATACGCTCACGTGTAGAATTATTAATTGATAAAAGTTGAGTCCAGACAGGCCTTCTTCAGAGCAGCCCAGATCAAGATTCCAGCTGTGGAATTTAGAACGCCAGCTGGGATGCCAGATGTTTTCAGCACGACTTCCCCTGTGCTGCTGCCACAACATGCCAGGCCAAGGGCCTGTTCAAAAGCAAAGGCTGGCTGCTGAGTTGGTGTAAACTAGTGTCGCTCCAATGAACAAAGCAGGGCTAAGGCAACTGACGCTAGCTGAGGATCTGGCCTCTAATTTATAAAGGATTTTTATTCTGACTCTGAGCACCCTGGTTGAATTATTCATTGACAAAAATGGACCCGATTCTCCTCGCCTTACCCCAGTGTAAATCAGGAGGAATGCCATTAAATTCCAGGTAGTTACACTGGTGTAAGCCTGTGTGAGACAACACCAAGCCAGAATCTAGTTCTTTTTCTGATTATGAGCCAATCACTCTTGGTTGTTGGGTTTTTTTTTCAAATGTGCTTATTACTCATAAGACTCCACTGAATAATCTGGATGAAATACTTGTAGGTGACGGGATTTGTGCAAACTGTTCACTATTTATATTGTCTGGCTGGCCATCCAAGTCACACAGTAGTTTTTCTGCTCTCTGATTGGATGACTTGAAACTTTCAAAAGAGGAATCTAACAATCAGTGAACATGAATTTTCAGATGAATGATTGCACATGCTAAAATTTGTGAAAACATCAGGGTTTGTGATGAAATGCCAGTGACTGTCTAAGTACTTGTAAAAACGAGAGTCCATAAATAGAAGGAAATGTAACATAGGATTCATATATAAAGTCACAAATCAAGTTTCTCAACTCTGTCCTCTACACCTATGCGGGTGCACTCTAGTTTGTGAAGTACAATGCACCTAAACCCATGTGATATCTCCTACTATTCCTGTCCTGAGTCCCCCTGGCTCAGCTTTGCTGATCCACAGCACCCTAGGCTATCCTTGTTTTGTGAACAGATAACGGCTAACGTGCTGTGGGTTTCCCCAAGGATGTGGACGGGTATTAACACCTGACATTTTAGTGGCATTGGGAAATGTGAAAATCTTAAGTGGAATTACTGGGTTTGAAAATAAACTTCCCCTGCCCTCTGGGAGTCCTGGGTTCAAATCCTGATTTGCCAGAGGTCACAAGTGGGAATTGTTAGTTCTCCAGTGGATAGTTGTCCAGATTAAAAATAACCAACCCTTTCACAGCTGCGTAATTGGCAGTCTTTGCAGAAGAGAAGCCCACCTGGGGGTGCTGCTGGTTAGGCTTGTGGTGTACCCACAGAACTATCTGTATGGGGCATCTGTCTCTTGAACACAGTATTCAAGATGTGGACGATTTATATAAGGGCAATAATATATTCTCCGTCTTATTCTCTATCCCCTTTTTAATGATTCCTAACATCCTGTTTGCTTTTTTGACCGCCTCTGCACACTGCGTGGACATCTTCAGAGAACTGTCCATGATGACTCCAAGATCTTTTTCCTGATTTGTTGTAGCTAAATTAGCCCCCATCATATTGTATGTATAGTCGGGGTTATTTTTTCCAATGTGCATTACTTTACATTTATCCACATTAAATTTCATTTGCCATTTTGTTGCCCAATCACTTAGTTTTGTGAGATCTTTTTGAAGTTATTCACAGTCTGCTTTGGTCTTAACTATCTTGAGCAGTTTAGTATCATCTGCAAACTTTGACACCTCACTGTTTACCCCTTTCTCCAGATCATTTATGAATAAGTTGAATGGGATTGGTCCTAGGACTGACCCTTAAGGAACACCACTAGTTACCCCTCTCCATTCTGAGAATTTACCATTTATTCCTATTCTTTGTTACCTGTCTTTTAACCAGTTCTCAATCCATGAAAGGACCTTCCATTTTATCCCATGACAACTTAATTTACGTAAGAGCCTTTGGTGAGGGACCTTGACAAAGGCTTTCTGGAAATCTAAGTACACTATGTCCACTGGATCCCCAAGTTGAAGGATGCTATCAAATCCCCACTCACTCTTCTCTTCTGTAGACTAAATAAGCCCAGTTCCCTCAGCCTCTCCTCATAAGTCATGTGGCCAAGCCCCCTAATCATTTTTGTTGCCCTCCGCTGGACTCTCTCCAATTTGTCCACATCCTTTCTGTAGTGGGGGGCCCAAAACTGGATGCAATACTCCAGGTGTGGCCTCGCCAGTGCTGAATAGAGGGGAATAATCACTTCCCTTGATCTGCTGGCAATGCTCCTACTAATGCAGCCCAATATGCCGTTAGCCTTCTTGGCAACAAGAGCACACTGCTGACTCAAATCCAGCTTCTCGTCTACGGTAATCCCCAGGTCCATTTTTTCTGCAGAACTGCTGCTTAGCCAGTTGGTCCCCAGCCTGTAGCAGTGCATGGGATTCTTCCATCCTAAGTGCAGGACTCTGCACTTGTCCTTGTTGAACCTCATCAGGTTTCTTTTGGCCCAATCCTGCAATTTGTCCAGGTCACTCTAGACCTTATCCCTAACCTCCAGCTTATCTACCTCTCCCCTCAGCTTAGTTTCATCTGCAGACTTGCTGGGGGTCCAATCCATCCCATCATCCAGATCATCCAGGCCTTTTCCCGATCGTCTGGGACCTCCTCCCATCACCGTGAGTTTTCAAAGGTGATGGCTAATGGCTCTGCAATCGCATCAGTCAACTCCCTCAGCACATCGGCTGCATTAGATCCGTCCCCATGGACTTGTACATGTCCAGCTTTTCTAAATAGCCCTGTTTTTTCACCAGTGCGGGCTGCTCACCTCCTCCCCGTACTGTGCTGACCAGTGCAGCAGTCTGGGAGCTGACCTTGTCTGTGAGTCTTTGACAAAAGACTCTGTCCAGCATCCTTTTTGACACATCCCTGCTTTGAGGGCTGTGACGTCTCTCTGTGCTCACCCAAAGAGACTCACTGAATCTTCAGCTGAGATCTCCCTTCATCTCCATTCACAGAGAGAACATGGTGCCCGAGCCCAACTGTGGATCCTTTGCATGTTTTCACTGAGAATGCACCTCCTTGAGCTGGGCGTGAGGGCTCATGAGATTGCCAGGTCAACACATGGCATTGGGCTTGGACTAATGACCTCTGGGAGGTCACAGGTGCTAGTGGGGACTGGGAGGTGAGAGAATTGTGGTTTCTAATCTGGCATCTGTCTGGTTGACCTTGGACAAGCGACTTGTTTTACTTGTGGGTTACCTTAAGGCCAGCTTTAAGAGAGGGTGAAGGCCGACAATTGCCTTGACCCTACAGATCCTTGCATGGGGCACACAAGGCTACTGGTCTCCAGGGCAGGTGTGACTGGAGGCTCCATGCAGGCATGAGGTTAAGCAGTGAGTGGTGAGGAGTCCCTTGTGCACTGAATCCCTGACTCTCCAGGTAAAAAGGGGCAGGGTGTGGGTGGAACATGGGTGTGTCTGATGAGAGACAGGATTCAGGGGGCTCCTGATCATGCTAATGCCAAGGAGAGTCTTTGGTACCTGGACAAAGGAGTCTCTCTCTCTCTCTCTGTTTCATTGATGCTGTGTCATGTTCTGCAGTGCTCCCTGCTCATCCTCTTTTACCTTTTGCTTATGTGCACAACCCTGCAGACGTGCGCTGTTCCCTGCTGGGGTGAGCTCTGCAATGGAACGCGCAGACAAAGCGACCGGTGCCAGAGTCACTCACTCGCCCGCTTTGCCAACATTTGAGTGATGCTCTAAATCCTCCCTGTGATCAGACGCCAGCAGGTGCATGACATCGATAGCAAGGCATTCTGGGTACTGCCAAGCCCATGAGCCAAACATGAGTTCCCCATGGCTCAATAACAGGCCTGGCCAAGCCAGGCATCATGGGGACACGCTCTGAGTACACTTTCCGAGGAGGCCCACACAGCTCTGCCAATGCTCCTCAGTCCCTGCTGATCCAACCCTAGGGACTCTCACACTGCTCTGCACGGCTGATCCTGACCTGCAAGACATCGGCTGGTCAAGCCCTCGTCTCTGCCAATGCTCCTCATTTCGGACCCTTGCCAGTCCCGGGCCTTCTCACTGCCCTGGCAAACACATCCTGATCCTGGCCTGCAGCATCCCTGCTGGTCCAGTCCCAGTATCCCCTGCCCAGCTCTGCCAGTGCATCTTGATCCTGACCAGCAGCATCTCTTCTGTGCCCTTCTGGGCTTCCCCTGAGTGCAGATTCCCAACGGTACCAGATTTCACGATTGTTGCGATATAAACAGACATCCTCTGTGGGTCTAGGATTGAGAACTCACTAAACTAGAACTTTCCTATTTGAACCCAGGTCTCCTGCATTCACGCACTGGGTCCCTGGTGGCTTCCTTCCTATTTCTGGGGGCCACAGGTCCAGCAGCAAAACCCCATGATACATTAACATTTTGAATTGGCCAGGAAAGCGATCGGACACAGCACGAAAAGACATATTGAAACAGCACAGCTTGTAGCCAGGAAGCACGGTTGAAAGACCTCATGGCTGGTGATAGGACAAACAGGGATCTGTCAGTAGACAGTGGCCATAACCAGCAGCATACTGAGTGACTGTGGCAAGGGACCTTTCAACACCGTCAAGAAACTCACTAAAACCTTCACTCCCCAACAGACTGTGTTGTCAGGGCAGTAGATGAAAAAGTGCTAACAGAAGGGGAAGACATCGAGCGGCCCTGGAGAGAATATTGTCTCAGTGAAGCACTGATGGATAGCCCAGATGTTAGCAAAAGTGAGTGCCCAGTGCCCATGCACCATCCAAAGAATGACCTCCGGCAAGTCACTTCACCACTCCCTCTTTGCCTCGATTTCCCCTATGTCTGCCTTGTCTGTAGACTGCAAACTCTTCAGGACAAGGACTCTCCCTTACTATGTGTCTGGGCAGTGCCTAGCACCATGTGTTGTGGGGTGGTCGTTTACTGGGGCTTTGCAGGCACCCGGCCCTTTTTAGCCCCCTCTTGCAGAGCCGTTAAGAGCGGCACGCAGCTGTTCCTGTGGGTAACACACCCTCTGCCTGGGGCTGGCTTAAGAACAAAAGCATTTCTCAAGGCTCCTCGAGGTCCTGCACCCCACAACAACCTGTGCTTAGCTCTGGTGTCATCTCTCGCGGCTGGAGCGCCTCTTCCGTCCCAGTCTGTTCTCACAGCCCATCCCCTCAGCTCTTCCGATCCGGAGCTCAGCCTCCTGGCCCTGTCTCTAGGTCCCCAAACTTCTAGGCCCAAACTCCAGTCGGGGAGTGGCTCTCCATGTACCTGTTTCCAAGTCACTTGGAAGAAAACGATCTGGCTCGCTTGCGGATCAAGGCCCTAACACATAAAGGACAAGCTGGGGTATTAGTTGGTGTCTGCTACAGACCTCCAAATCACACGAGGGAACAGGATGAGCGGCTCCTTATGCACCTATCTACAATGTGTAGGTTTAAAAGCTGCGTGATCATGGGGGACTTCAGTCTGAGTGACATGTGCTGGAAGTCTCATGCTGGTTCTAAAACAGCCTGGGAATTTCTAAACACGATAGACGACAATTTCCTAACTCAAAAAGTGTTGCAGCCAACACGGAGAATTCTTTATTAGACTTGTCCTAACAGAGAAACAGGAAGTGATCACAGAGCTAAAAACAATGGTAGCAAGCACTTCCAGCCTTTGGAGGAGTTTGGAGATGGAACTGAACTTTAAGGCCCTCTCCAGTGCCATGCTCTGGGATAATGATGGAGAAGCCAATCACCATACATTATTCCACAGCTAAAAAGGGGACATGCAAAGCATTGGAGAAGTAACACAGGCATTTGCTGTGGAAGACAGGTTCTGCCTGGCATGATCTGCCAGGCTAAGGCCAGGTTACATTGCAGCAGCAGTACTGCCAACCTCAAACATTCAAAATTCATGATGTGGGCCCCCCAAATCAGGAGATTGGCTTAAAAATCAAGAAAAAAAAAGCCAACACATGTGGGTGCTTTGTCTTTGCCTCCTGGTTTCTGAGCCGGCAGGGTCACACTCAGGTCACATTTTCAAGCTTTTCTCTGCAACGATGAGGGCTAGGAGCTTATTTCTTTTATTAAACGAATGCTGAGATTCTCCCCTAATTAGTGCCTCCAGGAGCAGCAGGAGCTTTATGTAAAACATCAAATATCCTGAGTCTCATGCTACAAATCATGAGAGCTGGCCATGCTGGATCAGGCCCCGTCCTGGGATCTCAGCTCAGATTCTCATTAGAGAATCTTTGATTGAAAAGAGCAGATAATTGAATCAGACACTCTACATCCACTCCATTGATTAGCAGGAGGCCCTGGAGTGTGTCTCTTTCATACACAATGTCAATGCTTAGCACATATTTTACTGCTCGCCTAATTGGATTGTTTTAAAAGCTGTTTGGCAAACAGCAGCAGGGAGCAGTGGCTTTGATCCTAGGGGAACGTCATCCCATGGGGCTGCATGCTCTCACTCTGCTCTTTGGAAAAGTGATGACATTTTTAACAGGGATTTGAACCTTGTGCATCACCTCATCAAATCTCTGCTCCTGAGGTCTGGTGCTGGTGAGGCTGAGAGTACCCAGTGGAGTGATATGTTGGCTGTTTCCTCTGAAGACAGGGGTTTAATTGTTCGGTCTGAAGGTAAAGCAGAATTTGGAGACATCATCTTGACATTTACCACAGAGTCTGGCATATGCTACGCAGGCCTGGCCTAGTGCAGTATATCAGGCGGCGTGTGTTTGTCCCGCTGGATGCAATCAGCCCTGTTCAGTAGAGTGGAGCACCAGCTCTGCTAGAAGCATGAGAAGTCCAGTCTGTTTAAAGGTTGATTCTTCAAAGTGCTCTAAAATCTGCGTGTTTGTGCAGCTTGCCTTGCCATTTGCTGTGCCTCAGTAGCATGCGGGATCCAGATTTGGGCTTGTAATGCTTTAGTGGCTGGTCTGCACACATGGCAATAAGTCCCAGTATTAGTGACAGCTAATTGAGAATCTCTTCTATTTAATGTCGGCAGAGGCTG